>NC_091978.1:47431632-47800403 GCF_044704955.1 Pristiophorus japonicus
CTGAGTCCGCCACATGGGGCAAACCGGATGGCCCCGTGCTGCCGCTGTGGAGGAAACCACAGGGCCCACCAGTGCCACTACAAAAACTATGCATGCAAAGGCTGCAAAGAAAAAGGGCGCCTTCAGAGAATGTGCAGAAAAGGCTGTACTCACTGTGTTTCTGGTGAGTTGGCTAATCACCGGGGCTCCGACACAGATGAAGATGAAGCTGCTCTAACCCTGGGAGAGGAGTATGGAATCTCCACCAGAAGTTCTCTGTGGATGATGGAAGTGGACATCGATGGACAGTCTCCATGGAGAGCGACACGGGGCGAGCGAGTCTGTGATGAGCCAAAAGACCTTTGAAAAAATTTGGAGGAATCCTGCCACTCGACCCAAAACTGTCTCCTGTCCAGGCAAAGCTGCTCACCTATACCAAAGGTAAAATCCAAATCGTTGGCAGTGTAGACGTCCAGGTCTCCCAGGGCGGCGTGTTGCACAAACTCCCCCTGTGGATTGTAGCTGGCAACGGTCCCACACTGCTGGGCAGGAATTGGATGAACCAGGTCCACATCAGGCGAAGTGGTGCTGTGGAAGTAAAGAGCACCACAGCCTGCCTGCAGCAAGACCACAGAATGGCTGCAGCACCACAAGAATGTGGAAGAAAAGAACACCACATCCTCCCTGCAACAAGACCACAAAATGGCTGCAGCACCACAAGCATGTGGAAGAAAAGAGCACCGCAAAATGGCTGCAGCACCACTAGCAGCAGAGTTACATTCAAAATGGCCTCCTCCATGCCACGAGTCAACATGGAGGAGCATCATGTGATATCGAGCGGCCATCGGATTTGAAAGCTCCCTTAAAGGAGACCCATAACCAAAAAAATTTAAAGGGGAAGCTCCAACTATTTGAGTACACGGACTTTAAAGCTAAAGATGCAGTTAAAGGGTGCAAGTATGAAAATGTATGCAATATAACCATGAATTGTGATGCTGGTTTAACTAATGTGACTAATGAGATGAATGCAGATGTCAGTAAGGTTAAGAACAAGACATTGCCAAAGGACATTGGGTCCTACAGGGACCATGCTGATGCCAATGGAATCCTCCTGTGGGAGACCCCCAGGTCCAGCAGGCTACCTGACCATGTAGCCTGGACCTTTGGAACGAATGTGATGCCCCTTGCAGGACACACACACAGGCAGTGGGAGCAGACCCACTACAGGGACAGTGGTCAATGGGCAGCCCAGCCACCACCAATGGCAACCGGCACCAGACCAGCCTCCAGCTTCCCTGGCAAACCCTGGGATGACCTGACCCTCATCCCCATTGGTGGACAAGGAGCCCACCCAGTCTTGTGGCCCTGCCCACCACCCCACAACTACCCACATCACAGTGTATACACACCACCCACTGCTGCCGTGGCTACCTCCCCGAGGGATCCCACAACAGTGACACCCACTTGGTTTGTGTGTGAGGGAGGGGAAATGTACAAGGCCAGCCTCAAGCACAGGGGTCACACCTGGCAACCACACAACCCTCACCACAACCTCCCATAGCCCACCACTGATCACCTCCCCTGGTCATGACAACTAGGATATGAAAAATGCTCAGGGGGGAGTATTATTGTGTAGGCATGCCTATTCACTGTGTGATGTCTGTAACACTGTCATGCAACATTGAATGTACCCTTGTACTGTACACACATTACCGGTAAACTAGAGGGTGCTGTTGCTGGAGACCCAGGGGTTGCCTGCACATGGCAGGTGACCCAGTATAAAAAGGAACACACAGCTTGTTGTCAGCACTCAGGAGCTGCTAATAAAGGACTGCAGGTCTGCAGGTCTGCACAGTTTAAGTACCATACCCTGCCTCGTGGAGTCATTACAAAAGGTGCCTACATACACTACATAATGAACAGGGTGGATAAAGGGGAACCAGTGGATCTGGTGCATTTGGACTTCCAGAAGGCATTTGACAAGGTGCCACATAAAAGGTTACTGTACAAGATAAAAGTTAACGGGGTTGGGGGTAATATATTAGCATGAATAGAGGATTGGCTAACTAACAGAGAACAGAGAGTCTGGATAAATGGTTCATTCTCTGCTTGGCAACCAGTAACTAGTGGGGTGCCGCAGGGATCAGTGCTGGGACCGCAACTATTTACAATCTATATTAACAACTTGAAAGCGGGGACTGAGTAACGTAGCCAAGTGTACTGATGATACAAAAATGGGAGGAAAAGCAATGTGTGAGGAGGACACAAAAAATCTGCAAAAGGATATAGACAGGCTAAGTGAGTGGGCAAAAATTTGGCAGATGGAGTATAATGTTGGAAAGTGTGAGGTCATACACTTTGGCAGAAAATAATCAAAGAGCAAGTTATTATTTAAATAGAGAAAGATTGCAAAGTGCTGCAGTACAGCGGGACCTGGGGGTACTTGTGCATGAAACACAAAAGGTTAGTATGCAGGTACAGCAAGTGATCAGGAAGGCCAATGGTAACATGGCATTTATTGCAAAGGGGATGGAGTATAAAAGCAGGGAAGTCTTGCTACAGTTATACAGGGTATTGGTGAGGCCTCACCTGGAATACTGCATGCCGCTTTGGTTTTCATATTTACGAAAGGATATACTTGCTTTGGAGCCAGTTCAGAGAAAGTTCACTAAGTTGATTCCGAGGATGAGGGGGTTGACTTATGAGGAAAGGTTGAGTTGGTTGGGCCTCTACTCATTGGAGTTCAGAAGAATGAGAGGTGATCTTATCGAAACGTACAAGATAATGAGGGGGCTTGACAAGGTGGATGCAGAGAGGATGTTTCCACTGATGGGAGAGATTAGAACTAGAAGGCATGATCTTAGAATAAGGGGCCGCCCATTTAAAACAGAGATGAGGAGAAATTTCTTCTCTTAGAGATTTGTAAATCTGTGGAATTCGCTGCCTCAGAGAGCTGTGGAAGCTGGGACATTGAATACATTTAAGACAGAAATAGACAGTTTCTTAAACGATAAGGAGATAAGGGGTTATGGGGAGCGGGCGGGGAAGTGGAGCTGAGTCCATGATCAGATCAGCCATGATCTTATTGAATGGCAGAGCAGGCTCGAGGGGCCGTATGGCCTACTCCTGTTCCTATTTCTTATGTTCTTATGTTCTTACTAACCGGTGTAATCGTTACGTCTCCCAGTGACTGGAGAGAATGTGCGGCTCAGCTGACAATCTGTGTGAAATAGGGACAGCCAGCTCCTGCAGAGAATGGTCCACACCTTGTTCCGAGCAGCATTTGTGATGGAAACTTCTTCAACAAACCATGCCTGCCTCTTTTCCAGACCATCGTGCTAGAGCAGCGAGAAGAGGAAAAAAAAACTTGGAGTCAATAATGGAGACAACCAGAGTAGCCGTAGTGTGTGCAAAATTAGACAAGGTGATAAAATGGTAGATTTGGTGACAGTACAACAGTGCTACGCTGCAGAGTGAAAGAGTGTATAGTTCCAAGCACTTTCTGGAGAAGTCACTCCATTGGCTCAGCTGGTAGGGGCACTGTAGCAGACATACTAGGCTGGCCCCAGATTTCATTCCTGAACTGCGCTGAGTTAGGTCAATGTTTTGGCCCAATTGGCCTCACGAGTTGCTGAGGGGAAAATTCTTCATGGGAGTTCCTGCTCTTATGGCCAGAGCTGCCTGCTGAATGTGTACATGTGAGGACAGAATTGGACTCAGTGCAAAGTTCCCCGTACAGTCAAAGCGCTTGACAACACCGAGTGCACTAACTCACACGGGAGCAGTAGTCCCTTTGGTTTCTGAAATCTGTATAACCGTACCCCAGAATGAGTCACTCGGCTGAAAATTAGACCAAAATGGGTAGCAAGTCGGTGGAGAGATTGACCTTTGTGCCAATCCAGGCTGGCAGTAAGCTCGTGCCAAATTCAGCGCTAGGCCACATCTCCATAGCACCAGTGAGCTGCGGGTACTAATCGGGCATCGGGAAGCGGCTCACATGTTCCATCGGCAGTAATTTGAATCGGTTGCTATGCTGGCAGTGGTCCTCAGGTAGGGCCAGGGATAGGGGGAAGGCGATTGCGAGAGAGGGTGAACCTAGGCTGGTAGCAGCTCACAGGAAGAGCACAGCTGCTGCTCTGACTCCACAAAAAGCAAACATTTTCATAGTGTCAGGGGCCATTTGACTGCGGCCGCCAGCTTTAAAGGTCCTGTTGAGGACCACTGGCAAAGCTGCTTAAGACTCGGTAGAAATGGGCTGAGCTTGCATGGCACAATCAGGTTGTAGTATCACGATTTGCATTAACAGCGAGCCCAATGCCAGTTTTAGGTTATGGCCCTGGTGACTAAAAGTTGCCTGATCCAATATGGCGGCCCCCAAACCTCAAGTACCAGATCAGGCCCGGGAGATCCCAGCCCGATTTTGGTAAGCTTGCCCCTCATTTTATGCCCAGCAAATGAGTACAAAGTTGAATTTTCCCCCACCGTCTTCAGGAGAGGAGGCTTGAAGGGTGAATTTTAGAGAAAGACTGGAGGAAGAAAAAGTTGAAAATGTAAAGAACTGGGTGGTGTAATGTCATATACACTGGCCTTTCACTTTTGGGCTCAGAGTTCAAAGTAATCCCACAGCAAGTCTCCTCTGTCTGCTGGAGTAAATGTCCTAAGTGGGGGCTGTATGTATACAAATCTTTGAAGGTGGCAAGACAAGTTAAGAAGGATGTTAAAAAAGCATACGGGATCCTGTGCTTTATAAATAGAGGCCTAGTACAAAAGCAAGCAAGTTATGCTATTTGTTTATAAAAAACTGGTTAGCCCTCAGCTGCAGTACAATTCTGGGCACCACACATTAGGAAGAATGTCAAAAAGACTTAGAAGGTGCAGGGGAGATTGACTAGAATGGTGCCAGGGATGAAGGTCTTCAGTAATGTGGAGAGACTGGAGAAGCTCGAGTTGTTCTTCTTAGTGCAGAGAAGGTTAAGAGGAGATTTGGTAGAGATGTTGAAAATCATGAACGGTTTTGATAGAGTAAATAAGGAGAGACTGTTTCCAGTGGCAGAAGGGTCGGTAACCAGAGGACACAGGTTTAAGGTGATTGGCAAAAGAACCAGAGACCGACATGAGGAAACATTATTTTACGCAGAGTGTTGTTACAATCTGGAATGCACTTCTTGAAAACGTGGTGGGAGCAGATTCAATCGTAACTTTCAAAAGTGAATTGGATAAATACTTGAAGGGAAAACATTTACTGGGCTATGGAGGGAAGAGCGGGGGCGTGCAGGGGGGAGTGGGACTAATTGGATAGTTCTACCTAAGAGCCGGCACAGGCATGATGGGCCGAATGGCCTTCTTCTGTGCTGTATCGTAGATACTGAGAGAAATGACCACAGGATTCAATGGGGCCAACTCAAACAAAGATTACAACTATTTGTCCAGTTAACAATTGTTAGATAAATGTGTTGGACACAGGTACCTCTAATTTGATGTTCTGGAGCTCCCCTATTTCCGGTCCATAGACCTTAAATGTGTGAGATGATCCTTTGCTGAACTGAAATGCTACAGGCATATCAGATTTTTTCGACACTAGCTTCTTGTACAGGCGTTTCTTGTTCATTTTTCCTTTTGATCCCTTCATTTGTAAGAAAACCTAACGTAGATGGAACACAATTAGCTGTCATTCCCAATTCGCAAGAAGGTTCGGGTTCAATTAATGCTCTCTCCTCCTTTGCAGACTGTTTTCAGTATTTAACACAGAGTCATTATTCACATCATTGTTTTATTTACTAAGAAATCTGTCACAGACCAATCGCTGGAACTTCCACCATCATTCCGCCTGAAATAAGCAGGACAGCGGGTAAAGTCAGGCAGTGAGTCCTGTTGGTACATTTCCGCCCTGACCTCAATTTCCCACCTCTTATCCCCACCATTGGTTGCCATTTCCCTGCCCGCCGCAAATATATATCGGCGAGGAGGCAGGGCCTGGCAAACCACCTCATTTTCCTGTGTACTGCCGCTGTCACCGCCATTCCCAGGGACAGCCAGGAGAAAGGTGACGGTAGAGTTTGGGTGTTAACCGAGGCCCACAAAATAATTCCTGTGTTCTTCTTTGGGTGACCCCTTTAAATTTAGCATGGTGGCTGCAGTTTTTCTGATTTTCACAGCAGCCAGCATCCCATTTGGGTGTCCTGCAGGAGGCCGTCGAACATGATAAGGAAGGCCCAATCAAGGAAAATGGGTCAGGGTTACAGAGGTAGACAGGAGGTTACCCACACTCTGCCACACCCTCCCCAGGATCAGGAGAATCCAGTCCCTGGTGTGTATAGGAAATCCGCAAATTATACCATCCTCTGCCATCACTTGCCAAACCCATTGTTTGATGTATTTACTTATTTTCCATCAAAAGTCAAAATGGCTTTGAAATAAAAACAGAAAATGCTGGAAATACTCAGCAGGTCAGGCAGCATCTGTGGAGAGAAACAGAATTAGCGTTTCAGGTCTGTGACCCTTCGGCAGAACTTGAACAGTTAAAAGGGAAAGGGGGAGAGAGGAATGAACAAAAGGGAAGGTCTGTGATAGGGTGGAAGGCAGAAGAGATTAAGAGACAAAAGGGATGATGGGCAAAAATTAGATGGTAATGGGACAAGTTAAGAAACAAAGGATGAGTCTAGATAGGCTGTGAATGGCGGAATCACCAGCTGCCATGGGAAAGAGAAAAACGGAAGTGTTAAAAAAAAGGGGGGGGGAAATATGGGCTTTTAACCTTGAAGAAGCCTAGCCTCCTGATCAAAGCTTTAGTTTTCAGATTACTTCCAAACTCAGAAATGTGATTTACTGTGATGTGACATTTCCATGCCTACTCCAACCTGTTCACTACAATCAATGGAAGGAGCGTGTTTGGCTCCCTCCACCCAGTGGAAATGGCCAGTGGCAGAGTTAAAATCGCAGCAGTGGACTTACTGATCCATTCCAGCCCACCACCATATTGCTACCAAATGTTTTCACCTGCGGCCGAGACGTCTGCCTGGATCAGATCGGAACAACCATGCCGATCGGGGTCCTGTGAGATGCACAAGACCCGGGTATAATCTTAACGGCGTTCTGGAAGGAGCGTGCGTCGTGGGCCCTCCGCTCAGTAAAACCTGGTTGGGAAGAGGAAGAGGCCCGAAAACGCAAGTGTTCACATTATTGTTGGTGGGGCCCGGAGGAGCAGGTTTGCTCCTGGGGAGTGGCAGTGGGTCAGTGGAGCAGGAACCTGCTGTCCTCTCCCAGGATGACAGCATTCCAGCTCCCACCACTGCCACTCCGCCACTGCACTTGTCGCTGCCTGTCCCCCAGCCAGCCCAGACTACTGCCACCCAGCCTTAGGTGGTGCAGTCTGCAGCCGGGCCTTCCAGGCCCAGAGCTGGTCGAGGGCATCCTGCACGGCCATCTGTAGTCTCTGGCAATGACACTCAGCAGCCTTCTAGGAGTATCAGCCTCCAAGCTCAAAACTGTCACCAAGCTCATGGTCTACAGGGCTGTAGTAATATCCGCCCTCCTGTATGGCTCAGAGACATGGACCATGTACAGTAGACACCTCAAGTTGCTGGAGAAATACCACCAACGAGGTCTCCGCAAGATCCTGCAAATCCCCTGGGAGGACAGACGCACCAACGTTAGCGTCCTCGACCAGGTCAACATCCCCAGCATTGAAGCACTGACCACACTTGACCAGCTCCGCTGGGCAGGCCACAGTGTTCGCATGCCAGACACGAGACTCCCAAAGCAGTACTCGGAACTCTTTCACGGCAAACGAACCAAATGTGGGCAGAGGAAACGTTACAAGGTTACCCTCAAAGCCTCCCTGATAAAGTGCAACATCCCCACTGACACCTGGGAGTCCTTGGCCAAAGACCGCCCTAAGTGGAGGAAGTGCATCCGGGAGGGCACTGAGCACCTCGAGTCTCATCGCCGAGAGCGTGCAGAAATCAAGCGCAGGCAGGGGAAAGAGCGTGCAGCAAACCAGTCCCACCCACCCTTTCCCTCAACAACTATCTGTCCCACCTGTGACAGGGACTGTGGTTCCCGTATTGGACTGTTCAGCCACCTAAGGACTCATTTTTAGAGTGGAAGCAAGTCTTCCTTGATTCCGAGGGACTGCTTCTGATGATGATGATGAGGAGGAGTGTTATGTCTTGGATAAAGCGTCAGACTAGATACTGCAAGCTCAAAGTAAGTGTGACCGTAGTCCTTTATTGCAGATCTCAGAGTGCCTCTCCAGCCTGTGAGGCCTCCTTATATACAGGTGCTCCCAAGCGATTGTGGGATCCCTTGGGACTCCAGGGGATAAGCCCTCTGGTGGTTAGACATGGTAATTACAGGTTTACATACATAACAACACTCCACAATCCCCCCCCCCAAAGTCAATAGTGTAACTATTTACAATGTGAGTCGATCTGGGGCCTTCCTTTCCCTGGTTGATCACCTCGGTGCAAATGCTGGTGTTAGTGAGTCGTTTGTTGGGCCTTCGCTGGTCTGCTGGGGGTGGTGGTGAGCCTTGCTGGGCTGCTGGGGGTGGTGAGTCTTGCTGGTCTGCTGGGGGTGGTGGTGAGCCTTGCTGGTCTGCTGGGGGTGGTGGTGAGCCTTGCTGGTCTGCTGGGGGTGGTGAGCCTTGCTGGTCTGCTGGGGGTGGTGAGCCTTGCTGGTCTGCTGGGGGTGGTGGTGAGCCTTGCTGGTCTGCTGGGGGTGGTGGTGAGCCTTGCTGGGCTGCTGGGGGTGGTGAGCCTTGCTGGGCTGCTGGGGGTGGTGAGCCTTGCTGGGCTGCTGGGGGTGGTGAGCCTTGCTGGGTTGCTGGGGGTGGTGAGCCTTGCTGGGCTGCTGGGGGTGGTGAGCCTTGCTGGGCTGCTGGGGGTGGTGAGCCTTGCTGGTCTGCTGGGGGTGGTGGTGAGCCTTGCTGGTCTGCTGGGGGTGGTGGTGAGCCTTGCTGGTCTGCTGGGGGTGGTGGTGAGCCTTGCTGGTCTGCTGGGGGTGGTGGTGAGCCTTGCTGGGCTGCTGGGGGTGGTGAGCCTTGCTGGGCTGCTGGGGGTGGTGAGCCTTGCTGGTCTGCTGGGGGTGGTGAGCCTTGCTGGGCTGCTGGGGGTGGTGAGTCTTGCTGGGTTGCTGCGGGTGGTGAGTCCTGCTGGGGGTGGTGAGTCCTGCTGGGCTGCTGGGGGTGGTGAGCCTTGCTGGACTGCTGGGGGTGGTGAGTCTTGCTGGGCTGCTGGGGGTGGTGAGTCTTGCTGGACTGCTGGGGGTGGTGAGTCTTGCTGGGCTGCTGGGGGTGGTGAGTCTTGCTGGGCTGCTGGGGGTGGTGAGTCTTGCTGGGCTGCTGGGGGTGGTGAGCCTTGCTGGACTGCTGGGGGTGGTGAGTCTTGCTGGGCTGCTGGGGGTGGTGAGTCTTGCTGGGCTGCTGGGGGTGGTGAGTCTTGCTGGGCTGCTGGGGGTGGTGAGTCTTGCTGGGCTGCTGGGGGTGGTGAGTCTTGCTGGGCTGCTGGGGGTGGTGAGTCTTGCTGGGCTGCTGGGGGTGGTGAGTCTTGCTGGGCTGCTGGGGGTGGTGAGTCTTGCTGGGCTGCTGGGGGTGGTGAGTCTTGCTGGGCTGCTGGGGGTGGTGAGTCTTGCTGGGCTGCTGGGGGTGGTGAGTCTTGCTGGGCTGCTGGGGGTGGTGAGTCCTGCTGGTCTGCTGCGGGTGATGGGTTCTGTTTCGTGGTCAACCGCTGGGTCAGTTGCCACTTGTGTGTGTGTTGGAGGGTCGAAAAAGGTAGAGTCTATTGTGGGTTGTTCTGGATAGTCCGTAAATCTGAGTTTGGTTTGGCCCAAGTGTTTTCTGCAGGTGAGTCCATTTGCGAGTTTGACCACAAACACCCTACTCCCCTCTTTGGCCAAAACAGTGGCAGCAATCCACTTGGGACCTTGTCCATAGTTCAACACAAATACAAGATCATTTACTTCAATTTCGAGTGACACATTTGCGCCATCATGATATGTATTCTGTTGAAGCTCTCTACCTGTTTGTGTAGATCAGGGTGGATGAACGAGAGCCTTGTCTTAAGTGTCCTTTTCATGAGCAGTTCAGCGGGAGGGACTCCGGTGAGCGAGTGGGGTCTTGTGTGGTAGCTAAGCAGGACTCGGGATAAGCGAGTCTGCAGTGAACCTTCAGTTACCCTTTCCAAGCTCTGCTTGATTGTTTGAACTGCTCGTTCTGCCTGACCGTTGGACGCTGGCTTAAACGGGGCAGACGTGAAATGTTTGACCCCATTGCGGGTCATGAATTCCCTGAATTCGGCACTGGTAAAGCACGGCTCATCGTCACTTACAAGGACATCAGGCAGGCCGTGCGTGGCAAACGTCACCCGTAGGCTTTCAATGGTGTCAGCGGGCATGCATGCCGACATTATCACATATTCAATCCATTTGGAGTATGCCTCTACAACCACTAAAAACATTTTTCCCAAAAATAGACCTGCATCGTCGACATGAACCCTAGACCACGATTTGGAGGGCCAAGACCATAAACTTAGTGGCGCCTCCCTGGGTGCATTGCTTAACTGGGAACATGTATTACATTTGTTTACGCAGGACTCTAAGTCTGCATCGATACCGGGCCACCACACATGGGATCTGGCTATCGCTTTCATCATTACAATGCCTGGGTGGGTACTGTGGAGATCACTAATGAAAGTGTCCCTGCCTTTTTTTGGCACAACTACCTGATTACCCCATAGGAGGCAGTCTGCCTGTATAGACATTTCATCTTTGTGCCACTGGTACGGCTTTATTTCTTCCTGCATCTCTAACGGGACACTAGACCAACTCCCATGGAGCACATAGTTTTTTACTAAGGACAGTAAGGAGTCCTGGCTCGTCCAGGTTCTAACCTGCCACTCTCGAATGCTTCTATTACCATAACTAAATCTACAGGCTTTGCCATCTCCACCCTGGTGGTGCCAATGGTAGCCTACTGAGAGCATCGGCACAGTTTTCTGTGCCTGGCCTGTGGCGGATGGCGTAGTTGTATGCGGACAACGTGAGCGCCCATCTCTGGATGCGGGCCGATGCATTCGTATTTATCCCCTTATTTTCAATTCAAATTTGAGCCCAAACAGATATTGATGCATTTTCTTTACCCCATAAACACACGCTAACGCTTCTTTTTCGATCATATTGTAGGCCTTCTCGGCCTCAGACAGACTTCTGGATGCATAAGCAACCGGTTGCAATTTCCCAAATTCATTAACTTGTTGCAATACACACCCGACCCATACGACGACGCATCACATGCTAGTACCAAATGTTTACATGGATCATACAACACAAGCAATTTGTTTGAACATAACAGCTTCCTAGCTTTCTCAAAGGCATTTTCTTGGCTTTTACTCCATACCCCTTCATCTCCCTTACGCAGTAAAGAGTGCATGGGTTCTGACAATGTGCTAAGACCTGGTAAGAAGTTACCAAAATAGTTCAGGAGTCCTAGAAACGACCGCAGCTCCGTCACGTTCTGTGCGTTCTTGATTGCCTCCGTCTTCGAATCGGTGGGCCTGATGCCGTCCGCTGCGATTCTTCTCCCCAGGAACTCCACTTCAGGCACCAGGAAAACGCACTTAGAGCATTTTAGCCTGAGCCCCACAAGATTAAGCCGACTAAGAACCTCCTCCAGATTCTGCTGGTGCTCGACGGTGTCCCGACCTGTAACCAAGATGTCATCCTGAAAGACCATGATGCGCAGGACCGACTTCAGCAAGCTTTCCATGTATCTGGAATATCGCCATGGCCGATCGAATCCCAAATGGGCATCTGTTGTAAACGGCTTTTGTGCGTGTTGATGCAGGTGTTGATGCAGGTGAGGCCTTTCAAAGATTCCTCCAGCTCCTGCGTCATGTAGGCCGAGGTCAAGTCCAGCTTCGTGAATGTTTTCCCTCCCGCCAACGTCGCAAATAGGTCGTCTGCCTTTGGTAGCGGATATTGATCCTGCAGCGAGAAACAATTGATAGTTACTTTGTAATTGCCACAGATTCTGACTGCCGTCTCCCTTGAGAACGATCAGACTGGCCCGCTCATTGAATTCGATTGGCGAAATGATGCCCTCTCGTTGCAGTCTGTCCAGCTCGATCTCCACCCTCTCTCTCATCCTGTAAGGTACCGCTCTCACCTTGTGATGGATGGGTCGCGTCCCTGGAATCAAATGGATTTGCACTTTTGCTCCTTGGAACTTGACAATGCCTGGTTCAAACAGCAAGGGGAACTTGCTTAGGGCCTGGGCACATGAGGTGTCGTCGACGGACAAAAGCGCTTGGACGTTGTCCCAGTTCCAGCGTATCTTTCCCAGCCAGCTCCTGCCGAACAGCGTGGGGCTATCACTCGGTACCAACCAGAGTGGTAACTCGTGCACCGCTCCATTTAGGAGACCTTTACGGTAGCACTGCCGATTACGGGAATCAGTTCCTTTGTGTATGTTCTGAGTTTGGTATGAATGGGAGTCAGGACTGGCCTTGAAGTCTTTTTACTCATTATGGACTGGCTTGCGCCTGTGTACAGCTCCATGGATACTGGGAGTCTATTTAATTCAACCTTCAGCATTATCGGGGACACTTTGTGGTAAATGTGTGCACCCCATATACCTCTGCGTCCTCGGTCTGAGGCTCTGGTTCGTCAGGGTCCACCGTGGATCTGTCCTCCTCTGCTACATGGTGGTTTGCAGGATTAGCACGATTTGCAGCTCGCCTGCACATGCGTTGGAGGTGTCCCATTATTCCACAGCCCTTGCAAACGTATCCTTTAAAGCGGCATGAATGGAATCGATGATCTCCCCCGCAGCGCCAACAAGGTGTTAATTGCCTTGCATTCACCACCCTTGATGGCGGACTCTGAGTCATCTGCGGACGTGCAGCTACAGGCGTGTAAATCCTGCCATGTACATTTCGATTCGAAGACAACGTTACTTTGTTCACAGTACTTGCACCAGCACTAGTGTGCTGGGAAATTTGTTTGGTATTGTCACAGGTGGAGATAAATGTAAATGCCTGGGCTTTCGCTATGGCTTTACTCAAGTTTGGGGTCTCTACAGTCAAAGGTTTGAGAAGTATTACTTCATGGCCAATGCCAAGTATATTACTTCATGGCCAAAGAAGTCCCTGAGTATATGCTCCAAGTGTCCTTCAAATTCGCAATGTCCTGCAAGGTGCCTTAGCTCGGCAACGTAGCTCGCCACTTCCTGGCCTTCAGACCTCTTGTGCGTGTAGAACCGATACCTCGCCATCAGGGTTTAGATGTTCCCGGACCAGTGTGCACAACTCATCGTACGACTTGTCTGTGGGTTTTGCTGGAGCGAGTGGATTTTTCATGAGGCCATACATTGATGCCCCACAAATGGTGAGGAGGATCGCCCTTCATTTGGCAGCATTTGCTTCTCCTTCTAGCTCGTTGGCCACGAAGTATTGGTCAAGTCGCTCCACGAAGGTTTCCCAATCATCTCCCTCCGAAAATTTCTCCAGGATGCCCACCGTTCTCTGCATTGTTGCGTTGGGGTTCGTCATCTTGTATCTCATCGCCAGTTGGATAAAGAGTCAGACTAGATGCTGCAAGCTCAAAGTAAGAGTGACCGTAGTCCTTTATTGCTGATCTCAGAGTGTCTCTCCAGCCTGTGAGGCCTCCTTATATAAGGTGCTCCCAAGGGATTGTGGGATCCCTTGGGACTCCAGGGGATAAGTCCTCTGGTGGTTAGACATGGTATTTACAGGTTTACATACATAACAAGGAGGAGATGTAGCACTGATTCAAACCATTGAGAAATAAAGAACTTGCATTTGTATAGCGTGTTATTAAATGTCAGCTGTGGCTCAGTGGGTAGCACACTCATCTTGGAGTTAGAAGATTGTGGATTCAGGTGCTTCTTTGAGCTTCGCAGGAATAATGTGGACCTCTCCAATCCCGGGCTCCCCCTCCTCCAAGATTGCTCCCGCCGAAGACCTACCAGCTGAGTTCCCAGACAGCCGATATTGTGCCGGCCCAGATCCGGCAAGCTGCAGCAGGGTCCCCATTCAGGACATACTCCACCCCACCACCCACACTCCACCCACACCCCATCCCACCACCCACCACCCCACCCCACCTCACCCCACCCCACCACCCACCACCCCACCCCACCTCACCCCACCCCACCCCACCCCACCACTCACACCCCACCCCACCTCACCACTCACACCCCACCCCACCCCACCACCCACCACCCCACCCCACCCCACCACCCACCACCCCACCCCACCACACCCCACCCCACCCCACCTCACCCCACCCCACCCCACCACTCACACCCCACCCCACCCCACCACCCACACCCCACCCCACCACCCACCACCCCACCCCACCTCACCACACCCCACCCCACCCCACCTCACCCCACCCCACCCCACCTCACCACTCACACCCCACCCCACCTCACCACTCACACCCCACCCCACCCCACCACCCACCACCCCACCCCACCCCACCACCCACCACCCCACCCCACCACACCCCACCCCACCCCACCTCACCCCACCCCACCCCACCACTCACACCCCACCCCACCCCACCACCCACACCCCACCCCACCACCCACCACCCCACCCCACCCCACCACCCACACCCCACCCCACCACCCACCACCCCACCCCACCTCACCCCACCCCACCCCACCCCACCACCCACCACCCCACCCCACCTCACCACACCCCACCCCACCCCACCCCACCTCACCCCACCCCACCCCACCTCACCACTCACACCCCACCCCACCTCACCACTCACACCCCACCCCACCCCACCACCCACCACCCCACCCCACCCCACCACCCACCACCCCACCCCACCACACCACACCCCACCTCACCACCCACCACCCCACCCCACCACCCACCACCCCACCCCACCTCACCACACCCCACCCCACCCCACCTCACCCCACCCCACCCCACCTCACCACTCACACCCCACCCCACCCCACCACCCACCACTCCACCCCACCTCACCCCACCCCACCCCACCCCACCACTCACACCCCACCCCACCCCACCACTCATACCCCACCCCACCCCACCACTCACACCCCACCCCACCCCACCACTCACACCCCACCCCACCCCACCACCCACCACACCACCACCTCACCACACCCCACCCCACCACTCACACCCCACCCCACCCCACCACTCACACCCCACCCCACCCCACCACCCACACCCCACCACCCACCACCCCACCCCACCTCACCCCACCACCCACACTCCACCCCACCACCCACCACCCCACCCCACCTCACCCCACCCCACCACTCACAACCCACCCCACCCCACCACCCACACCCCACCCCACCACCCCACCCCACCTCACCCCACCCCACCACCCACACTCCACCCACACCCCACCCCACCACCCACCACCCCACCCCACCTCACCCCACCCCACCCCACCACCCACACCCCACCACCCACCACCCCACCCCACCCCACCACTCACACCCCACCCCACCACCCACCACCCCACCCCACCCCTCACACCCCACCCCACCCCACCACTCACACCCCACCCCACCACCCACACCCCACCCCACCACCCACCACCCCATCCCACCTCACCCCACCACCCACCACCCCACCTCACCCCACCCCACCCCACCCCACCACCCACACCCCACCACCCACCACCCCACCCCACCCCACCACCCACACCCCACCACCCACCACCCCACCCCACCCCACCACTCATACCCCACCCCACCCCACCACCCACACTCCACCCACACCCCACCCCACCCCACCTCACTCCACCCACACCCCACCCCACCACCCACACCCCACCACCCACCACCCCACCCCACCCCACCACTCACACCCCACCCCACCCCACCACCCACACCCCATCCCGCCTGATGTATGTTGGTGAGTCCTGGTCCCTAAACTAAACCAGGCCGACCTGCACATTCCACCACTTGGCAAACGGGAAGTTAAAATTCTCCCTTGCTATTACTGGACAACATTCTGTGGCTGCCATTCCTCACACAATGAACTTCTGGTTTCAGTTGTGCATATTGGAAGCATTTGACAAGTGGAGGCCAGGCTCTTCATCTCTGGGAAGATTTAAAAAAATATTTTAATGGGCTCCTTTTATTTGCTCAGGGAAACTAGAATAATTTGCCACCTAATAGTAAAGTAAAGGGAACAAGACTGATTCGCAGTTTAGTCAACATCTAACAGCCTAGGCAGGTCATGAATGAAGTATCTGAAGCACATTGAGCAACAAATCAGCCCAGAGATACCGGTGAAGGGGAGGAGGGCTGAAAAATGTCCCCAACTAGGAGTATAAGTAGCACTGATACAAACCATTGAGAAATAAAGAACCTTCATTTTAGAGCATGTTATTGAGTGTCAGCCATGGCTGAGTGAGTAGCACACTCACTTTGTGGTTCAAACTGCCATGCCAGGGACTTGAGTGTAAAATCTAGGCTGACATTACACTGCCATGCTGAGGAACTGCTACACTAGAGAGGTTCCATCTTTTGGATGAGACGTTAAACTGAGGACCCGTCTGCCCTCTCTGGTGGACGTAAGTGATCCCATGGCACTGTTTCGTAGAAGAGCAGGGGAGTTTTCCCCAGTGTCTTGACCAATATTTATCCCTCAACCAGGGAGGGTAACTGACTCAGGGCATATGTAGATGAGACATAGGAGTTAAAGGGGACGAAATTGCCCTTTTTCTAGCCCCATTGGTGCCTCTGGCAAGGAAGTGGGGGGCACTACCACCTCCTGGGAAATTGCCCCGGTGGTTTGGGAGGCACTGTCCTGGCAGTGCCATGCGGTTAGCGCCCAGGGCCAGCGCGCAACTGGCGATGATGTCATCGTTGTGCGCACCAACCTCTTAACACCCGAGGGGCAAATTGCCCTGTGGGCTATGAAGCTGGCGCGCGGCGGACGTCAACGCCAGCTTCGCGGGTCACGAAGCTGGAGGACACCCGCTCCTGGGGCGCTGCTTACACGGGAAGCCTGCAGCGCTCCCGGGCCGCCATCTTTATTGGTTGGCTGAGTCTTGCCATCATTCAGCCCGGCACTCCATTTTGGGTGCCGGGCTGCTGGCCCGGTCTCACGCTGCACTGGTGGCCCAGTGGCGGCCACCAAAGGGCCCTGCAGAGAGCGCAGCGGCCCTCCCCTTTAAGCAAAGTGGATGAGCGTTGTAGCACATCAGCGCCACATGGAGACAGCGCTCCACTTCCTTTGAGGGGCAGAAGGCCCAATTCCATGTCGGGGTCGGGACATCTGGGCCAGGCGATAAAAGACCCGGCCCTAGAAGGTTACCGCCCCC
This sequence comes from Pristiophorus japonicus, assembly GCF_044704955.1. Classification (NCBI taxonomy): domain Eukaryota; kingdom Metazoa; phylum Chordata; class Chondrichthyes; family Pristiophoridae; genus Pristiophorus; species Pristiophorus japonicus. The sequence continues at coordinate 47,448,955 of NC_091978.1, forward strand.
AATCAGGGCGAGGGGCAATTTTGCCCCCAAAATCTCCCAGGCTTCACGCTGCTGAGGTCAAGACAGTTAGACACACGCCTGGGCCCCCGCCCTGAGCTAAGATAGTTTGTAGCAGTCTGACCTTATGGGCTAGAACCTCCACTTTTTTTGCATGCTTAACGCCCACTTATAGCCCATTTTACCACTGAAATGACGTTTCACGCCCCGATATCGCCCAGTTAGCCACAAAATGGAAACTGACGGGCATTTTTTGGAAACTTATCGCCGAGCATTACTTTCTCCATGTGCCGGGAAAAAAGTATTTCCACTTTTTTTGGGCGAAATCATCAGAATGGACGAAATCAACGTCCATAATTTCAGCCAGCGGTAATTTTCACACTGATTGAATGCCGAGATTCAATAATACCGCCCGCCCACTTTTTTTTGTCGTAAAGAGCATATTTACCGAAACTAGCAGCCATGAGATCGCCCAGCGTCACTTTCACCACCTCGCCCACATATCGCTCACAATATTGCTCACCCAAAAAAATGCCCAGAAAAAGTGGATCTAACCGGAACTAATCACAGTGTTATGGACGCCATGTTCTACATCACATGTCACATCCTTTAAAAGGCTGCTGTGCTTCAACCTCAGGGGAGTTCAGATGTACTCTGGAGGTCATTGGAGTTGATGTGAACATCCCTACAAACATCTTGACCATAATGTGACCGATTGGAATTGAATAGGTGTCTTCGGCGGGACATTCATTGTTTGTGACCAATCGATGGAAAACAAAGAGCTCAATTCATGGTGGTGTGCTCCATGCTGCACAACTTGGCTATCAGGAGGGGACAAGAATTGCCTGATGAGCCTGACAGCCCACCTCACCAGAGAGAGGAAGAGGAAGACGAGGAGGCGGACGCTGACATCGGCCCAGACAATCAGGCTGACGCTGAAGCCATGCCTCTGCCCCCGCTGTAGACCACAGAAAAGGGCCTGTGGTGGCATGATAGCTGCAAGAGCCTTATGTCAGGAGCTCATCAATGATCACTTTGCCTGAAAGAATGTTGGTGTTATTTACAAGGCTGACACATTGCTGGGTGTACAGGTGATACATCAATGGTGGGCATCACCTTGGTGACAGTTAAAGTTTAAGTTGACTGAAGTTAAGTGTCATTATATACTTTGACGTTAAGGAATCACCAGCGTGTAACAGTGCAGCTATGTGAGCCAATGTACAACAAGGTTTTGTTAAATAAAAAACATTTAAACTGAACATTTGTCTGAAATCGTCAGTATTTCTGTACAAACCAACCCTCCCCCCGCCCCCCCACCCCTATGCTTCTCCACCCCACCTCTACCCCTTTCGCTTTCCCTCCTGACTCCAAGCCACCTGGCCGAGGAGTTCCTCAGGCGATACTTCATTGGGGGCGAGGGAGGGTGGGTGACGGCCGAGGCACTGCTTGGACGGGTACGGGAGAGGACGGACCCGAGGTGGGAATGTGCTCCGAGCCAGAAGCAAGATATTGCCGTTGGCTCTCGTGTGTGGTTGGCAATGGGGGTGTGGCACCTTGGGGTGCAGTTCCGCGCTCCAGAACCACCGGGAGCCCTCTGCCACCAGTGTTCCTAGCTACCAGCTCCAGGGCCTCCACCATCCCTTCCATGTTATATCTTATTCGTTGGACAAAAACTCGGTGCCAGCTATGTTCTTGGTGCTTAATAGGCTTTTTGCTGCTGGTGAATCTCCTTCGTGCCTCCCACAACAGCCAAACAAACACACACCACAGCCATACATGCCTTCAGTCCCTCTGAGTTCCCTCTCTCTCTGTCCCTTCTGCACATTTCATGATGACCCTTGACCTCCTGAATCGCGGGAATCGAGCGTTGCTATGCCATTGCTAAGGACGGCGACACTTTACAGCAGAAGGTCAGCGAGATTTAACGCTACCGCCCATTTCCTATCGCTCACGATAACGCCCATTTTTAAAAATGGAGTCTAGGTGCTTTGAGAATGGGCGAGAAGCCGGCAATCTGAAAACCCTTTTTTACCACCCACGCCAGAAATAACGCCCATTATTGGGTGATAAGCACAAAAGTGGAAAATCTAGCCCTATATCCCTAATCACATTTATTATCACAGTAATGCGCTGTTTGTTAGAGGGGATACATTATAGAACAGGAACATCCTATAATGCCTCGCCTCTAATAGTCAACTCATGTCCCATCCTTTAATATTTCTTCTCTACAAACTCATTATTCCTCATCCTATTTTGTGCACCCTCTGTCATAGTGTTTTCCATTAAAGAGGACCCTGATAAGAGCTATAGGCTTTAATTGTCATGTAACCATAGCAACTGTGTTCTCACTCCTGTCACAATTGATATGGGGAGGAGCTAGAAACAGGTGGGCTTGCCACATAAAAAGCAAAAGGTTTCATCTTGATATGAGTTTGTACTTGCAGATTTGACCCAAAGGGTTGCTGGAATCATGTAAACATTAGACCAAAAGGAAGCCCTGAAGAAGATTTGAAGAAATCAGACTCCATGGGACTCCCACAGGAAGCAGAGCTCAATTAGCAGACAATTCTGCATAGGATATTTTAGTATCTCAACCTAAAATGCTCTGTTCTCATGGCAGTACCATTGAGGTCAAGACTAAAGTGATTCCTTTGGCTGTCAAGCCTCAGTGAACTTCTGTAACTGTCAATGGGAGTCCTGGACAAGATATCATGGAGTCAAATCTAAATAGTCTTGCTGCAGTCAGACCTAAAGCAAGTCCTGAAACAAACCTGAAGAATTCAAATCTGAATAGGCCTGCAGTAGTCACAGCCTATGGGAATCCTGTAAAAGTAAGAGACTATGGAAGTCCTGAAGAATTCATGCCCCATGGAAGACCAAAGGAAATCAAACCCCACGGTAGTAAAATGGAAATCAGCCTCAATGAGAGTCCCATAGAATTCAGGCCCCTTGGGAGGCCTGATGTTTGGCCCCATGAAACTCCCATAGAAACAAGATCCCATGAAGGTCCAATAGAAATCAGTCCCCATTGGAGTCCAATAGAAACAAGGCCCCATGGAAGTTTAATAGAAACAAGGCCCCATGGAAGTTCAATAGAAACAAGGCCCCATGGAGGTTCAATAGAAACAAGGCCTCATGGAAGTTTACTAGAAACAAGGCCCCATGGAAGTTTACTAGAAACAAGGCCCCATGGAAGTTCAATAGAAACAAGGCCCCATGGAAGTTTACTAGAAACAAGGCCCCATGGAAGTTCAATAGAAACAAGGCCCCATGGAAGTTCAATAGAAACAAGGCCTCATGGAAGTTTACTAGAAACAAGGCCCCATGGAAGTTTACTAGAAACAAGGCCACATGGAAGTTCAATAGAAACAAGGCCCCATGGAAGTTTACTAGAAACAAGGCCCCATGGAAGTTCAATAGAAACAAGGCCCCATGGAAGAATACTAGAAACAAAGCCTCATGGAAGTTTACTAGAAACAAGGCCCCATGGAAGTTTACTAGAAACAAGGCCCCATGGAAGTTTACTAGAAACAAGGCCCCATGGAAGTTTACTAGAAACAAGACCCCATGGAAGTTTACTTGAAACAAGGCCCCATGAAAGTTTACTAGAAACAAGGCCCCATGGAAGTTTACTTGAAACAAGGCCCCTTGGAAGTTCAATAGAAACAAGGCCCCTTGGAAGTTCAATAGAAACAAGGCCCCATGGAAGTTTACTAGAAACAAGGCCCCATGGAAGTTTACTAGAAACAAGGCCCCATGGAAGTTTACTAGAACCAAGGCCCCATGGAAGTTTACTAGAAACAAGGCCCCATGGAAGTTTACTAGAAACAAGGCCCCATGGAAGTTTACTAGAAACAAGGCCCCATGGAAGTTTACTAGAAACAAGGCCCCATGGAAGTTCAATAGAAACAAGGCCCCATGGAAGTTTACTAGAAACAAGGCCCCATGAAAGTTCAATAGAAACAAGGCTCCATGGAAGTTTACTAGAAACAAGGCCCCATGGACGTTTACTAGAAACAAGGCCCCATGGAAGTTCAATAGAAACAAGGCCCCATGGAAGTTTACTAGAAACAAGGCCCCATGGAAGTTTACTTGAAACAAGGCCCCATGGAAGTTCAATAGAAACAAGACCCCATGGAAGTTTACTAGAAACAAGGCCCCATGGAAGTTTACTAGAAACAAGGCCCCATGGAAGTTCAATAGAAACAAGGCCCCATGGAAGTTTACTAGAAACAAGACCCCATGGAAGTTTACTAGAAACAAGGCCTCATGGAAGTTTACTAGAAACAAGGCCCCATGGAAGTTTACTAGAAACAAGGCCCCATGGGAATCCAATAGGAATCAGACCCCATGTAAGTTTTGTAGAAGGCAAGTTCTATGGGAGTTCTGTAAAAATGAAATCTGAAGGAGGACCAATAGCTGTTAAACCTCAGAGGAGCCCTGTAGTCGCACTCCATTGGAGTCCTGATGATTATCTGAAGATGCCAACATGGGATCATCCTATAAAGGTCAAGCCCAAAGAGAATATTGTCGCAGAAAGACCCCACAGTAGGTCAATGGCAGTCGGGCATGCAGAAAACCCTGGAGAAGTCCTGAAGGTTCCAAATCTGGATAGTCCTGTGGCAATGAAACATTACGGGAATCCTGCAAGTATTGAACTCCATAAGGATCATATAGCAGTCAGATCTGAAATGAGACCAGAATCAGACAGAACTGAAAGGAGTACAACAACGGTCACATCCCATGAGAATCCTGAGGAAGCTCGGAGGAAGTCAAGTCTTAATATTTATGCAACAGTCAAGCCTCAGGGGAGTGGTTTTACAGTCAGCCCAGAAAAGAGTTCTGGAAAAGACCTGAATAAAATGAATGTGAACAGTCCTGTTGAAGTCGATTCCCATCTGATTCCTCCTGTAGTGAATCCTGACTGGGCTCTTGGAGCATTTGGACCTCGGAGTGTTTATGGAGCAGGCAGATTTCCAGTCAGTCTTGAAAATAACCTAAATAATTCAATTATGGATAGTCTTGCAATAGTTAGACCCTTTGTTTGTCCTGTATCAAACATGCCATATACGAGTTATCTTGAAGACCTGATGGCATCAAAGACACAAGGTTCTTTAGAGGTTAAACTCAATGGGAGGCCAATAGAAGTTAAACCTGAAGAGGAACCTGAAGTATACATATCTCGGGAGACTCCTGTAGCAGCTAAACCACAACAGTATCTGAATAATGACATGCAGAAGTCAAATCTGTACAGCTTTGCAACGGTCAGTCCCCATTGCTGTTCTATAACAATGACAGGGGGGAGCCCTCAAGAGTACCTGAATAATTTAAATATGGATATTCCTGTGGCAATGAGAACCCATGGGAGTCTTGTAAGGAAGGAACCCTATTGGAGTACTATAGAGAGTAAACCTCAGAGTGGCACTGTAACTGCAAAACGTGAAAATAGCCGTCCAAAAGTTATCCTTGGGAACCCTGAAAACGATTTAAGGAAGACAAGTGTAGATATTCCTGCAGATGTCAGATTTCATGGGAGTCCTGTAGAATTCAGAACTGAAGCACAATCTACAACAGTCAGACCTCAAGGGTGTGCAGTCACAAACCAAGAAAATCCTACACAAGAATCCATGGAAACAACAAATCCTGTCGCAATCGAAGCTCAAGAAACTCCTACAGGCTTGAGGTATGATTGGAGTCCAAAGTATGACATAGAAAATGTAAAATTGCACAGTAATATGACAACCAGATTCCAAGGCAGTGCTATAGATCTACAGCCGATTATGAGTCCTTTACCAATTGGACACCATCAGACTCCTGTGTCAATCAGTTCCTACAATGGTCCCATAGCAGTCAGACCTGTCTTAATGCTACATGAAGAAAGTACTGGAGAAGACCTGAGGATTCCAAATTGGGATAATCCTGCAGCAATAAAACTTCGAGGGAATCCCGTACGAGTTGGACCTCAATGGAGTCCTTTAGACTTAAGTCTTGAAGAGAGTCTTGGATCAGACAGGTATCAGGCGATTCCTGAAGATAACCTGCAGAAGCCAGATTTCATTAGTCCTACAGCAGCTCCAATCCATGGGAATCCTGTAACAGTCAGGCCATATGCGTGTTATGGGGAGGCCCTGAAAAAGTTAGAGTTACACAGTCCTGCAGACATCAAATTCCAGGGTACTTCTGTAGACTTCAGGCCCATTATGTGTGCTTCACAACTTTGGACTCATGAGAGCCCTGTAATAGTCGGTTCCCATGGTGGTCTGATCACCGTAGGATTTGGTGATGACCTGAATTATCTAAATCTAGATAATCTTGCAGTAATGAAACCCTATGGGTGTCCTGTAGAAATCGGACCTCAGGGTAATCCTATAGCAGACAGACCTCAGGGGAATGCTGTGAAAGTCATACCTGAAATGAATCCTGTAGAACACCTAAATGTAAATGAAAAACTTCAGGACAATCCTTCAGCAGTCAATTACACAGAGGATCTTGCTACAATGAGACCTCAGGGAAATTCTGAAGAAATTCTAAATGAGACAAAGGTATATAGCCCTGTAAAAGTTAGGCATCTCGGGAGTCCTGTAGAAATCCAGCCTGGAGAAAGTAATGCAATAGTGAATCATTTGGATGGCACAGGAAAGGCATATAGCTCCATTGGGATGAGACTGAATGGGAATCATGAAACAAGACGATCCCATGCCATTCCTGTGGAAGTGAATCCTGAACGGTATCCTATAAAAGATAGATCTCAGAACAGTGGTGCAATTATCATACGTGCTGAGAGTACTGTTGAAACCACAGATGATGAACAACCTTTACAAGTTAGACTCAATGAGAATCCTGTAGAATTCAATCCCCAGTGCCGAGATCAGGTGACCACAGCTTCAGTCAGAACTGCGGGCAATCCTGAAGAGGATCTGAAGGCAATTATCAATATTTCTATAACAGTCGTTCTTCCTACGAGTCCGTTAGAAGCAAGTACTGAAGGAAGTCTTGTAAAAGTCCGACCTCAGGAGAGTCCTACAAAAAATCTGATGTCAAATCTGGTTAACCATCCACCAGCTAGAATCAATGGGAATCCCATAGCAGTCAAACCAGATGTGAGTCCTGCAGATTTAAGATCAACTATCAGTCCTCTACCACATGGTTCACCTGGGAGTTACATGTCAGTGACACATGAGAATAATTCTGGAGGCGCATTGGCAATGAAAACCCAGTGGTATCCTATAAAAGTTGGATGTCATGGCAGTCCTACAGAAGTTAAATCACAGCAAAGTCCTGTAGCAGTCAGACTTGAAAGGAATTTTAGGAAAAGCCAGACATCAAACCTCATTAATTCTGGTGCCGATAAGTTACATGGGAGCTCTTTAGAAGCTAGTTCTGAAAGGAGTTTTTCAATTTTCAGATATCAGGAAAATCCTGAAGAAGACCTTAAAACTCCAAATTTGGCTAATGCAGGAGCAGATAGGAACGGTCAGAATAATCTATCAATAAGACCAAAAGAAGCCACCAAAAATGAAAATTTACAGACGCCTGCAGGAGTCAATCTGGAAGAGGGTCTTATTGCAGTCAGACCACAAGAGAACCCGATTGCAACCACATCCCCCAAGACTCATGGAAAATACTTAGAGAGATCAAATCTTGATACTCCTGCAGCAGTCACTCATCAGGTCAGTGATGTTGCAGTCAGAGTTGAAGCCTATGGAGGAGAATTGCCATCAAATATCGATAATATTCTGGCAGACACCTATCAGGGCAATACTGACACAGTCACATCCCAAGGGAGGACAGTGGAACACCTAAAGAGTTTAAATATTGATAGTTCCGTAGCAGTTATACCTTTTTGGAATTTTGGAGAGGATCTGAACATCATGGTCAAACTCTATAAGAGTCCTACCAAATTCAAGCATCAGGAGGATCCTGTGGCACTCAAAGTTGAAGGTAGCCCTAAAGGGGGCAAACCCCCTGAGAGTCCTTCTGCGACTGGTTCTGAAAGAGGTCCTGCTGCAGTCACATCTGGAGATGACTCAGACAACTCAGTTCTGAATTTTCCTGAAGATGTCAGCCTCAATGAGAGCCATGCGGGCATCGAGCATAAACATGTTCCCAGAGCATACACACCCCAGAAGAGTTACATAGGCATCAGACTTAGTGACAATCCTACAAAATTCATTCCTCAAGAGGGTTTTGTGACATTCAAACCAGAAGGTAGTCCTAAAGATGGCACACCCCTTGGTAATCCTTCTGCAACAGCTTCTGAAAGAAGTCTTGCTGCAGGCACACCTGAGCTGAGTTCCAGTGAAGAATCGAAGAAGAAAAATCTGAAGAGTTTTGCAGCAGCAGTCAGTCATCAGGGGCATGTTGTTGCAGAAATATCTCCTAGAGATGGTCTGAGGACATTAAATATGGATAGTCCCATAAATGTCACACCTAAGGGGAGTAGAGACCTGAGCAGCCATAATCTTAATAGTGTTGTAGCAGGAAAATATCAGGGGAGTCCTTTAAAAGCTAGTTCTGAAGAAGTTATTATAACAGTTAGACCCAGTGGGAATTCCAGAGAGCAGCAAAATCTGCATGTTATTTTAGAAGTTAAACGAGAAGAAATTTCTGTAATGGAGAAATCTCAGGAGAATCCTATAGAAGTTACGTCTGGAGATGATGCCGAGAACTCAGATCTGAATTTTCCTGACCATGTCAGCCTCAATGAGAGTCATGCGGGCATCAAGCCTAAACAGGATCCTGTGGCATTCAAACCTGAAGATAGTCGAAAAGAAGGAACGCCACTTGGCAGTCCTCCTACAACTGCTTCTGAAAGAAGTCTTGTTCCAGGGACACTTCAGTGGAGTTCTGATGAAGAATTGAGGAATTCAAATCTGAAGATTGTTGCAGCAGTCAGTCGTCAGAGGAGTGTTGTTACAATTAGGCCAGAAAGGATGACTAGAGAAGATCTGAGGACATCAAGTATGGATAGTCCAATGGACATCACACCTAAGGGGTGTACAGACCTGAACAGGCTAGATATTAATAGTCCTACAGCAAGAAAATATCAGGGAAGTCCTTTGGAAGTCAATTCTGAAGAGGGTCTTACAACAATTAGACCCCGTAGGAATTCTGGACAACAGCTGAACAAGGCCAACCTGCATGGTCTTGTAAAATTAAACCGAGAAGAAATTCCTGTAGTGGAGAATCCTCAGGAGAATCCTATAGATGTTTTGTCTGGAGATGACTCAGAGAATTCAAATTCGAATTTTCCTGAAGATGTCAGCCTCAATGATAGTTATTCGGACATCAAGCCTAAACATAGTCCTGGCAGTCCTTCTGCAACCACTTCTGAAAGAAGTCTTGCTGCAGGGACACCTCAGTGGAGTTCTGATGAAGAACTGAGGAAGTCAGGTGTGAAGAGCCTAGTAGCAGCCAGTCATCAGGGAAGTGTTGTTACAATTAGACCAGAAAGGACTACTAGAGAAGACATGAGGATATCAAATATGGATAGTCCTATAGATGCTACACCTAAGGGGAGTACAGACCTGAGCAGGCTAAATTATAATAGACGAGCAGCAGGAAAATATCAGGGGAGTCCTTTAGAAGACAATTCTGAAGTGGAGAAACCTCAGGGGGATCCTATAGTAGTTACGTCTGCAGATGACTCAGAAATGTCAAATCTGAATTTTCCTGAAGATGTCAGCCTCAATGGAAGTCATGTGGACATCAAGCCGAAACAGGGACCTGTCACAAACACACCTCACAACAGTAAAATACAGGTCGGACTCAATGAGAGTCCCACAAAATTCAAGCCTCAAGAGGATCCTGTGGCGTTCAAACATGAAGGTAGTCCTAAAGGAGGCACACCACTTGGGAGTGCTTCTGTAACTGCTTCTGAAAGAAGTCTTGCTGCAGGCACGCCTGAGCGGAGTTCCGATGACGAACTGAAGAAGTCAAAACCGAATAGGCTTGCTGCAGTCAGTCATCAGGGGAGTGTTGTTAAAATCAGACCAGAAACAATTACTGGAGAAGATCTGAGTACATCAAATATGGATAGTCCTATAGATGTCACACCCAAGGGGAATACAGATTTGAGAAGGCTAGATCTTGATAGTCCCGTAGCAAACAAGTATCAGGGAAGCCTTTTGGAAGTCAATTCCGAAGAGAGTCTTGCAACAGTTAGACTCCATGGGAATTCTGCAGAACAGCAAAACCTACATGGTCTTGTAGAAATCAAACGAGAAGAAATTCCTGTGCTGGAGAAGCCCCCGGAGAATCATATAGAATTTGCATCTGCAGATGACTCAGGGAACTCAGATCTGAATTCTGCTGACCATGCCAGCCTCAATGACAGTCATGTAGACATCAAGCCTCAGGAGGATCCTGTGGCACTCAAACATGAAGTTAGTCCTAAAGGTGGCATATCTCTTGGGAGTCCTTCTGCAACCGCTTCTGAAAGAAGTCTTGCTGCAGGCACGCCTGAGCGGAGTTCTGATGAAGAACTGAGGAAGTCAAATCTGAACAGTCCTGCAGCAGTCAGTCGTCAGGGGAGTGTTGCTACAATCAGACCAGAAAGGATGCATAGAGATCTGAGGACATCAAATATGGATAGTCCTATAGAAGTCACACCTAAGGGGAGTACAGACCTGAGAAGCCTTAATCTTAATAGTCATGTAGCAAGACAATATCAGGTGAGTCCTTTAGAAGTCACTTCTGAAGAGGGTCTTACAACAGTTAGATCCCATGGGAATTATGGAGAGCAGCTGAACAAGTCCAACCTGCATGGTATTGTAGAAGTCAACAAAGAGGAAATTCCTATAGTGGTGAAACCCCAGGAGAACCTTATAGAAGTTATGTCTGAAAATGATGCAGAGAACTCAGATATTAATTTTCCTAAAGATGTCAACCTCAATGAGAGTTATTCGGACATCAAGCCTAAACATAGTCCTGTAGCAGACACACCTCACAGCAGTTACATAGAGGTCAGGCTCAAGGAGAGTCCTACAAAATTCAGGCCACAAGAGGGTCCTGTGGCATTCAAGCCTGGAGGTAGTCCTAAAAGTGGCACACCACTAGGGAGTCCTTCTGTAATCACTTCTGAAAGAAGTCTTGTTGCAGGCAAACGTGAGCGGAGTTCTGATGAAGAACTGAAGTCAAATCTGAACAGTCCTGCAGCAGTCAGTCGTCAGGGAAGTGTTGCTATAATCAGACCAGAAAGGACTCCTAGAGAAGGGTTGAGAACATCAAATAATGATAGTCCTATAGAAGTCACACCTAAGGGGAGCACTGACTTGAGGAGGATAGGTATTAGTAGTCCTATAGCAAGAAAATATCAGGGAAGTCCTTTGGAAGTCAATTCTGAAGAGGGTCTTACAGCACTTAGATCACGTGGGAATTCTGGACAACAGCTGAACAAGTCTAAACTGCATGGCATTGTAGAATTAAACCGAGAAGAAATTTCTGTAGTGGAGAATCCTCAGGAGAATCCTATAGATGATATGTCTGGAGATGACTCAGAGAACTCAAATCTGAATTTTGCTGAAGATGTCAGCCTCAATGCGAGTCATGTGGACATCAAGCCTGAACATGGTCCTGTAGCGATCACACCTCACAGCAGTTACATAAAGGTCAGACTCAATGAGAGTCCTACAAAATTCAGGCCGCAAGAGGGTCCTGAATCACTCGAACCTGAAGGTAGTCCGAAAGGTGGCACACCACTTGGCAGTCCTTTTGCAACTGCTTCTGAAAGAAGTCTTGCTGCAGGGACACCTCAGTGGAGTTCTGATGCAAACCTAAAGAAGTCAAATCTGAAGAGTGCTGGGGCAGTCAGTCGTCAGGGAAGTGCTATTATAATCAGACCGGATCTGAAGAAAACAAGTGAGGTTAGTCCAATAGCAGTCACACCAGAGGGGCATGCAGACCTGACAAGGATAAGCCTTGATGGTCCTCTACGAAGAAAATATCAGGAGGGTCCTTTAGAAGTCAACCCTGAAGAGAGTTTAGCAATAGTTAGACCCCATGGGAATCCGACAGAAGACCTGAAAAAATCAAACCTGCATGATTCTGAAATAGTCAATTCCCAAGGCAATGCTCTAGATGTCAAACTAGATGACATGCCATTAGCAGAGACACCTCAGGGGAGTTCTGTAGCAGTCAGATCTGGAAATGACACAGAGAGGTCAGATCTGAATAGTCCTAAAGATGTCAGACTCCATGAGAGTCTTGCAGAAGTCAAGCCTAAACAGGTTCCTCAGAGGAGCCACATAGAGCTCAGACTCCATGAGAGTCCTACAGAATTCAAGCATCAAGAGTGTCCTGTCGCACTCAGACATCAAGGGAATATTATAGGTGGCACACTCCATGGGAATCCTTTTGATGCCATCTCTGATAGAATGCATGCATCAGTCGCACCTCTATGGAGTTCTGAAGAAGACCTGAAGAATACAAATCTGGAAAGTTCATTCGCAGTCATAGCAGATGAGCATCTTAGAAAAGACATGAAGAAAATAAATATGGATAGACCTGGAGAAGTGGGATCCCAAGCAAATCCTCTAGCTGCCAGTGCTAAGAGGAGTAATTTAGAAGTGAGGTCTGAATTATGTATTAGAGATATCAGCTCTAAACTGAATATTGGAGAAGTCAGGTCTGATTTGAATATAGGAGAAGTCATAGCTGAATTCAATATTGGAGAGGTCAGGTCTGATTTGAGTATAGGAGAAGTCATGGCTGAATTCAATATTGGAGAGGTCAGGTCTGATTTGAGTATAGGAGAAGTCAGGTTTCAGTTGGGTTAGATGCGAAAGAAATTCTGGTTAAAGACCTGAAGAGGATGGCAAAAAGGACCTTAGAGTGATGCTATGCAGGGTGGACTTGAATAGCTAGCGTTCAAAGGAGTGTTTGATCTACTTTTAAGTTTACCCTTTTGTGGATCTGCTTTTCATCAGCCAACATAAGCTAAACACAGCTATTCTTGGAACACTATTAAAACATTTTTAAAAATATTTTTATATGCATAATGGTATTATTTTCAACCAGTGTTTGAAGAGTTCATACTCTAATGATGTTTTGTAAGTCATTCTAAAAACAATATTAAATAGTGGATAAATATTTGAAAAATAAAAAATATACAGGGGTATGGGAAAAGGGCAGGGTAATGGGACTAAGTAGATAGCTCATTAAAGAGCCAGCACAGGGAGATAGCTAAATAGCTCCTTCTGTGCTGTAAAACTCTATGGCCTCGAAATTTGTGAACAGCACTAAAGTTGCTGGTGCCGCTGTGGCTGGGTGGTAATGGCTGCTGAAAATGGTGGCACTGGCAGAACCGAACAATTGGCACTGGGGACTAATTAACATTAGCCCAGCGCTTAATTCACGGTGCAACGCTGTCCTGGTGGCATTCACCCTGGCAGGAGGCACCAATGGCTGAAGCATCATTGCAGCTGGAACAGCCTCACTGAAAGTGAGACGGTCATTTCAAAAAGCATTATCGGTCTCTTAAAGGGGCAATGCCTTCTAAAAAATGTTTTAAATCATGTAAAAACAGGCAGCTCAACTGCCTTCTGAAAAAAAGATTAACGTTAAAAAGAATTTCCAAATGGGAGTCTTCAGCTCTTACAGCTGAATACTCTTCCGCACCTGAAAAAAAGTGAAAAGTACTTCAACACTAACACAAGTGGCTCAGCAAGCCAAGGAAGGGGCACCCAGGGTCTCGCATGCAGCACTCCAATTTTCCACAGGGGGTCAACACTGCAAGAGAGATGCTCTCTACCCACAGGGGCCAGGAGGCCATCCAGAAAGAAGGATGTAGAACCAGATCACGGAGGCCGTCACTGTCAGCAGTGTCGCCTCCAACACCTGGCTCCAGCTTCATGAACTCAGACCAGTGGTCAAGGTCAATGAGTGTATCTTCAAAAGCCATCTCCTACCAACTGCACCACTAGCCTCACAAACTTCTCAATGCACGACTCTCCCAACCCCCCCCCAATCACTCACCTATCAACAATTTGTAGCAAACACAAGGCACGCCTCATATTCCTAGCTTCACTTCACCCCCATGGAGGAGACGGTCTGGCCATTTATGGTCGGGGCATGGCTGAGCCCTTGGCCAGCGGCGGGGCTGAAAGAATACAAGATGCTGGTAACCTCATAAGCTAACCTCATACGCTATCCTCCTTCTTGCATGAGCCTCTCGCTTTTCCGCCCTCCCCTCACCACTGAAAGAAAAATACCTTTAAAGGTATCATACTGAGCATGTAGGATAAATACATTCCCCAAACTAACTAGCTCAGACTAAACTCAAAGATGACCCATAATAGATCAGCAAACAAATTAAAAGTGAGATAAGGTGGGAAAATGGCATGTACAAATCCTGCAGGGAAAAAGGAGAAGGGGCTCACTGGGATGAATACACAACATTGCAGCAACATGTTAAACAGAGGCAGAATGAGACCTGGACAACAAGCACAGCAGTGCAGCTAAGCATAACAGTGATCAATATTCAGTACCACATCAACAAGGAAGTCAGAGAAGAAGTGAGGACCATAAAGGATTAAATCAGGCTTGCAACTGAGGATGAGCACAAAATAATAAATATTCTGAATGATTAATTTCTCCAAGCTTCACAAGGGATGACATTAGCAACATTACCTATCCAAACAAAGACATCCCAAGTAAAAGCAATGGCACAGATTTGACTTTGTGTTATATTGTAAATCAGGTGTTGGCAAATCGGCAGCCAGTCTCGCATCTCTCCCAGTTTTTATTTCTACTGACATCACAATGAGGAAAATCACATTAATGTCAACAGCACTATTTTCTCAGATCAAAAATAATAGTGATTTGGAAAAAAAAACAAGTGTTATAGATTACCACAATATACATGATTCACTGTTAGTTTTCAGCTTAGTGGGGTATATAATCTCATAGGAACACATCAAAAAGTATTTATGTATTCACCAAAAGAATGCTAACAAAACCAGGAAACGCCAGGACTGGCTTGATGAAAATAATCAGGAGATCGATGAGCTAATAGATCGCAAGCGCAAAGCATTTCTGAGCCTCAAGCAACAGCCCAATTCGGGAGCTGCAAAACAACATTACAGACGGCTCAAGGCTGAGGTCCAACAAAAAACACGGGACCTAAAGAACAGGTGGTGGATGGAGAAAGCACAGGAGATACATCAATTGGCTGACAGCCATGATATGCGAGGACTCTTCACTGTGGTCAAGGTCACCTATGGTTCAAACTCCCAAGGCCCCACCCCACTCCTGGCCAAGGACACCGCGGCTGTCAGGGCCCAATGGAAGGAGCACTTTGAAGATCTCCTCAATCGAGACTTTGCCTTTGACTCGCGTGTTCTCGATTCCATCCCGCAGCATGCGACCCGCCATCAACTCAGTGAAACTCCAATGTTGCACGAGGTAGGCAAAGCCATAAAACAGCTTAAGAACAACAAGGCTACGGGTGCGGATGGAATCTCTGCTGAGGCGCTAAAATATGGCGGAGAGGCGCTGTTGGCACGGATACATGACCTCATCTCTCTCATCTGGAGGGAGGGGAGCATGCCGGGAGATCTGAGAGATGCAGTGATAGTGACCATTTTTAAAAAGGGGGACAAGTCCAACTGCGGCAACTACAGGGGAATCTCCCTGCATTCAGCCACTGGGAAAGTTGTCGCTTGAGTTCTCCTCAATCGTCTTCTCCCTGTGGTCGAAGAGCTCGTCCCGAAGTCACAGTGCGGATTTCGTCCCCTACAGGGCACAACGGACATGATCTTTGCAGCGCGACAACTGCAGGAAAAATGCAGGAGCAGCGCCAGTCCTTATACATGGTCTTTTTCGATCTTACAAAGGCCTTTGACACTGTCATCCGTGAGGGTCTATGGAGCGTCCTCCTCCGTTTCGGATGGTCCCAAAAGTTTGTCAACATCCTTCGCCTGCTTCACGATGACATGCAGGCTGTGATCCTTACCAACGGATCCATTACAGACCCAATCCACATCCGGACTGAGGTCAAACAGGGCTGCGTTATCGCTCCAACCCTCTTCTCAATCTTCCTTGCCACCATGCTCCACCTCACAATCAACAAGCTCCCCGCTGGAGTGGAACTAAACTACAGAACCAGTGGGAAGCTGTTTAACCTATGCCGCCTCCAGGCAAGATCCAAGATCACCCCAACCTCTGTCATTGAGCTGCAGTATGAGATGCTGCCTGCATCTGTGCACATTCAGAGGCTGAACTCCAGGCTATAGTATATGTATTCACTGAGGCATATGAAAGCATGGGCCTTACGCTTAACATCCGTAAGGCAATGGTCCTCCACCAGCCTGTCACCGCCGCATAGCACTGACCTCCAATCATCAAGATCCACGGCGCGGCCCTGGACAACGTGGACCATTTCCAATATCTCGGGAGCTTCTTATCAACAAAGGCAGACATTGATGCGGAGATTCAGCATCACCTCCAGTGCACCAGCGCAGCCTTCGGTTGTCTGGGGAGAAGAGTGTTTGAAGACCAGGCCCTCAAATCTACCACCAAACTCATAGTCTACAAGGCTGTAGTAATACCCGCTCCCCTTTTTGGATCTGAGGCATGGACGATGTATAGAAGGCACCTCAAGTCGCTGGAGATATATCACCAACGATGTCTCCGATGTCTTCTTCGAGTCTCAACGAAAAGAGCATGAAGAGGCCAAACGCAGGCAGCGGAAGAAGTGCGCGGCAAACCAGCCCCACCATTCCCTTCCCTCAACGAATGTCTGTCCCACCTGTAACAGGGTCTGTGGCTCTCGTATCGGACTGTTCAGCCACCAAAGAACTCACTTTGGGAGTGGAAGCAAGTCCTCCTCTATTCTGAGGGACTGCCTATGATGATGATGCTAACAAAATGCAACAAATAAATTACCAAAATTATATATTTTCTGGGGGCACATACCATTAGACCCCTACCTATAGAATAAATTCCATTCATGAGGTTCTACAATTGCCACTACACCATGGGCTAGAACCTCCACTTTTGTGCTTATCGCCCAAAAATGGGTGATATTTCTGGCGTGGGCGTTAAAAAAATGGTTTTCAGATCTCCGGCTTCTCACCCATTCTCAAAACACCTAGTTTACATTTTTGAAAATGGGCGTTAACGCGAGCAATATCAAATAGGAGGTAGCGTTAAATTTTTTTGACCTTCTGCCATAAAGTGTGGCCGTCCTTAGCAACGGCATGGGCACTGCTCGATTCCCGCGATTCTGGAGGTCAAGGGTCACCATGACATGCGCAGAAGAGGAAACAGAGAGAGAGGGAGCTCAGAGAGACTGAAGGCATGGCTGGGTGTGGTGTGGCTGCTTTGGGAGGAAGGAGGGAGACTTTAGAGCTTCACAGCAAGTAGGCAAACAAAAATTAACTGTTACCAGACACATATTTGACCGAATTTGCCCTATAATGGAGGGAGAGGAGGAGGCATCACAGCACACTGTGGAGACTGACGCTGGAGAGAGCAGTGAGGTGGGAGAGGAGCACATTGGAGGCCACAAAAGAGCCAGGAGGTTCTCGGACGAGGAAAATGCCTCCCTCCTGCAGGAGGGCGAGTCACGCTGGGGTGATTTGATACAGGGAGGGTGTGGGAAGCCTACCCCAAAGGCATACAAGAAGATATGGACCGAGATAGCAGAAGTGGTCTCGTCGGCGACCAACAAGGAGCGTGAGGGCAACCAATGCTGCAAACGGTGGAACGACCTTGTGGGATCCGCAAGAGTAAGTATTACATTGATTTACATGTACTTATGTATTTATATAATTTGATATGTAACAGTCATGAGTGACTATCAGCAGGTGTGAGGTCTTGCACTTTTACCGGGAATGTTTTACTCAAAGCCTGCGGTCACGGTGTACGTCTTTAGGTAAAGAATGATAATAATCATAATAATCTTGATTACATCTGTCGGTTCTGTGTTGTATCAGTCTCTGTGACAGTACCTAGTAATGATATCATGCAATGATCTCATGCCATGTCATCCTGTCACCTTTTACAAAAGAAGCTATCGATGATGAGGTCTGTGCAGAGGCGAACGGGTGGTGGGCCACCAGTCCCCAGCGACATCACTGAGATGGAGGAGCGGGTGCTCGCTCCTGGGGAAGCACACCCGGAAAGCCACGGACGCATCTGCAGACCCTGAAGTGATGCCACGTGAGTAAAGCTGACACCATTGCGTGATGTAAAGTCAATAGCTGTCACACAAACTCATATCCGAACAATCATATATGATAGATGATTTCTAAAAGTGTCATAGAAATAATGCTGGCCTAATGAAAATCATTGGAATGCACAATGTGTTGATGGTCATGAAATGTGATGACCGCGATGATTTTGAGAGCGATGGTGCTTTTGTCGTGCATATGCTGTGTGTAGCGCTGGACTCACCTTGTCACCCTAGCACCCCCTTCTCCTCTAATAACCACATTTGTGTTTTGCAGCTTAGCCAGCAGTGCGGCCCCAGGCAAAGCCACAGAGGCCAGAAGGTGGGGGTGCGGGGCAGGAGTTGGCGGATGATCCTACTACATCTGGTGCTGAGGAGCTCCGATTGTCGCCTGTCAATCTGCTGGGTCTGTTCTCAATGGATGAGAGCGTGGACTTCGAAAAACCTGCATCGTCACGCTCCAGAACCCATTCCATCCCAAGACCATCTATTGGTCCTCCGGTCATTCCCACCTCCACTCTGGAAGTGCAAGCCCAAGCACCTCTCCACAGGGCAGTCCGTTTGTCCCCAGGACAGCGCCAACTCCGCAGAGGCCTCGTGGACGCGGCAGGTTTGTTCCACGAGCGCGACATGACAGCGGTGAGATGGTACAGTTGTCCAGGAGAAATGTAGACATTGGTGACCAGCTCATCGAAGCTTTGGGGGGCATATCCTGACACCTGGCTACTATGACCGAGTACATTCCACGCATGGCAGAGTCTCTGGATGCGATAGCCAGGAACACTGCTTTCACAGCCCTCCCAGTGGCACTCCACCCCTAGGTTCCGCACCACCACTGCGAACGACAGATGAGAGCAAGGACCAAGATCCTACTTCTGCATCAGAGAATATTGTTCCCTCGGCACTCCCCTCTCCCGTACCCATCTAACCACTGCATCTGTCTTCATCCCCCCCAATGAGGCACCGCCTGAGGAGCTCTTTGACCAGGCGCCGTGGAGCGAGGAGGGGAAGAGGTTGAGGTGGGGAGAAGGAGAGGGGGGAAGGAAAGTGAGGTGCATGTACACAGGTGATTGCGGTATTATATCTCCATCTGGGTATATGCAATTTGTTGCAACGTATGGGGGCTGGGGACCACGCTCCTGCTTTGCCTTTGTATTCTGTGTTGCTGGACATGTTGAACATGTGATTTATGTCAATGGTGGGAAAAGTGGGATGTGGGCGGATGTTATTGGCTGTGATACTTATGATTTCAGGCAATGTTGGTATTAAACTTTTGTTATTGAATATAACCTTGTTGCACATTGTCTCAGATAGCTGCACCATTAAACACTGGTAATTCCTTACCATAAAAGGGTTAAATACAAGTTAACATCAATCAACGTAAACTTTAACTGGTACCAAGGTGATGGGTACCATTGATGTCTGAGCTGCACACACACAGCAGTGTGTCAGCATTGTCACACACATCAACGCTCTTTCAGTCAAATCTTTCTAATATCAGCTCCTCACGTAAGAGTGGGATTTAACAAATGCCAGCCACACCACTGGCGTTCATTCCGGTTAGTTCCACTTTTTGTGGCCGTTTTTTTGAGCGAGCGATATTGTGTGCAAGGTGGTGAAATTGAAGATGGGCGATCTCCATGGCCGCTAGTTTGGGTAAATATGGTCTTTACAACAAAAAACAGCTGGCGGGTGTTAATATTGAATCTCGGCGTTAATTCTGTGCAGAAAGTAACGCTGGCCGATATTATGGGCGTTAAATTCGCCCATTCTGCTGATTCCGCCCAAAAAATGTGGGCGAGCGGTGATATTTTTTCTCGGCATTAAGCCCATTGGGAAAATAACACTTGGCGATATGTCTTCTAAAAAAGCCCATCAGTTTCCATTTTGTGCCAGAATGGGCGATATATGGGCATTATACGTCATTTCAGCGGGAAAATGGGTGTTAAGTGGGCGTGAAGCATACAAAAACAGTGGAGGTTCTAGCTCCTGATATTGCAGCACCCAAGTACAATTGATGATATGATAATGAAAGCAAAGTTAAACTGTCAGCATTTGGTTTTGATTGTAAACATTGAAAACCTTTTGGCTTTCTCCACAAGGACAATCCCCAGTAAAACTTTCACTGAGGTTTGACCAGTGATTAAGCCTGATTAGTAAAATCAAAAGTGACTCACAATTTCTACATCACCTTTGGCATAATCTATCCAAAGTGAGGGCAAACCATTACAACTGATGTAAGCATCCAACATAAAATGTGGTACCAGCAGAGGCCATGTAAACCCAGTTGAAAACCATGGAGTATTGAAGTACTCACAGAAAAAGCCCTTCCTGGTATGATTTCTTAGTGTAGGCTGTTATC
Organism: Pristiophorus japonicus; assembly: GCF_044704955.1. NCBI lineage: Eukaryota > Metazoa > Chordata > Chondrichthyes > Pristiophoridae > Pristiophorus > Pristiophorus japonicus. Next base: position 47,469,486 of record NC_091978.1, read on the forward strand.
GTGTGCACGTATGCATATAGCACAAAAAATAGTTATCTGTTTCCCATGGCAGCTGGTAATTATTCCGCCATTCACACCCTATCTAGACTAACCTTTTTCTAACTTCTGTTATTAACATCTCAAGTCGGCCCATCATTCCCTTTGTCTCTCTAATCTCTCCTGTCTTCCACCCTATCACAGACCTTCCCTTCTGTTCTTTCCTCCCCTCCCCCTTTCAGTGCTCCTTCTGTTCATTTCAAACATTTACCAGCCTGACCCGCTGAGATTTCCAGCATTTTCTGTTTTTATTTCTGATTCCAGCATCCGTACACCTTTTGACAAGATGCCACATAAAAGGTTACTGCACAAGATAAAAGTTCACGGGGTTGGGGGTAATATATTAGCATGGCTAGAGGATTGGCTAACTAACAGAAAACAGAGAGTCGGGATAAATGGTTCAATGGACAACCAGCAACTAGTGGGGTGCCGCAGGGATCAGTGCTATATATACTATATACAACTATATACAATCTATATAAACAACTTGGAAGAAGGGACTGAGTGTAACGTAGCCAAGTTTGCTGATGATACAAAGATGGGAGGAAAAGCAAAGAGTGAGGAGGACACAAAAAATCTGCAAAAGGACATTAGACAGGCTAAGTGAATGGGCAAAAATATGGCAGATGGAGTATAATGTTGGAAAGTGTGAGGTCATGCACTTTGGCAGAAAAAAATCAAAGAGCAAGTTATTATTTAAATGAAAAAAGATTGCAAAGTTCCGCAGTACAGCGGGACCTGGGGGTACTTGTGCATGAAACACAAAAGGATAGTATGCAGGTACAGCAAGCGATCAGGAAGGCCAATGGTATCTTGGCCTTTATTACAAAGGGGATGGACTATAAAAGCAGGGAAGTCTTACTACAGCTATGTAAGGTATTGGTGAGGCCACACCTGGAATAATGAGTGTAGTTTTGGTTTCCATATTTACGAAAGGATGTACTTGCTTTGGAGGCAGTTCAGAGAAGGTTCACTAGGTTGATTCCAGGGATGAGCGGGTTGACTTATGAGGAAAGGTTGAGTAGGCTGGGCCTCTACTCATTGGAATTCAGAAAAATGAGAGGTGATCTTATCGAGACGTATAAGATTATGAGGGGGTTTGACAAAGTGGATGCAGAGAGGATGTTTCCACTGATGGGGGAGACTGAAACTAGAGGGCACGATCTTAGAATAAGGGGCAACCCATTTAAAACTGAGATGAGAAGAAATTTCTTCTCTCAGAGAGTTGTAAATCTGTGGAATTCGCTGCCTCAGAGAGCTGTGGAAGCTGGGACATTGAATACATTTAAGACAGAGATAGATGGTTTCTTAAACGATAAAGGGATAAGGGGTTATGGGGAGCGGGCAGGGAAGTGGAGCTGAGTCCATGATCAGATCAGCCATGATCTTATTGAATGGCGGAGCAGGCTCGAGGGGCCGTATGGCCAACTCCTGTTCCTATTTCTTATGTTCTTATAAGAGTTGATGAGAATGACCCCTCACCTTTGCATCAGTGCCAGCTTCTTTTTTCTCTCCTGTCTTCACCGTTACTTTGTACAAAATGTCACCATCTTCTGCAGGCCCAGTCCTTGAACAGGCAGCTCGAGAGCTCGCTGACCTCGGAAGCAGAGCACTCCTAGGGCGCTGAACATCACAATGAATCAAAACTCATTACATTTTTGTATATTTGTATAATGTTATTTTATGTCATGGTAACAGCCCTCAAAAACTATGACAAAACCTTTGCAAGATAAGAATATCCCAAAGAACATGAGAAGGCCATTCAGCTTATCAAGCTAGTTCCTTCAACAGGCCAGGTACAACTTGTCCCGTTATGAATTCTATTCAATGCATTTCTTCTGCTGGAATAAGATTCTGTAAAGTCTCTCCCTGCCCCAAAAACCCTAGGATATTTATCGTACTTCATTGGCTGTGAAGCGCTTTGAGACGTCCGGTGGTTTTGAAAGGCGCTATATAAATGCAAGTCTTTCTTTCTTTCTTTTAACTTTACAACCGACAATATTTTGTACCACTCGCTTTCCATGGCACAAATTACTCGTGCTTGAGGCAGGTTTGTTTTGTACTCATGTCTTTTAGTTTGGCAATGATGGTACAGGTTAAAGAGGCTGTTTACATCTAAGCATTCAGCAATATAAAGGCATTAATCAGTGCGCCTCTTCATTTTCTTTTCCAATGAAAGCAAATTCAGTTCAGTCTGAAATCCCTAAGCCCCAGAATCATCCTTGCTACATTTCCTTCAACTTTGCCCAATGCATAAAGTCTTTATAGAGATGGAGGGCTCAAAACTGCACACCGTATTCCAAATGTGGCCTCGCTAGAGATCTCTACAAGCTTCGTATCCCTTGGTGGTAATTTTCATTTTTATCATTGCGCGAAAAAGCCTATTGTGGAAAAGAAAATCAGGAGAAGTGTAAAATGGGCTGCCGGGTCGTTATTAAATAGGAACATAGAAACAGGAGTAGACCATTCAGGCCCTCGAGCCTGTTCCGCCATTCAATGAGATCATGGCTGCTCTGCGACCTAACTCCATATACCCGCCTTTAGGTCCACATGCCTTAATACTTTTGGTTCACAAAAAGCTATCAATCTCTGATTTAAAATTACATTAACAATTGATCTAGCATCAATTGCCATTCATGGAAGAGAATTCCAAACTTCTACCATCCAGTAGAAGTGTTTCCTGATTTCACTCCTGAAAGGTCTGGCTCTAATTTTTAGACTATGCCCCTTTGTCCTGGAATTCACAGCATATGGAAATAGTTTCTCTCTATCTACCCTATCTGTTCCCATCAATATCTTGAAAACTTCGATTAGATCGCCCCTTAATCCTCTAATTTGTGTAATCTCTCCTCGTAACTTAACCCGTAAAGTCCGGGTATCGTTCTGGTAAACCTACACTGCACTCCCTCCAAGGCCAGTACATCCTTCCTAAGGTGTGGTGCCCAGAACTGCTCACAGTACTCCAGGTGTGGTCTAACCAGGGTTTTGTATAGCTGCAGCATAACTTCTACCCCCTTGTATTTTAATCCCCTCAATATAAAGGCCAATAAAAAATAAAAATGATCCTGATTAGTCTCAGCTTACAAGCAAATATCCTTTAAATGCTGATATTATATTAATTGGATACTTTTAGCAAATGGTTAGTAATCATCCAATTACTCTTCTCCCCTTGCTAAAGGACATCCTTCACCTTGGACGTGTTTCCCTTTCCTGTTTCATTGAGCATTCCCTCACACTTATCCACATTTAAGCCCACCTGCCATTTCACAATTGCAACCCACACATGATGGTGCCAGTCCTGCTGAGGGCATTGGGGAAATCGCCATTGAATTGCAACCACTCAGGATTGCATAAGAACGCAGATTAGAAATATTCGATTGATATTCTGCAGCTACCTTCACATGATCAGAGAATATTTTCAGAAGGATTTCCTTTCTCTGAAGGAAGGTTGTTCACCTTCCTCACAAGATTAAGGGCTGGGGTTTCCTTTGCCCATTAGAAATACAGTGGGTCAGTGTTTGTGCCCACCCATGTGACATTGCCAGAAACCCACTGCATGATTCTGGACAGGGCCTCATTTGATATGCAGGGTGGGTTTTCAACCGTGCTGCTACTTTTGAATGGCTTACTACCGTGAGGAAGGCGGGAAATGTAGGGGGCGATGTTGGTTGCACCACCACCCCAATTATCATCGCGAACAGAGTGGTAGTGATCACAATCACATGATCACAATCACTAAGTAGGTGGTACTCAGTAAGATAATGGGACTAAAGGCGGATAAATCCCCTGGACCTGATAGCTTGCATCCTAGGGTCTTAAGAGAAGTAACGGCAGGGATAGTGGATGCATTGGTTATAATTTACCAAAATTCCCTGGATTCTGGGGAGGTCCCAGCAGATTGGAAAACTGTAAATATAACGCCCCTATTTAAAAAAGGAGGCAGACAAAAAGCAGGAAACTATGGACCAGTTAGCCTAACATCTGTGGTTGGGAAGATGTTGGAGTCCATTATTAAAGAAGCAGTAGCAGGACATTTGGAAAAGCAAAATTCGGTCAGGCAAAGTCAGCATGGATTTATGAAGGGGAAGTCATGTTTGACAAATTTGCTGGAATTCTTTGAGGATGTAATGAACAGGGTGGATAAAGGGGAACCAGTGGATGTGGTGTATTTGGACTTCCAGAAGGCATTTGACAAGGTTCCACATAAAAGCTTACTGCACAAGATAAAAGTTCATGGGATTGGGGGTAATATATTAGCATGGATAGAGGATTGGCTAACGAACAGAAAATAGAAAACAGGGTAAATGGTTCATTCTCAGGTTGGCAATCAGTAACCAGTGGGGTACCGCAGGGATCAGTGCTGGGACCCCAACTATTTACAATCTATATTAATGACTTGGAGGAAGGGACCGAGTGTAATGTAGCCAGGTTTTCTGACGATACAAAGATGGGAGGAAAAGCAATGTATGAGGAGGATACAAAAAATCTGCAAAAGGACATAGACAGGCTAAGCGAGTGGGCAAAAATTTGGCAGATGGAGTATAATGTTGGAAAGTGTGAGATCATGCACTTTGGCAGAAAAAAAATCAAGAGAAAGTTATTATTTAAATGGAGAAAGATTGCAAAGTGCTGCAGTACAGCGGACCTGGGGGTACTTGTGCATGAAACACAAAAGGTTAGTATGCAGGTACAGCAAGTGATCAGGAAAGCCAATGGAATCTTTGCCTTTATTGCAAAGGGGATGGAGTATAAAAGCAAAGAAGTCTTGCTACAGTTGTATAGGGTATTGGTGAGGCCACACTTGCAATACTGCATGCAGTTTTGGTTTCCATATTTACGAAAGGATATATTTGCTTTGAAGGCAGTTCAGAGAGGGTTCACAAGATTGATTCCAGAGATGAGGGGTTTGACTTATGAGGAAAGGTTGAATAGGTTGGGCCTCTACTCATTGGAATTCAGAAGAATGAGAGGTGATCTTATCGAAACGTATAAGATTATGAGGGGGCTTGACAGGGTGGATGCAGAGAGGATGTTTCCACTGATAAGGGAGACTAAAACTAGAGGGCATAATCTTAGAATAAAGGGCCACCTATTCAAAACTGAGATGAGGAGAAATTTCTTCTCTCAGAGGGTTGTAAATCTGTGGAATTCAATGCCTCAGAGAGCTGTGGAAGCTGGGACATTGAATAACTTTAAAACAGAAATAGACTATTTCTTAAACGATAAGGAAATAAGGGGTTATGTGGAGCGGGCAGGGAAGTGGAGCTGAGTCCATGATCAGATCAGCCATGATCATATTAAATGGCGGAGCAGGCTCGAGGGGCCGTATGGCCTACTCCTGTTTCTATTTCTTATGTTCTTATGATGCAATATTCAAAAGAGTCTCAATATAAGCGGGAGCGTTATTAAAATATTTGTATCGGGGTCCTAAGATGTGTTCAAGACTCCAACGTAATTTTGGTCTTCCACTGGGCAGAGCACAAGTTGCAAGAATGTTTCTCCTGGCCACACCAAAATCTTCCCAACCACTGCAGGCCCCTCTGTGGCCCCCGCCTCCCAACCAGGATTGCCTTATCTGACAGCGAGCCTAAGGCACTAATTCAACTGCAGGCTCCGCTAATATTTATAAAGCATCCAACCTAATCTTTTATGGTTTATGACACCCTCAGAACTGGTTCTTATTTGCTGCCATCTCATTATCCAGAACAACAAATGGTCAGAGGCTTACAGAAGGAGAGCGTGGCTGCAGCTGGAATCCAAACTTCTTGGAATAGTAGTCAAAGAGATGTGGGTCATTGAGTGTGTTGTACCGAGGGAAACTGCGCATCCAGTCATCCTTATATCTGCAGACTGTGTCCAGAGTCCGTGCTGTAAGTACAGAGTTGTTGAAATTATGCTTAGTGCTCTATTTGAGGCATTGGTCTAGGGTTAGTTGTGGCTCAGTGCGCAGCACTAGCGCCTCTGAGTCAGAAGGTTGTGGGTTCAAGTCCCACTTCAGAGACTTGAGCACAAACTTCTAGGATGACATTCCAGTGCAGTACTGAAGGAGTGCTGCACTGTCAGAGGTGCCGTCTTTCAGATGAGACATTAAATCGAGATCGCGTCTGCTCGCTCAGGTGGACGTAAAAGATCCCATGGCACAATTCCCTGGTATCCTGACCAATATTTATCCCTCAATCAACAAAACAAAAACAGATTGCCTGGTCATTATCACATTGCTATTTCTGGGAGCTTCCTGTACGCAAAATGGCTGCCACGTTTCCTACACTTCAACAGTGACTACACTTCAAAAAAAGTACTTCATTGGCTGTAAAGCGCTTTGAGACCTCCGGTGGTCGTGAAAGGCGCTATATAAATGTAAGTCTTTCTTTCTTACTGGTCAACATTCTTACGTAAAATTCCTATGTGTGCTATTTTTATTAAATTATTAACCTATTTAAAATGAATTACTTTGTTAAAATAGCACACATAAGAATTTAACACAAGTGACTTAATGAGAGTACTAAGAAATAGTGTTCAGTGGAATTTCAACATGATAGAGAACAAAGATATGGTATTAAAGTATTGACCAAGGTGTATAAAATATTCTAAAGTAAAAGAACTAGCTATTGCTTTGTGTCCTTTCACTGTCCTTTCACTGCGGAGACCTGAATCAGAAGGTTGTTAGGGCCGCTGAAGGATTCCTCAGAGCAGATTCAAGTGAGCTCCCAAGACATGGCGGAGCTCTTAAATAATTACTTTGCATCAGTCCTCACGCCTATAGGCTGTGCTCAGATACGATTAATGCAATGTGTAATTGACACTAAAGTTGTAAATGCTAAAGTGGATGTGGATGAAATCCTGGAGAGAATAAGGGGTCCCAAATCAGAACAAGCTGCTGGTCCAAACTGCATTTACTAGAGGGCACTCAAAGAAGTTGGGACTGTGCTAAGTGAGCCTCTTGCTCATATATTATTGCTCACTGGAGTCTGGGATCATTCTATGTGTTGGGGGAAGGCTCATGTTATAGCGATATTCAAAAGGACAACAAGACCGAACTGGGAAACTATAGGCCTATTATCGTGATGTCAGTTACAGGAAAGTTGTCAGAAGGGATCAATAGGGATACTCTGCAAGACTACCTTGACGGAGAAGGGGTTACTAGGGACATGCAACATGGCTTCTGGAAAAGAAGGTCATGCCTTGCCAACCTGGTTGAATTCTTTGAGGAGGTTACTAGGTTGATGATGATTGATAGACATTGGACCGGAATTTGCGGTGGTAATGTCGATGAAACTGTTAGCGTTCGCAGTCATTACCCTTCTGAAACTGATAGCAACTTCAAGATTTAGTGCATGCGCAGATAAACCCAGAAATCCTGAAGTTGGGGTCAGTGATTTCCTGCTCCACCATAGGTTGCGCTGTGGAACTCCCCAGAGCCGGCAATCAGTTGAAATCACAGCTCCTGATGAAAACTTCCCCCTATTATGCTGGAATATCGCCGTTAAAGCCCCTGGAAAAAGTTAAGCCTTGTTGAAAGATGTGTAACTGGGGTTTTAATGGCATATTGACTGCTGAACAACCATGCTAGCCCTGAAAATCTAATTTTATATTTGTGGAATGCCAAATTTTTCCATTAATATGATTAAGAATTACATATATTTTAAAATATATATATTTTTTAAGTTTATGATATTGCAGCTTCTATCGTAATCCAATGTGTAAGTCCCAATTTTTATTTTGCTCTCTGTAAAATTTATAAAAAGTAAATTAGAATATGTGCATTTTATTTCCTGGTTTGCTGTCTGTGTGAATTCTTCAATGTCATTGGATGTGTTCGGGAGGGAGTTGGATGTGGTCATTGCGGCTGGGGGGGTCAAGGGGTGTGGAGGAGGCGTGGGGGGGGGAGGTGCTGGGGTGGGTGATCAGCCATGATCTTGTTGAATGGCGGTGCAGGCTCGAAGGGCCGAATGGCCTACTCCTGCACCTATTTTCTATGTTTCTATTTCTATGATTGGCTGCTCAGCCTGCTTGATGACATTACTGTTGCTTGATGCTGGAAATCCGCTTGATTTGGCATCAGATTCAAATTAAGATCGGGAGAGCTGAATTGATGTTAACTTATTGTGATGGTGTTCAAATGAAGGAGCCAAGAAAGCTTGGTAACAATATACTCAGCAGTACTCACCAGCAAATGGGGCTTTTCTGCTGACCACAGACTCCATGGGCCTATGATTTAGGATCACTCTGTACTTCCTTAAACTGCCGGTCCACTGTTCATCCTTTTTCCTGGGCTCATTCCACACAGGTTTATCTCTGGGAGGAAAAATGTCCCTGAACTGGAATCCTGGTTAAAAAAAAAGGGGAAGAATATTAGTCAGTGAAATCATGCCATTCATGATTTCACAGGCTACTAATGTGGGGGATAACTGTCACGGTACATTCTATGGTAGACTCATGACTAAGGCCAGAGAATGTCGAGACAAGGGACAAGTAGAAAAATGGATAGCAAGCTGGCTACAGAGCAGAAAACAGAGAGTAGGGGTTAAAGGTAGTTACTCAGACTGGTGGAAGGTGGGAAGTGGTGTTCCACAAGGATTGCTGTTGGGACCACTGTTGTTCACCATTTACATAAATAATTTGGACTCGGGAATCAGAAGTACTATATCAAAATTTACAGACAATTTCAAATTTGGTGGTTTTGTTAATACTGGGGAAGACTGCGATAAAATTCAAGAAGATGTCAACGAACTTGCAGAATGGGAGTGTTAATGGCAAATGATTTTCAATATAGATAGGTGTGAGGTGATGCATTTTGGTAGGAGGAATAGGGAGTCCATCTACTCCTTGTAAAATAAGATTCTAAATGGGGTAGAGACACATAGAGATCTAGGGTATAGATTCACGAATCATTAAAAGTAGGTTAACCAACCAACTAAGAAATGCAAACAAAGCACTGAGGTTAATTTCTAGAGGAATAAAATTCAAAAGCAGAGAAATTATGTAAAATTCATATAGAGCCTTGGTTAGACCATACTTAGAGTACTGTGCATAGTTTTGGTTTCCATATTACAAAAACGATACAGAGGCACTGCAGAATGTGCAAAAAAAGATTTACAAGGATAATATCAGAACTGAGAGGTACAACTATCAGGAAAGAGTGGGTAGATTGGGGCCCTTTTCTCCAGAAAAGAGAAGACTGACAGGTGACCTGATAGAGATCTATAAAATTATGCAGGGGTTCGATAGGGTAAACATAGAGAAGTTGTTTCCACTTGTGGGGGGTTGCAAAAGCAGGGACCATAAATATAAGATTGTCACCAAATAATCTAATAAGGAATTCAGGAGAAACTTCTATATACAGATAGTGGTGAGAATGTGGAACTCACTGCCACAGGGAATGGTTGAGGCGATTAGCATAGATGCACTTAAGAGGAAGCTGGATAAGTACATGAGGGAGAAAGGAATAGAAGGTTATGGTGATAGGGTCAGATAAGTAGAGTGGGAAGCGGCTTGTGTGAAGAATAAACACCCTAATAGAGCTGTTTGTCCAAACCTCTCTGCCTCTCTGCCTCTCTTTCCTCCTTCAAGATGCTAACTCTTTGAGCAAGTTTTTGGTCACCTGCACTAATTTCTACTTATGCGGCTCGGTGCCAAATTGTTTTATCTCATAATACTCCTGTGAAGCGTCTGGAAGGTTCCACTACGTTAAAGACGCTATATAAATACAAGTTGTTGTTGTTTCTGTGCTGTACTTTCTCCATAATTCTATGAATGGCAACCATTTACTTTTCAAAAAAGTACCCAAGGAGTCAGCTATTTATTTCTTGTGGGTGAGACTCCCTCTTTTTGATATATTTTCTCTCTATCCTCTTTTTCTCCTCCAGTGTCCACCAATTTTCTCCTCGACTGAAGGTGTTGAATTATTGTCATGCCCTTGTGGAATCTTGCTTAGGTGATCATCCTATGTATGCAAGACTAACCAGGGAGTCTTGGCAGGTCATTTGACTGCAGACTGGGCATCATAGCTGTTGTGTATGAAGAAAGAGTCAGACTGAACACTGTGAGCTCAAAGTAAAGTGTGACCTTAGTCTTTTATTGCAGGTCTCCAGAGTGCCTCTCCAACCTGTGAAGCCTTCTTAAATACCCGTGCTCCCAAGGGATTATGAGATCCCTTGGGACTCTGGGGAATGAGCCCTCTGGTGGCTGTACAGAGTAAATACAAGTCCACATATATAACAACATTCCCCCCCAAAGTCAATAGTGTAACTATTTACAATGTGAGTCGATCTGGGGCCCTTCTTGCCCTGGTTGATCGTCTCGGTGTGAAAGCTGGTGTTGTTGAATCATTTGTTGGGCCCTCACTGGGCTGCTGTGCAGCTGGCCTTGCTGGTTTGCTTGGTGTGTTGGGCCCTGCAGGGCTGTTGTGGATGATGGGTTCTGTTTGATGGTCAACCGTGGTGTCGGTTGCCACTGGTGTGCATGTTGGGAAATCAAAAAAGATAGGGTCCAACGTGGGTTGCTCAGGGTAGTCCATGAATATGAGTTTGATTTGGTTCAAGTGTTTCCGGTGAATGAGTCCATTTGAAAGTTTGACCCGAAACACCCTGCTCCCTTCTTTGGCCATGACAGTGCTGGGAAGCCACTTGGGACCTTGTCCATAATTTAATACAAATACAGGATCATTGACTTCAATCTCGCATGACACATTTGCGCTATCATGGTATGCACATTGTTGAAGCTGCCTGCTCTCTACGTGTTCATGTAGATCAGGGTGAACTAACGAGAGCCTTGTCTTAAGTGCTCTTTTCATGAGCAGTTCAGCAGGTGGGATCTCAGTGAGTGAGTGTGGTGTTGTGCTGTAGCTAAGCAGGACTCGGGATAGGCGAGTCTGCAGTGAGCCTTCAGTTACCCTCTTCAAGCCTTGCTTGATGGTTTCCACTGCTCTCTCTGCCTGACCATTGGACACTGGTTTAAACTGGTCAGATGTCACATGTTTGATCCCGTTACGGATCATGAATTTTTTGAACTGAGCACTGGTAAAACATGGCCCGTTGTCGCTCACCAGGACATCGGATAAGCCGTGTGTGTGCAAACATGGCCCGCAGGCTTTCAGTAGAGGCAGCGGACGTGCTAGCCAACATTATCTCACATTCAATCCACTTGGAGTACGCATCTTCAGCTACAAGGAACATTTTACCCAAGAACGGGCCTGCATAGTTGATGTGTACCCTAGACCACGGTTTGGAGGGCCAAGATCATAAACTTAGCTGTGCCTCCCTGGGTACATTGCTTAACTGCGAGCATGTATTACATCTGTGAACGCAGGACTCTCTAAGTCCGCATCGATACCGGGCCACCACACTTGGTATCTGGCTATCATTTTCATCATTACGAGGCCTGGGTGGGTACTGTGGAGGTCATTGATGAAAGTGTCTCTGCCCTTCTTGGGGACCACTAATCAGTTGCCCCACAGAAGGCAGTCTGCCTGGATAGACATTTCATCTTTGCGCCGCTGGAATGGATTTATCTCTTCCTGCATTTCCACTGGGACACCTGACCAGCTCCCGTGAAGCACACAGCTTTTGACGAGAGATTATAAGGGGTCCTGGCTTGTCTAGGTTATGATCTGCCGGGCAGTGACGGGTGATTGCTCACTCTCAAATGCTTCCATAACCATGGCTAGATCTGCGGGTTGCGCCATTTCCACCCCCGTGGTGGGCAATGGCAGCCTACTGAGAGCATCGGTGCAGTTTTCTGTGCCTGCCCTGTGGCAGATGGCGTAGTTGTATACAGACAACGTGAGCACCCATCTCTGGAGGAAGGCCGATGCGTTGGTATTTATCCCTTTACTCTCGGAAAACAGGGATATAAGTGGCTTATGGTCAGTTTCCAATTCGAATTTTAGCCCAAACAGGTATTGATGCATTTTCTTTACCCCATAGACACATGCTAATGCTTCTTTTTCAATCATGCTGTAGGCTCTCTCGGCCTTAAACAGACTCCTGGATGCATAAGCAACCGATTGCAGTTTCTCGAAATCATTAGCTTGTTGCAATACACACCCGATGCCATATGACGATGCATCACATGCTAGTACCAAACGCTTACATGGATCATACAACACAAGCAATTAGTTTGAGCATAACAATTTTCTCGCTTTTACAAAGGCATTTTCTTGGCTTTTGCTTCAAACCCATTCGCCCCCTTTTCGTAGTAAGACATGCAGTGGTTCTAGCAGTGTGCTGAGACCCAGTAAGAAGTTACCAAAGTAGTTCAAGAGTCCCAGAAATGACCGCAGCTCTGTCACGTTCTGTGGCCTCGGTGCGTTCTCGATTGCCTCTGTCTTCGCGTTGGTGGGCCTGATGCTGTCCGCCGCAATCCTCCTTCCCAGGAACTCCACTTCAGGCACCAGGAAAACGCACTTCGAATGTTTTAACCTGAGCCCCATGCGGTTGAGTCGACTAAGAATCTCATCCAGGTTCTGCAGATGTTCGACTGTGTTCCGGCCTGTGACCAAGATGTTGTCCTGGAAGACCACAGTTTGCGGGACCGATTTCAGTAAACTTTCTATGTTACTCTGGAATATCGCCGCCGCTGATCAGATTCCAAAAGGGCATCTGTTATAAACAAAAAGACCTTTGTGCGTGTTGATGCAGGTGAGGGCCTTCGATGATTCCTCCAGTTCCTGCGTCATGTAGGCTGAAGTCAGATCCAGCTTCGTGAATGTCTTTCCTCCCGCCAGCGTTGCAAAGAGATCGTCGGGTTTTGGTAGTGGGTATTGGTCCTGCAGGGAGAGACGATTGATAGTTACTTTGTAATGGCCACAGATTCTGACGGTGCCGTCTCCCTTGAGGACTGGGACAATGGGACTGCCCCACTCGTTGAACTCGATCGGTGAAATGATGCCCTCTCATTGCAGCCGGTCTAGCTCGATCTCTACCCTTTCTCTCATCATGTACGGTACTGCGCTCGCCTTGTGATGGATGGGTTACGCCCCCAGAATTAGGTGGATCTGCACTTTTGCTCCTTGGAATTTCTCGATGCCTGGTTCGAACAGCGAAGGAAATTTGTTTAAGACCTGGGCACACAAAGTGTCATCAGCGGGTGATAGCGCTCGGACGTCATCCCAGTTCCAGCGTATATTTCCCAGCCATCTCCTGCCAGCAGCGTGGAACCATCGCCCAGTACCACCCAGAGTGGTAGCTTGTGCACCGCTCCATCGTAGGAGACCGTTACGGTAACACTGCCAATTACAGGAATCAGTTCTTTCGTGTAAGTTTCTTAGTCTCGTGCGAACTGGAGTTAAGACTGGCCTTGATGCCTTATTGCACCACAACCTTTCGAAAGTCTTTTTGCCCATGATGGACTGGCTCGCACCCGTGTCCAGCTCCATTGACACCAGGTGTCCATTTACATAGAAACATAGAAACATAAAAAATAGGTGCAGGAGTAGGCCATTCGGCCCTTCGAGCCTGCACCGCCATTCAATAAGATCATGGCTGATCATTCCTTCAGTACCCCTTTCCTGCTTTCTCTCCATACCCCTTGATCCATTTAACCATAAGAGCCATATCTAACTCCCTCTTGAATATATCCAGTGAACTGGCATCAACAACTCTCTGCAGCAGGGAATTCCACAGGTTAACAACTCTCTGAGTGAAGAAGTTTCTCCTCATCTCAGTCCTAATGTATTACCCCTTATCCTAAGACTATGTCCCCTGGTTCTGGACTTCCCCAACATCGGAAAAATTCTTCCCGCATCTAACCTGTCCAGTCCCGTCAGAATCTTGTATGTTCCTATGAGATCCCCTCTCATCCTTCCTAAACTCCAGTGAATAAAGGCCCAGTTGATCCAGTCTCTCCTCATATGACAGCCCAGCCATCCCTGGAATCAGTCTGGTGAACCTTCGCTGCACTCCCTCAATAGCAAGAACGTCCTTCCTCAGAATTTTGAGCATCCCCTGTTTGATTATCTGCACTGCTCATTCCGCCTGGCCGTTTGAGGCCAGCTTCAACGGTGCTGTTCTGACATGGTTGATACCATTTCCTGCCATGAAGTCCTGGAATTCAATGCTTGTAAAGCACGGCCATTGTCGCTGACCAAGATGTCCGGTAGACCATGGGCGGCGAACATTGCCCGTAGACTTTCTACCGTGGCAGAGGATGTGCTTGAATTGAGAATGTCACACTCGATCCATTTGGAGTAGGCGTCTACTACAACCAAAAACATTTTTCCCATGAAAGTACCTGCGTAGTCTACATGGATGCGTGACCATGGTTTGGCGGGCCAGGACCAGGGGCTAAGGGGGGCTTCCCTGGGCGCATTGCCCAGCTGGACGCACATGTTGCACCTGCGAACACAAAGTTGCAGGTCTGCATCTATCCTTGGCCACCAAACGTGTGGCCTGGCAATTGCCTTCATCATGACAATGCCCGGGTGCTCATTGTGGAGTTCTCTGATGAACATCTCTCTGCCCATCTGGGGCATGACTACTCAGTTTCCCCATAGTAGGCAATCGGCCTGAAGCGAGAGTTCATCCCTGCGCCTGTGAAATGGTTTAAATTCCTCAGGGCATGCCCTGTACGTGGCTGCCCAGTCCCCATTCAGGACACATTTCTTGACTAGAGACAATAGCGGGTCTCTATTTGTCCAGACTTTAATCTGACGGGCTGTCACGGGTGAGCCTTCGCTTTCAAAAGCTTCAACAGCCATGACCATCTCAGCAGCATGCTCGGTTGCCCCCTCGGTGGTAGCTAGTGGGAGCCTGCTGAGTGCATCGGCGCAGTTTTCAGTGCCCGGTCTGTGCCAAATTGTAGTCATAGGCAGCTAACGTGAGTGACCACCTCTGTATGCGGGCCGACGCATTTGCATTTATGGCCTTGTTGTCGGCCAAAAGGGACGTTAGGGGTTTGTGATCTGTCTCCAGCTCAAATCTCCTGCCAAACAGGTACTGGTGCATTTTTTTACTGCATATACATGCAAGCGCTTCCTTTTCTACCATCCCGTAGCCCCTTTCTGCCTGGGACAGACTTCTGGAGGCATAAACTACTGGCTGTAACTGACCATTGGCATTAACATGCTGCAACACACACCAACCCCATAGGGTGACACATCTAAAACAAGTTTCTTACATGGGCCATATAGAGTTAACAGATTATTGGAGCATAACAAATTGTGTGCTCTATCAAAAGACCTTTGCTGGATGTCCCCCCAGGCCCATTCGCGACCTTTGCATAGGAGCACGTGTAGTGGCTCTAACAACGTGCTCAATTTGGGAAAAAAGTTACCAAAATAGTTCAGGAGCCCCAGGAACGAACGCAGCTCCGTCGTGTTACGGGGTCTGGGTGCTCTCTCAATCGCTCCATTTTGGACGCAGTAGCTCTGATCCCGTCTGCTGCTACCCTCATCCCCAGGAATTCTACCTCTGGAGCTAGGAAGACGCACTTCGCCTTTTTCAGTTGCAGACCTACCCGGTCCAGTCTGCATAGCACCTCCTCCAGGTTGTGGAGGTGTTCTTCAGTATCGTAACCCGTGATGAGGATGTTGTCTTGAAAAACCACCGTCCTTGGAATCGACTTGAGGATGCTTTCCATATTGCGTTGAAAGATCGCGGCGGCCGAGCGAATCCCAAACGGACATCTGTTATACTCAAACAACCCCTTGTGTGTCGTGATGGTGGTCAGATTCTTCGACTCACTCACCAGCTCCTGGGTCATGTAAGCTGAGGTCAGGTCCAATTTTGAAAAATGCTTGCCACCGGATAGCGTCGCAAAGAGGTCCTCCGCTCTCGGTAGCGGGTACTGGTCTTGGAATGACACCCAATTGATGGTGGCCTTGTAATCACCACATATCCTGACCGACGCATCCGCCTTGAGCACCGGCACAATCGGGTTCGCCCAGTCACTGAATTCGACTGGCGAGATGATGCCTTCCCTCAGCAAGCGGTCCAATTCGCCTTCTATCTTTTCCCGCATCACGTACGGCATCGCTCTGGCCTTGTGATGTGCTGACCTGGGTTTATGTGAATCACTACTTTGGTCCCCATGAAAGTGCCAATGCCGGGTTGAAATAGTGAGTCAAATTTGTTCAGGAGCTGTGAGCATGATATTCGCTCCACAGAAGAAATTGCATTGACATCGCCCCATTTCCAGTTCATGACAGCCAGCCAACTCCTCCCCAGTAGTGCGGGACCGTCCCCCGGAACAATCCAGAGTGGCAACCTGTTCTCCGAATCTTTGTGGGTCACGATTACCGTGTATATGTCCGTAGCTGTGCGTCAATCGTCAATAATTTTGGCCTCCTGGCCTTGTTCACCCACAACTTGTCGAACTGTTTGATACTCATGAGGGACTGGCTGGCCCCTGTGTCTAGCTCCATTGATACTGGGATGCCATTGAGGAGCACTTTCATCGTTATCAGTGGCGTCCTGGTGTATGAACTGTATATGTGCTCCACATGAACTCGCTGAACTTCAGCTTCCAGCGATTTCCCCCAGTGTCCATTTGGCCTTGTAGGGCTTACATCAGGCCCGTCCTCCTCATACATCAACCTGGCTGCAGGCTTTCTGCACATACGCGCCAAGTGACCGCGCCAAAGTTTCGTCACTAAGGAATGGCTGGGACAGGATTCGACCGACAAACGCAGGGCTCATCTCCTGACGGTTTGTGGATCCAGGACGTACTCCCTGATAAAGGATATTCTAGCGGCAGAGAAGCCGGCGGACAAGACTTTTGAAGAGCTCAGTAAGTTGATCGGGGAACACTTTAAGCCGGCGAGCAGCATGCACATGGCGAGACACCAGTTTTTCACGCACCGGTGGCGAGAAGGGCAAAGCGTTCCAGACTTCATGGCAGATCTCTGGCGACTGGCGAGCCTATGTAAGTTCCCAGATGCATGCAGAGCGGAGATGCTGCAAGATTTTTTTATTGAGGGCATCGGGCACGCTGGGGTTTTCAGGAAACTGATTGAGACCAAAGACTTGTCCCTGGAAATGGCGGCTTTGATGGCCCAGACATTTATCTCAGGGGAGGAAGGGACCAGAATGATGTTTGACAAAAATCTTGGTTTAATTGCAGCAAATGGACAGGGAGTCAACATTGTTGACACCTGCAAGCTCTGGCTGTGTTTGCCTCCACACCTTCAACATGAGCCGTTGTTGGAAACAAAAGGCCCATTACCAGTTGATCGTCTCTGACTGTCTGTGTAACTGTTTTTAAGCACACCATTAACATGTGTTGATGGTCCCATTACTGGCCACATTTTCCCTTGCGATGGCATGAATCGCCGTTCAGCTAGCCATTGCCTCTGTTGAATTCCCCCTATGAGTTCGACTACATGCTCGGGCATGTCCAATTGCCACTGTCTGCCTGGGGAACTGTGTGCCGCGTTAACAATGTTGACTCCCTGTCCATTTGCTGCAATTAAACCAAGATTTTTGTCAAACATCATTCTGGTCTCTTCCTCCCCTGAGATAAATGTCTGGGCCATCAAAGCCGCCATTTCCAGGGACAAGTCTTTGGTCTCAAATAGTTTCCTGAAAACCCCAGCGTGCCCGATGCCCTCAATAAAAAAATCTTGCAGCATCTCCGCTCTGCATGCATCTGGGAACTTACATAGGCTCGCCAGTCGCCAGAGATCTGCCACGAAGTCTGGAACGCTTTGCCTTTCTCGCCACCGGTGCGTGAAAAACTGGTGTCTCGCCATGTGCATGCTGCTCGCCGGTTTAAAGTGTTCCCCGATCAACTTACTGAGCTCTTCAAAAGTCTTGTCCACCAGCTTCTCTGCCGCTAGAAGGTCCTTCATCAGGGAGTACGTCCTGGATCCACAAACCGTCAGGAGATGAGCCCTGCGTTTGTCGGCCGAATCCTGTCCCAGCCATTCCTTAGTGACGAAACTTTGCTGTAGTCTCTCAATAAAATCGTCCCAATCATCACCAACACAGTACCTCTCGTCTGTGCTGCGAGTGCCCTTGCTCGCGTGCTTTAAATCCCAGTTTCTCGTCGCCAATAATATGTCCTTACTATTCAGTACAAATGCACACGAGGCCCATACTTTAGAAAAGGTCACTCTGTGACCAGTTCTTTATTAGACAGCACGGAAGTGATGTAGGTGGGTGGAGCTTCCCCTTTTATACCTGAAAGTCCAGGTTAGGAGTGTCTCCCACAAGTTCACCACCTAGTGGTCAGTGTTCTCACAGTGTACAACTTAGGTCAGTTTATACATGGGTTACAATGACATGTGCACATGACAATCTAACTGACCACAAACCAAGAATCAACCTGCGGCCTTTCTAGTCTGTATGGCTCAGTTATACACTGTGAGCTATCGATGCCTTCCTTCCCCTCTCTTCAACCTCCTCTTATCATGCACCATAGAGGCTATCAGGAAAGTGCATGATCGGGGAGGGTTGAAGCTTGGGTCAGGGGAGGCTTAAGGTATCCTTGTGGGGCCAGAAGGAGCACTACCATTAAAAAGTTAAAGAAAATAAACATACCTAGGCCTCCTGTTGCCAGGATGCTGCCTGCAGCCTGCTTTTGCTGACGGTTGCGAGACCTTGCCTGCCCAAGCCAGGCCTGCAGTTAAAATCATAGAATCATAAACATGGGAATTTACAGAACGGAAGGAGGCCATTTCGGCCCATCGTGTCCACGCCAGCTGACCAAGAGCTATCCAGCCTAATCCCACTTTCCAGCTCTAGGTCCGTAGCCCTGTAGGTTACGGCACTTTAAGTGCACATCCAAGTACTTTTTAAATGTGGTGAGGGTTTCTGCCTCTACCACCCTTTAAGGCAGTGAGTTCCAGACCCCCACCATCCTCTGGGTGAAGAAATTTCCCCTCATATCTCCTTTAAACCCCCTACCCCCTCAATTACTTTGTCAAGGTAAACAGATCCTTCCTATCCACTCTATCCAGACCCCTCAATTTTATACACCTCAATCAGGTCTCCCCTCAGTCTCCTCTTTTCCAAAGAAAACAGACCTAGCCTATCCAATCTTTCCTCATAGCTAAATGTCTCCAGTTCAGGCAACATTCTTGTAAATCTCCTCTGCACCCTTTCCAGTGCAATCACATCTTTCCTGTAATGTGGTGACCAGAATTGTACACAGTACTCCAGCTGTGGTCTAACCAGTGTTTTATACAATTCAAGCATAACCTCCTTGCTCTTGTATTCCATGCCTCAACTAACAAAGGCAAGTATTACATATGCCTTCTTAACCACCTTATCTACCTGGCCTGCTACCTTCAGGGATCTGTGGACCTGCACTCCAAGGTCCCTTTGTTCCTGGTGTGCACGTCCCGATGATGTCATCAGGATGTGACATCGCCATTTAAATTAGGCCCACGCTCCTCTGGCAAGTTAAGATGGGGAGGCAGGAATTTGTCAGGAAAATGATGTAAAACCCCCTCCCCTCCTGCCATCTTACACGCCCCCCCCGCCCACAACCTCCACTCCACTTTCCACCAGGTGAGGAAAGTTAAAATCAGGCCTTCAATCTTGCAGAGAATTCCACGCTAACAACAGAATAGACTACCAAAATATTTGTAAAGCTTTGACTTCCAGAATATAACGATATTAGTAAAGAAAAAGTTAACGTGTCTGTATGAAATTCACATTTGTTATTAGAATCGCATTTTGAATTCATTAGTTTTTATGAAAATCGGAGATCACAGAGTTAAATATTGAGTTCTCTAATGTGACAGAGATCTTCGGTAATACCATATAATGAGAGCTCTCTATCTGCGAGCTTATTTCTAATTTGTCATACACATGAAGTCAAACTGATCCTCTAAGCACAGCAGTTCTTAAATATGAGTGATGAGTGTGTTATGTCTATAATGCACTTATGAATGATTCCATGAGGCAATGTGTTGTACTCAAACTGTAGTGACCTTGGTCCTTCATTTGTAACTCCAGAGTGAGTCACAAGCATGGTGGGCAGCCTTTTATACTGGGCCCTGCACACCTATGGAGGTGACCCTCAGGTCTCCCACCGCAGTGCACTCTGGTGGACAGCCTCTGCCACAGGGGCAGGAAACCCCGGTCTCCACCAGTTGCACCCTCTAGTGGTGCCAGCATAGTATATACACAGTATAAATCTTATTGATAGTACATCAGGTAACAAGTCCCCATCTTATGCAACTACACAAAGACTATACATTTAGTATAACTATAGTCTGCATATATAACATCACTCTCCCCCAAGTCCTTTGTGCTGATTACCTTTGCACTGTGTGCTCTGGCTAGGCTCTCCCCAGACTTAAGTGCCAATAGCCCTTGCAACTTGGCTGTGCTTTGGCTTGGCTCTCTTCCTGTTAACCCCCAAGTCCTTTTGCCACAACGTTGGGTAGTGGTTACCAGTTTGGATGGTTCGATGATGCAGTTGAGGTTCCAGTGGGTTCTGGGTGTGATCCACATGTGTGTCCATGGCTGCATACCCATTCCGCCCCCCCCCCCCATAGCGAGATCATGCAGCAGGCCTGTTACAGTAACCTACAGGATCAGACACAGTGCAAGGACAAAGAAAGGAAGTTACAGTTTGTATCGTGACATCTTGGTTTAGTGACTTACATTCATTACATTTTGCGGTTGAGCGCCAGGATTGGGTAGATTGCATTTATAGTTCAGTCATGGTAAGTACTGAGGTAGCAGTACAGGTATGCAAGGACGCAGGTTCCAGAGCAACCGGACGGGATCCTAGTTGTCTGATAGTGGCGCTGCTCCCCCTGCTAGCGGGGTGGGCTTGGTTCGCTCACCTAGCCAGCACTCAGGGGAGCAGAGCCACAAGTGTGTGTGGCCTCTTTTGAGGGCTGCAGAGTCTTCTGCCTGCTCTCTAATGGTGTTGGGAACCTGGCTGATCCAGGGCCCGTTTGGGGAACTCGTTGGTTCTGACCGTTCGCTCTCGACATGGCCGAGGCAGCGACTGGGTCTGGGGCTGCATCATCTCCACCCAGGTGGTGAGCAACAGTGGCCGACTGTGCATATTGGCGCCGTTTTCCTTTCCAGATCCGTGGCGAATAGTGCCATCGAGTGCCTGCAGCGTGAGATAAACCTGGGGCAGGGTATCGGGATCAATGCCTTCACCCTCCTGAGGTCACTGGCCTATAACTTGTGGGAACACCTGGGGCAGGGCTTCAGGATCAGCGCCTTTACCGTCCTGAATTTGCTCGCTTGCTACTTTTGGGAACACTCTATTCCCGACATCTCGCAACAACATTTTGTTCACAATCTTAATTGGTTCGTTACATTGATTGCCATGCATACAATGTCTCTTTAAGTTCAGTTGGTTGCAGGTCTCCTTTAAGAGAACCCTGCTGGCTTTACCCCAATCAAATCCTTTGTTAGATACCACGTGTTGGTCCCTCAGCGTTGCACCTCGTGATATAGCCGCGGCCATCTTTTTTTTCAGCCACGCTGCACCTCGCTGCATCAGGGACGCCATTTTGCATCTCTCCTCAAGGTCGACTGCCTTGATCCTTCTCTCCCGCGATTCTGCCACAAAAGCTGGAAGAGTGCCTGTGAATTCGATCTTCCTCCCCAGGAGTCCTGCTACTGGAGCTGGGAAAGTACTGTTAGGTCGTTCCGGTCGGATCATTGCCACGCAGTTGTGATGGGCGGTCTGTGCCTCAGGTGCTGCGTTGGTCTGTTCTCTGGTGCCTGGTCCAAGCGAAGGTGAGGTTTTGCTCTGCCTCTGAGCATGGAGGACATCGATTGCTGGAGTGAAGAGGTCTTCCCATTTCCACTGGATCTTCCCCATCCACCTTCTTTCGAGTAGTGTTGGACCATCACCTGCAACAATCTACAGAGGTAACTTGTGCACCACGCCATTATGGATTACACTTACATCCACACTATCAAGGACTGGGATCAGCTCCTTGGTGTAGGTGCGCAACTTTTCCTGTACTGGAACCAGCTTGGGTCGTTTTTCGTTCCATAGCCTCTCAAAGGCATCCTGGCTCATCACTGAATGGCTCGCTCCCGTGTCCACTTCCATGAAGACTGGAACGCTATTTATCTCAACTTCTACCTTCACTGGAGGACAAAGGGTGGTGCAGGTATACACTCCATACACTTCTTCATGCGGCTGAGCTGCCTCACTGGCCATGTCATTATCCTCCCCGCTGGATTCAAAGTCAATTACCGACTCCTCTACTAGGCGGTGAGTCGTATTTCTTTTACACATACGCTGGAGGTGGCCCTTCGTGTTACAGGCTTTGCATACGTACTCAGCAAACCGACACTGGTGAGCCCTATGGTTTCCTCCGCAACACCAGCATGGTGCTATCGATTAGCACCCCTCGGCGGACTCTGAGTTCTGGAACCCTGAGGTCTGTGCTCTCTGTCCCGGGCAGAGCCACGTTCTACAGTCTTGTCTGTGAGAGGCACCATTCTGTGTACAGTACTTGCCGGGTTTGAGTCCACAGGATGAATAATTTGCTTGGTGCTGCAGGTCGAGGTCATGAATGTCTGACTGTTGCTGATAGCCTTCTGCAGGTTGACTGTGGTGTCGGCAGATAATAGCTTGTGAAGGAGGCCCTCGTGGCCAATTCCCTTAACGAAGCTGTCTCGCAATGCTTCGTTGAGGTGCGTGCCGAAATCACATGGTGCCGCAAGCCTCCTGAGGTCAGCAGCATATTTTGCAATCTCCTGGCCCTCAGGTCTGTGGTGAGTGTAGAATCTGTGCCTGGCTCTGAGGATGCTCTGTTTTGGTTTTATGTTGGTCGCAAATTAGTTCAGTCAGCTCATCATATGTCTTATCCTTGGCCTTCGTGGGTGCCAGCAAGTCCCTGACGAGGCGGTAGACCTCGGGCCCACAACTGGTCAGCAGTATAGCCTTGCGCTTCTCCGCCAATGTGTCCGTCTTCCCTGCCAGGTCATTTGCCACGAAATATTGCTCGAGCCTTTCCGTGAAGGCATCCCAATCATCACCCTCTGCAAAGTCTTTTAGTGTGCCAAAGGTAGCCATAATCGCGTGAAAGTCCATATTCTCGTCACCAGTTGTTATGTCTGTAATGCACTTATGAAAGACATTCCTGAGGCAATGTGTTGTACTCAAGCTGTAGTGACCGTGGTCCTTTATTCGTAACTCCAGAGTGAGGCACAAGTATGGTGGGCAGCCTTTTATACTGGGCCCTGCACATCTATGAAGGTGACCCTCAGGTCTCCCACCACAGTGCCCTCTGGTGGACAGCCTCTGCCACAGGGGCAGGAAACCCCGGTCTCCACCAGTTACACCCTCTAGAGGTGCCAGCATAGTATATACACAGTATAAATCTTATTGATAGTACATCAGGCAACCAGTCTCCATCTTATGCAACTATACACTGACTACACAGAGAGTATAATTATAGTCTGCATATATAACAGAGTGACTATGAAATAAAAGGCATTTCATACTACGGTATATTCCGACTATAACATGCATGTATTTTCCTGTAACACTTGCTAAAATGAAAGTATATATCATTGCAATTCGAGGTAGATTGTACAGTATCACTGCATCTTGAGTCATATTATGACCACTTTCCATATTCGAGAGCTTACCATCTAACTCTCCTGCCCCCAATATGAAAGATTAATGAATTGAAATTACACTGTGCTACCAGTAACAAATGTGGTCAAAGGAATTTCATATGAATACCTTAATATTTCCATTACACATAGCATACATCCCAAAAGTACATCTATCTGAAGAAAATAACATATAAAGGAGTGTGGCCGAAATCTTCCCAGCCCTGCGAGTGCTATCAAAATGGCTTGGATCGACAGTGGGTTGGGATCCTGCTCTAAACCCACCTCTGTTTGAGTTTCCCAGCTGTCAGATCTGCCTGCCGATCGCAAACCCGACAACAAGTGGCGGGCCAGCTCATTAGCGAACTTAACAGATAGCTTAGTGGTATTTGAGAGGATTAAAAGCAGGCACTTACAATTTTACCACCTTTTTGTCGGGTTTCCCGTCTCTCTTAGAACTCGCCAGGTAAGTGGTGTCGGGGTCAGTGACTCTGTATTCCTTTGGCAATATGCAGAAGTGGTATAAAAACTACCAGTTCACAGCTATTCACTTTCCAATGTCAGAAGCTGAAGCCTTCAGGATTTGGAAGAGACTTTTGAGTTGTATGCACTTTGGAAGTTTTTACAGTGAATTCTCTATTCACTGTCACCTCCTTGGAGCAACCTCTCTCACCATTGACAGGGTGCTTCTGTCATTTCAACCTCACCTGTCACCTATTCCAACAGCAGCTCAACTTGGTCCTTAGAATCCCACCACGATCAGCCCCAAGTCAACATCACTAAACACACCAGCATCACTACCAACAACACCAACTTTCTCCGCAATCACCTGATGCTGCACAGTACACAGGGCATCAGCACCCGACCATATTGCTGCCCAGTATGCGAGGGATGGCCTCCCCATGGCCACATTTACTTCACTTCACACTGTACACCCTGACCGTCACATGATGCGCCAGGTTGGCACCACCCAATACCAGCTCCATAAAGCATCCCTGCAACATCCATCACATTCCTTTCACACTCATCGCCATGGTACCCTTATGTCTCACCATTCACTGCAACTCACAAAGCTACTTTCAAAGGTGTCCACAAATCTGCCCAAAATCTCAAAGTGCTGAAAATAAAGATTTAAATGTTTGACAACACATTAACTACAAATGAACATTGCCTGAAATGCCTACCCTTGTGTGTTGTTAGTTGATATGATTGGACAAGAATGAGGATGAGTGTGAGGGGTGGCTAATGAGATGGGGAACTGATAATGTAGATGGACAGAGAGAGATAGGGATGGGTGGAGGTGCAAGGTAAGTTGGTGTGAGTAAGGATGTGCAGGAGTAGGGTAGGGAAGGCAGAGTGATGGGAATGTGATGAGTGGCTCAGCAGGATGAGGTTGAACGTGGCTTTGCAGTAACCTTTCGTGTTCTACAGAGATCATTGAAAGGTCTGCGCCACTGCAGCCAGCTCCTCCAGATGACCAGCCCTGCTTGTGCCCTCCTGAGCAATGCGCAACCAGGCTATGTTAGTCTCCTGGGGAGGTCTCTTCTGCCCACTGGAAGGGAAGAGAACCTCCCTGCGTGCTGTGACTCCCTCCATAAGCATCTGGAGGGGGTCATGGGAGAGCCTGGGTGCAGTCCTGCACCTTTGTGCAGT
The DNA here is from genome assembly GCF_044704955.1 of Pristiophorus japonicus. Taxonomy (NCBI): domain Eukaryota; kingdom Metazoa; phylum Chordata; class Chondrichthyes; family Pristiophoridae; genus Pristiophorus; species Pristiophorus japonicus. The sequence continues at coordinate 47,494,667 of NC_091978.1, forward strand.
GATTGTCAGTGTTTGCAGCATCTCAATGCTGCAATAGACTGACAGATGAACTGTCAAAAAAAAGTTGGGCATGGTCCCTTTAAGGAAACCGGCTGATGACGCATCATCAGATGACGTAATCAGACCCACTTCCAGTTAATTGGCTGGGAAGCCCGCTTAACAAGCCCCAGCCACGGAAGATTGAAGGGAGAGGGCGGGCTGCACTTTGGAGCGGGTTTCCCACGCTGCACCAATGCCGCCCGCATCGAACTCACCTCTGTTGGCGAAATCCAGGTGTTTCAAAGACAAAGATAAATCTTATGGTTCACAATGGTCGCTCCTCATCCTCCCCGAGTTCTCTTCAGCCCTTGATATAGTCGATCACGCCACCCTCCTCCAAAGCCTCTCCTCTATTATCCAGCTCAGTGGAAATGCTCTTGTTGGCTGCACTTTTACCAATCTGAACTTCATTTCCTGCCCCTATGAAATTACCCAAGGATCTATCTTTGGTCCCTTCTTCTTCCTTATCTACATAATACCCCTTGGCCACGTCATCTACAGACATATGGTCAGCTTCCACATGTACATTGACAACATCCATCTCCACCTCTTCACCAACTGGCTTGAGCTTTCCACTGCCTCTGTGCTGTCAGTTTTGGGTGAGCTGCAATTTTCTTCAGTTGAACTTTGGAAAGACTGAAGCCATTGTCTTCAGCCCCGCCACAAAGTCTGGACACTTGCTACTGATTCCATCCACCTCCCAGACAACTGTCTCAGGTTGAACCAGACTGTTCGCAACCCAGGCATCCCATTCGATCCTGAGGTGAGTCTTTGACCCCATATCTTCTTCATCACAAGGACCATCTTCTTCCACAAATTTGCTTGTCTCCACACCTACCACAGCTCACCTGGTGCTGAAACTCTCATCTATGCCTTTGTCATTGTAGAATTTACCAATATTTCGCAAAGATTCCTGGTACCTTTCCCCTGCAGAGGAGAAGAATACCTTTCTGGACTTTTAAAATGGAAGGAAAAACTTCAGGACACAAATGAGTTTTAAAGGGGGAAGACGAGGCCTGCAGGGGATAAAAGGGGATGCATTCATGGAGAACCTTGCCCCCCCCCCACCCCCACAGTGTTTGGACTCATAGGAAAGGGAATTTAATTTGGAACTATCTACCAGAAAGTTTGAAATCCTAAAGTGCACATGGAAGAAACTATAAACTTTAATCGAATTTGGGATTTTTAAAAGGTGAATGTTGGGTCTGCAAGAAAAGGGGTAGGGTCAATCTCTAAAGGGCTAGTTTGGACATTGGAGCTAATCAAATTGTCTGGGAACTGTTTACCCTCGAAACTTGCCCTTAGAAAACATTAGCACTTAAACAATTGACCATGGAAGAAACATTATCACCCCACCCAGAGGACCCAAATGTCACATACATATTCCAACACCTTTTCAACAGGCATAGAAATATCTGGCTCAGACCAGACTAGCACAATGGACGAGAGCTCATCAACTTCGAAAAGCCTATTAATGCCAGATTAAAACCACTTAATCAAGTTTCAGTTAGCTGGGCTGCAAAATCGAAACAAAGAGCTGGGCTAGATTTGGTGGGAGATAAGGAAGCCTTTTTGGGGTTTATCGATTCCCAGTTTTACCAGGAAAATACACAGACTCGAACACAGACACAGACACAAGCAGCCGGAGCTGGGGAGTGAAGAAATGGAACAGTGAAGGAAACTATTAGAACTCATCAAGAACTGACAGAGCACGAGGTCCACGAAATGGAAGGTTATCAACAACCAAATTGACAACCACTCTACAATCTACTTCTGAACGACCCAATGGGTGAGAAATTACCAAAAAGGACTAACTAAAACTATTCCTAACCAAAGAAAGTGGGTACTTACCCCATACATCCAAAACACAACTTACCACATCAACGGATGCACCCCAACCGAACACTATGCAGTCCGAAGTCCTCTCCTCCGTCCGGGGTGCGGCTCGCCTAGAAGGCCAAGTGCAGCGAACCCCGAAACCACAATTCACCGGCAACTGCCAAAAGGGATTGGTGAGCATAGCCCCTGAACCCCCAGAGCTATAACTTAGTTAGTTAGGGGAATTGGGAGGGGGGAGGCTAGGATAACTTGTGTAAATGTATCTGCATTCTCCTCTTTACCCCATTTAGAGTTTAAGCTGTATTCTTTTCCCCACAGGCTGTAATTTGACATTTTATTCAATGTGTTGTATCCCTCGGTGTGTATTGGTATTAATATTCTGCGTGTGTTATTAAAGGTGTGCCTTTTACTTCTTTTTAGACACAATAAAGCCATACCTGCTTCCTACCTTGAAACCGATTGTCTGTCCAAGTCTGTCACAGTCCCTTCATAATTCCAATGTCTAGAACCAAGGGTGTGGGAGCGATTCGGAACTGCTCATATAAGGTCAGAAGGGAAAGCTGACCCCCCTGAAAACCTCGAGTCTCGACTATTCCAATCCTTTCCTGGAGTGCCTTCCTTCTTCACTCCTCCATAAAACTTGAGCTCACCCAAAACACTGCTCTTTATGCTGCTCCAGGTCCGACTCACTCATCACTAATGTTCTTGCTGACCTACATTGGCTCCTGTTCCCCCAATGTCTGCAATTTAAAACTCTCATTCTCATATTTAAGTTCCTTCATGACCTCACCTCTCCCTATCTCTGTAACCTTCTCCAGCTCTCCACCCCCTTCTCCAGATCTCTCTATTCCTCTGACTTTGGCCTTTTGTGCATCCCACCTTCCTTCAGCACACCAGTGATGATTGTACCTTCAGCTGGATAAACCCAGCTTTAGACCAAGTTATTGACCACGCCTCCTACATGTCCTTCTTTGACTCAGTGTCCATTTATTTTTGATTATGCCTTTCTAAAGCACCTTGGATGTTTATCTATGCTTACGGCAGTATATAATGTAAGTTGTTGTTTATAAATTTCTCCGATTTCATTCTCTTGTTCATAATATCACCTGAACCCTCAATGTGTGGCAAGCTTGCAAACCATTCTTTGCTTTCTTTTATCCTACACATAACTAAACCAATTCTATGGGGGAAATAAAAACAACTCCCATTTGTAGTAAACCTTTAAACATTTTTCGCAAAAGAGAGGGGTGAAGCAGATATTGCAATCAAGGAGGAGGAGTGTGAAATATTAGATGAAATAAACATAGTGAGAGAGAAAGTATTAAGGGGTTTAGTATCTTTGAAAATGGATAAATCCACAGGCCCGGATGAAATGTATCCCAGGCTGTTAAGAGAATCAAGAGAGGAAATAGCAGAGGCTCTGGCTACCATTTTCCCATCCTCTCTGGCTACAGGTGTGGTACCAGAGGACTGGAGGACTGCGAATGTTGTTTAAAATGGTGCAAGGGATAGAACAATTAATTACAGCCTAATCTCGGTGGGAAAATTATTGGAAAAAATTCTGAGGGACAGGATAAGTCTTCATTTAGAAAGACACAGATTAATCAAGGACAGTCAGCATGGATTTATTAAGGGAAGGTCATGTCTGACTAACTGATTGAATTTTTTGAGGCAGTAACAAGTAGGGTCGATGAGGGTAGTGCATTTGATGTAGTGTATATGGATTTTAGCAAGGCTTTTGATAATGTCCCACATGGCAAACTGGTCACGAAAGTAAACGCCCATTGGACCCAAAGCAAAATGGCAAGTTGGATCCAAAATTGGCTCAGAGGCAGGAAGCAAAGGGTAATGGTCGATGGGTGTTTTTGTGACTGGAAGGCTCAGTACTAGGTCCCTTGCTTTTTGTGGTATATATCAATGATTTAGACTTGAATGTATGTGGTATGATTAAGAAGTTTGCAGATGATACAACAATTAGTTGTGTTGTTGATAATGAAGAAGAAAGCTGTAGACTGCAGAAAGGTAGCAATGAACTGGTCAGGTGGGCAGAATAATGGCAAATGGAGTTCAATCCAGAGAAATGTTAGGTAATGCATTTCTGGAGGGCTTACAAAGCAAGGGAATATAGAATAAATGTTAGGATACTGAGAAGTGTAGAGGAACAAAGGGATCTTGGAGTGCCTGTCCACAGATCCCTGAAGGTAGCAGGACAGGTAGATAAGATGGTTAAGAAGGCATATGGAATGCTTGCCTTTATTAGCTGAGACATAGAGTACAAGAGCAGGGAGGTTATGCTTGAACTGTATAAAATACTAATTAGGGCACAGTTAGAGTACTGCGTGCAGTTCGGGTCACCATATTACAGGAAAAACGTGATTACCACTCGAGAGGGTACAGAGGAGATTTACAAGGATGTTGCCTGGACTGAAGCATTTTAGCTATAAAGAAAGATTGGATAGGCTGGGGTTGTTTTCTTTGGAACAGGGGAGGCTGAGAGGAGACCTAATTGAGGTGTATAAAATTATGAGGGGCCTAGATAGAGTAGATAGGAAGGACCTATTTCCCTTAGCAGAGTGGTCAACAACCAGGGGGCATATATTTAAAGTAATTGGTAGGAAGTTTAAAGGGGGTTTGAGGGGAAATGTTTTCACCCAGAGGGTGGTGGGGGTCTGGAACTCATTGTCTGAAAGGGTGGTAGAGGTAGAAATCCTCACCACATTTAAAAAGTACTTGGATATACACTTAAAGTGCTGTAACCTACACGACTATGGACCAAGAGCTGGAAAGTGGGATTAGACTGGATAGCTCTTTGTTGGCCGGCACGGACACGATGGGCTGAATTACCTCCTTCTGTGCTGTAAATTTCTATGATTCTATGATAATTATATTTTCCAAAGGGCTTCATATAAAACTGAATACACTGATTCTTAGTTGAATTATTAGGAGAAGTAACTGAAAGCATTGTCGAAATAGTTGATTTTGAGGAGGTTATTAAAGGCACCAAGGGAGCAGAAAGGTGCAGAGTTTCAGGGAGGGAGCTCCAGAGGTGGGACTTACATGATTGAAAGCTCTGCCACCAAGTGAAGTGAGAAGCACAACAGCCTAGAGGGGCCAGAGGATCATAGGGTCCAGTGTGGAACATATGGCTCGGAGTAGTTGCAGCAGTAGGGTGTGCAAGGCCATCGAGACATTTGCAACTGAGGACAAGCAAATTCAATTTGGTTGGAAACAGGGAGCGAGTGGAGGTGAGTGAAGGCAGAGGTGATGGATGAGTGGAACTTAATGCAAGACAGGATGTGGAAAGTGGAGTTTCGGTTGCATTGGACTATATGAAGAGTGTATCTTGGGAGACTAGAAAGATTTGTGCTCAGTGGAAATAGATGGAAATATAGAAACATAGAAACATAGAAAATAGGTGCAGGAGTAGGTCATTCGGCCCTTTTAGCCTGCACCACCATTCAATATGATCATGGCTGATCATACACTTCAGTACCCCTTTCCTGCTTTCTCTCCATACCCCTTCATCCCTTTAGCTATGAGGACCACATCTAACTCCCTTTTGAACATATCTGACAAACTGGCCTCAACAACTTTCTGTGGTAGAGAATTCCACATGCTCACAACTCTCTGAGTGAAGAAGTTTCTCCTCATCTCGGTCCTAAATAGCTTACCCCTTATCCATAGACTGTGACCACTGGACTTCCCCAACATCGGGAACATTCTTCCTGCATCTAACCTGTCCAATCCCGTCAGAATTTCATATGTTTCTATGAGATCCCCTCTCATTCTTCTAAATTCCATTGAATATAAGCTTAGTCGATCCAGTCTTTCTTCATATGTCAGTCCTGTCATCCCGGGAATCAGTCTGGTGAACCTTCGCTGCACTTCCTCAATAGCAAGAATTTCCTTCCTCAGATTAGGAGACCAAAACTGTACACAATATTCAAGGTGTGGTCTCACCAAGGCCCTGTACAACTGCAGTAAGACCTCCCTGCTCCCATACTCAAATCCTATCACTATGAAGGCCAACATGGCATTTGCCTTCTACACCGCCTGCTGTACCTGTATACCAACTTTCAGTGACTGATGTACCATGACACATTGGTTTCATTGCAACTCCCCCTTTCCTAATCTGTCACCATTCAGATAATAATCTGCCTTCCTGTTTTTACCACCAAAGTGGATAACCTCACATTTATCTATATACCGCATCTGCCATGCATTTGTCCAAGTCACCCTGCAGCCTCTTAGCATCCTTCTCACAGCTCACACTGCCACCAGCTTAGTGTCATCTGCAAACTTGGAAATATCACATTCAATTCCTTCGTCTAAATCATTAATGTATATTGTAAATAGCTGGGGTCCCAGCACTGAACCTTGCGGTAGCCCATTCTGCCTGCCATTCTGAAAAGAACCCGTTTATTCCTACTCTTTGCTTCCTGTCTGTCAACCAGTTCTCTATCCATGTCAATACATTACTCCCAATACCATGTGCTTTAATTTTGCACACTAATCTCTTGTGTGGGACCTTGTCAAAAGTCTTTTGAAAGTATAAATACACCACATCCACAGGCTCCCTCTTGTCCACTCTACTAGTTGCATCCTCAAAAAATTCTAGAAGCTTTGTCAAGCATGATTTCCCTTTCATAAATCCATGCTGACTTGGACCGATCCTGTCACTGCTTTCCAAATGCGCTGTTATTTCATCTTTAATAATTGATTCCAACATTTTCTCCACTACTGATGTCAGGCTAACTGGTTTATAATTCCCTGTTTTCTCTCTCCCTCCTTTTTTAAAAAGTGGGGTTACATTAGCTACCCTCCAGTCCATAGGAACTGATCCAGAGTCTATAGAACGTTGGAAAATGACCATCAATGCATTCACTATTTCTAGGGCCACTTCCTTAAGTACTCTGGGATGCAGACTATCAGGCCCTGGGAATTTATCAGTCTTCAATCCCATCAATTTTCCTAACACAATTTCCTAACTAATAAGGATTTACTTCAGTTCCTCCTTCTCGCTAGGCCCTCGGTCCCCTAGTATTTCCGGAAGGTTATTTGTGTCTTCCTTCGTGAAGACAGAACCAAAGGATTTATTTAATTGGTCTGCCATTTCTTTGTTCCCCATTATAAATTTGCCTGATTCTGATGGAAATTGAAGCTGGAGTGGTGGTGGGGATGAAACTAGCAAGCCGATTTTCAAGTTGAATTGTAGATCTTTGGACAATCCCCCGAGGTGTCAGGACAATCAGAATTAGATAGTACAAAAGTGAAATACTGCGGATGCTGGAAATCTGAAATAAAAACTGAAAATGCTGGCAATGCATTTAGTTCAATTGCACAAGAGAAACGTACCAGTGACTGGGCGAATGCGGGCCGTTGTGTTGATGGGGTAGGGGTCTACCGGCCTAATGGTCCTGGTTGCACATTCTGAGATCTGCGGCTGTAGTACTCCAGTCATAGCTGCTGAGGAGTTATAATATTGACTCTGTGTTGACATTTTGTTGTCCAGTCCTTCAAAATTAAGAAATAATTCATTGGAAAACTTGGGCACAGAATGAATTTAAACAACACTGCTGCCCAGAATACAACAGCTTTACAAAATAAATATATATTTTTTAAATGTTGCCCTTCTCTTTGCTCCTCGTTTTCTAAAGGTAGTGTTGTGTCCTTAGATGCTCTAGTAATGACTCCACGAAGCAATGTGTTGTACTTGAACTGTAGTGACCTTAGTCCTTTATTCGTTAACTCCAGAGTAAGGATCACACCTGGTGGCCTACCTTTCATACTAGGCCAGGCACACCTGTACAGGTAACCTACAAGTCTCCCACTGCTGTGCCTTCTGGTGGCACACCTTGTGATAGTACCAACAGTAGCAATGTGGGATACATGACATCACTCTTCCCTGAGCCTTTAGTGCAAATCGTCTCGGCATTGACTGTGCTCTGGGCTTAGCTCTATGTGGGCTCTATCTGGTCGACCCTTGGCAGGTCATTTCAATCTTGGGTGAGTGGTTGGTGCAGTAGAGTGCTGGTGGTTGCTGTTTGTGTGTGTGTCCCTGACCACTCCATTCACCACTCCCCCCGCCCTCCCCCCCCCCACCCGCCCCGCCCCCCCATGATTATGATGGGGGCTCCTAGCATTCATGTGCATTCAAGTTCAGGAAAATGCATTATATTAGTGGTTCCGTGGTGCGACAATTACATTAGATTCCTTATCGATGCAGTGACCAGTGCGTGAGGACGAGATAGTTCTGGAGCTGTTGGGTTGTGCCCCTGCAGTCTGGTGGTGGCTCAGTGCCCGGTGCTGGCAGTGGGAACCCGGTTGACTCGGATAGCCTGCTCTCGGAGCTGTTGCCGTGGTCCCTAGCGTCGGACTGGTTCACAGATGCCTGTGACCTCCCTGTCCTTACTTTGTGCCCTGGGTCACTGCTGCTCCCTGAGGGGCTGTCGCCTAGCAGTGTACAGGGGACTGCTGACTCGCTGGCTTGGGCGTCGTTTGGTTTGCGATCCAGGCTGGTGCCAGTTCCCTTTGGGGGAACTGTAGCGGGTGACCCTACATCTACGGGTATAGCCTTGGTGGCGATGGGGACTGACATATCAAGAAAGACTGGATCAACTAGGCTTGTATTCACTGGAGTTCAGAAGAATGAGAGGGGATCTCATAGAAACGTTTAAAATTCTGACAGGTTTAGACAGGTTTGATGCAGGAAGAATGTTCCTAATGTTGGGGAAGTCCAGAACCAGGGGTCAGTCTAAGGATAAGGGGTAAGCCATTTAGGACCAAGATGAGGAGAAACTTCTTCACCCAGAGAGTGGTGAACCTGTGGAATTCTCTACCACAGGAAGTTGTTGAGGCCAATTCACTAAATATATTCAAAAAGGAGTTACTACTAGGGGGATCAAGGGGTATGGCGAGAAAGCAGGAATGGGGTTCTGAAGTTGCATGTTCAGCCATGAACTCATTGAATGGCAGTGCAGGCTCGAAGGGCCAAATGGCCTACTCCTGCACCTATTTTCTATGTTTCTATGTTTATTAGTTAACTCCAGAGTGAGGATCACACCTGGTGGTCTGCTTTTTATACTAGGCCAGGCACACCTGTACAGGTAACCCTCCAAGTCTCCCACTGCTGTGCCCTCTGATGGCACACCTTGTGATAGTACCAACAGTAGCCATGTAGGATACATGGCAGATAGTGGCTTATGTAGGGTACAGTTCCTTTTGTATACCAGGGGTAGAGCCTAAAAGCGAAACCTGATGTTGTTCTCATTTGCGGGGGGGAGGGGGAGAGTGGGGGCATGGGGAGGGGGGTGGGGCCAAGGCAAGATTTCATTAGTTATAGCAAAATCTAGTACATATTTTTTATATGAGCATTTATAATTTTACAACAAATAATGAACACTGGATATCTCCTCCCAAAATGTATTATTTAAATTGCTACCTGTCTGTCCATTCTACTAATCTGTCTATTTCTTCCAGAAGTATTATGTATTTTGAGCTGTCAGAAAATCTTGCAATTCTGCTCTCTATGCCCATACTGTGGGAGTGTTGCACTGTCAAAGGTGCCATCTTTCGAATGCGACCGTTAAACCAAAGATTCAACTGCCCTCAAAAATAAACGTAAAAGATTCCATTATTTCAAAAAAGAGCTGGGGAGTTTCCCCCAGTGTCCTGGTCAATATTTATCCTTTAACTAATACTAAAAACAGAGGATCTGGCCATTATCATGTTGCTGTTAATGGGAGCTTGCTGTGTGCAAATTACTGCTGTGTTTCCTACATTACAGCAATGACTGCACTTCAAAAACTACTTCATTAGCTGTAAAGCCCAATGGGACATCCTGAGGTCATGAAAGGTGCTATAAAAGGTCAGTTCTTTCTATCTCTTAACTATTGTTTACTTTTTATATGATTATTAGAAACCCTTACTATTTCCCTTTATATTACCTACTAGTCTTTTTTTCATATTGCTTTTTGACCCTTCTACTCTCCCTTTTTTAATTGTCTATTACATTTTTTGTATTCCTTGTGATTTACTTTAGTATTGTTAGTCTGAATTTTATCATATGCCTTCCTTTTATGCTTCAGTTTAATTTTAATTTCGATTTATCCCTGGAATTCTATTATTTGATGCATACTGATACGCTTATAATAAAGGATGAAACTGAGTACTGTGAACAATGACCAAGTGTGACCTTAGCTCCTTTAATAAGACTCCAGAGTGCAGGTACCTCGTGGGTGGCCTGCTTATATACCGTGCTCCCAAGGGATGCTGGGATCCCTTGGGATTCCAACAGGTAGGCCCTCTGGTGGTGGTGCGATACAGGTTGCAAAGGGTTAAATACATAACATCATTTCCTCGTAAAGTTAATAATACACTTATTTACAGAGTGAGACGATCTGGGGCTTTTCGCTCCCTTGTCGATCTCCTCGGTACAAATGCGGGTGTGGGTGAGTTGGTCAGTTCTTCACTGGGCTGCTGGGCAGCCGGCCTTGCCGGGCTGCTGGGAATGGTGAGTTCGGCTTCGTGGTCAACCATGATGTCGGTTGCCACTTCATGTGTGTGTTGGAGGGTCAAAGTTGGTGGTATCTTCTTCAGGTTGTTCGTGGCTGTAGGTGAACCGCAATTTGATTTGGTCCAAATGCTTTCTGTACGTTAGTCCATTGGCCAATTTGACCTGAAACACCCTACTCCCCTCTTTGGCTATGACTGTACCAGCGAGCCATTTGGGACCATGTCCATAATTGAGTTCAAACACAGGATTATTTACCTCAATATCACGTGACAAACTTGCGCGGTCATGGTACATACTTTGTTGATGCCGCCTGCCCTCGACATGATCATGGTGGACAAGAGAGAGCCTTGTTTTGAGCACCCTTTTCATGAGCAGCTCAGCTGGGGAAACCCCGGTGAGTGAGTGGGGTCTGGTGCGGTAGCTGAACAGCACTCGGGACAGGTGGGTCTGCAGGGAGCCTTCTGACACACGTTTCAAGCTTTGCTTGATGGTCTGAACTGCCCGCTCTGCCTGGCCATTGGGTGCGGGCTTGAACAGGGAAGATGTGAAGTGCTTGATCCCATTGCAGGTCATGAATTCCTTGAATTCAGCACTGGTGAAACATGGCCCATTGTCGTTGACTAGGACATCAGGCAAGCCATGCGTGGCAAACATGGCTTGTAGGCTTTCGATGGTGCTTACAGACATTATTGCACATTCAATCCATTTTGAATAAGCATCAATGACAACCAAGAACATTTTGCCTTAAAATGGGCCAGCATAGTCCACGTGGATCCTCGACCACGGTTTGGAGGGCCACGACCACAAACTTAGCGGTGCCTCTCTGGGAGCATTGCTCAGCTGAGAGCAAGTGTTGCACTGGCGCACACATGATTCGAAATCTGAGTCGATGCCGGGCCACCACACATGGGATCTGGCTATGGCTTTCACCATTACTATGCCTGAGTGGGGGCTGTGTATGTCATGTATCTCACATTGCTGTATATAACTGTATCTTGCCATGCTATACATGACTGTAACTGGATATGACCTGTAACAATAAGCATACCTTACCACCAGGGGTGCACTTGCAGGAGACACTCCATACCTGTCCCACTGAGGTATATAAAGAGAGATCTCAGGCAAGTGCAGCACTGAAGAGCTGGAATTAAAGGTGCAGGTCCTGAGTGACCTTGACTTCAGCATGTGTCTTGTGTAAGTCAGTACATTAGAGTCAGGACTTAACAGTGGCGACGAGTTACGGGATCACAGAATCCACAGAATGGCTACCAACAGCTCAGATGAGAAATACAATGCTGGAGACAATTGGGATGACTTTATAGAAAGGCTCCAGCAAAGCTTTGTGACCAAAGACTGGCTGAGCGACGATAAGGCAGACAAGAGAAGAGCCCATCTCTTGACCAGCTGTGGCTCGAAAACATACGCTTTAATAAAAGACCTGCTGGCACCCGAGAAATCAGCAAGCAAGTCATTTGAGGAGTTGAGCACACTGGTGAGAGACCACCTGAAGCCAGCGAGCAGCCTACACATGGCCAGACACAGGTTCTACAACTACAGACGCTGTGTGGGCCAAAGCATACCCGACTTCGTGGTGGAACTTTGGAGGCTGGCTAGTTCATGTGAGTTCCCCGATGAACTAAGGAGAGAAGTACTGAGAGACTTTTTTATTGAAGGAATAGGGGATATTGCGAAAGATTATAGAGACTAAAAACTTGACTCTAGAGGCAGCAGCACTGGTCGCACAGACGTTCTTGGCAGGCGAAGAAGAAACGAGGCTGATCTATACTTCAGGTATGACAACCAACGAGGCATCGGAACAAGGGGTTCACATTGTGAAACAAACCGCTACCCCCACACACAGACAAAGGCAGGAGAGCAGGCCTTCAAAAGCAGACAGTGGCGCCAGAAGCCATCAAAATCAAGGGCCACATGAACGGCCATTCACACCTCATCAACCCACACTGCGAGGAATCAACAACAGATTGAGAGAAGCTCAAGGGAGATCAGCCAGACGCAGCTCGTCCTTCGGAAACAATGAAAAAGGTCTGTGTTGGAGATGTGGGAGAAGGCACTCAACCAGGGTGTATCGATTTCAGCATGCCGTTTGCAGAAACTGCAACTACACGGGGCATCTGGCTCGCATGTGCAGAAAAACAGTAGCTCGGCTGGTATACGAATCGGAAGGGTCGGAAAGCGGACCAGAAGACGGTTGGAACAGTGCACGGGACGCCAAGGTACAGCGGGTTAACACGATCAATGTCCACTGTTCTTACACCAAGACGCCTCCAATTATGATGAGGGTTCTACTCAACGGGATACCCGTCAACAGGAACTGGACACAGAGGCCAGTCAACCCTCATGAGTGTTCAACAATTTGAACAGCTGTGGCCGCACAAAAGCAACAGACCAAAACTCACAAAGATCGACACCAAACGAAGGACCTATACTAAAGAAATCATCCCAGTCCTTGTCAGCGCCATGCTCTCAGTCACACACAAAGGGATGGTGCACCGACTTTCCCTGTGGATTGTCCCCGGGGATCTCCCAGCCCTGTTGGGGAGAAGCTGGCTAGCAGAACTTAATTGGAAATGGGATGATGTTCATGCCATGTCGTCAGAGGAACGGACCTCCTGCTCAACAGTTCTAAGCTGTTTTGAACATCTCTTTCAGCCAGATATGGGCACCTTCAAAGAGGCTAAAGTTAGAATCTACATCACACAGAATACCAGACCGATCCATCACAAGGCTAGAGCTGTGCCTTATGTGATGAGGGAAAAGATTGAAAATGAACTGGACCGGTTTCTGCGGGAAGGCATAATTTCTCCCGTGGAATGCAGCGACTGGGCAAGTCCCATCGTCCCTGTCATGAAGCCTGATGGATCCGTACGAATCTGTGGAGATTACAAGTCTACCATAAACAGAGTCTCCCTACAGGACCAATACCCGCTGCCCAGAGCGAAGGACCTATTTGCCACGTTGGCTGGAGGAAAACTTTTCTCGAAACTTGACCTCACATCTGCGTATATGACGCAAGAACTGACCGAAGAATCTAAGCTATTCACCACCATCAACACACATCGAAGCCTTTTTGTGTACAATCGATGTCCATTCGGCATCAGGTCAGCAGCTGCTATATTCCAGCGCAACATGGAGAGTCTGCTCAAGTCCATCTCGGGGACGGTTGTGTTTCAAGATGACATACTCATCACGGGCTGGGACACCAACTCTCATCTCCGCAATCTTGAGGAAGTACTAAGTCGATTGGATCGGGTTGGCCTAAGAGTTAAGAAATCCAAGTGTCTGGTTCTCGTGCCTGAGGTTGAATTTTTGGGCAGAAGGATTGCCACTGATGGAATCCGCCCAACCGAATCCAAAACCGAAGCGATTCGCCTGGCACCCAGGCCCCGGAATGTCTCGGAACGGCACACCTTTCTCGGGCTACTCAATTACTTTGGGAACTTTATGCAGAACTTGAGCACGCTGCTGGAGCCTCTCCACGTGCTACTCAGAAAGGGGTGCGATTGGTTTTGGGGGGATGCCCAAGAACGCGCCTTCAATAAGGCATGCAACCTTCTATGTTCCAAGAGTGTTTTAGCCTTTTTTGACCCAGGTAAAAAGTTAGTCCTTACGTGTGATGCATCAGCGTATGGGGTCGAGTGTGTTTTACAGCACATAAGAACAGAAGAATTAAGAACAGGAGTAGACCATCTAGCCCCTCGAGCCTGCTCCCCCATTCAACAAGATCATGGCTGATCTGGCCGTGGACTCAGCTCCACTTACCCGCCCGCTCCCCGTAATTCTTAATTCCCTTATTGGTTAAAAATCTATCTATCTGTGATTTGAATACATTCAATAAGCTCGCCTCAACTGCTTCCTTGGGCAGAGAATTCCACAGATTCACAAACCTCTGGGAGAAGAAATTCCTTCTCAACTCGGTTTTAAATTGGCTCCCCCGTATTTTGAGGCTGTGCCCCCTAGTTCTAGTCTCCCTGACCAGTGGAAAACAACCTCTCTGCCTCTATCTTGTCTATCCCTTTCATTATTTTAAATGTTTCTATAAGATCACCCCTCATCCTTCTGAACTCCAACGAGTAAAGACCCAGTCTAATCAATCTATCATCATAGGGTAACCCCCTCATTTCCGGAATCAGCCTAGTGAATCATCTCTGTACCCCCTCCAAAGCTAGTATATCCTTCCTTAATAAAGGTGACCAAAACTGCACGCAGTACTCCAGGTGCGGCCTCACCAATCCCCTATACAGTTGCAGCAGGACCTCCCTGCTTTTGTACTCCATCCCTCTCGCAATGAAGGCCAACATTCCATTCGCCTTCCTGATTACCTGCTGCACCTGCAAACTAACTTTTTGGGATTCATGCACAAGGACCCCCAGGTCCCTCTGCACCGCAGCATGTTGTAATTTCTCCCTATTCAAATAATATTCCCTTTTACTGTTTTTTTTTCCAAGGTGGATGACCTCACATTTTCCGACATTGTATTCCATCTGCCAAACCTTAGCCCATTCGCTTAACCTATCTAAATCTCTTTGCAGCCTCTCTGTGTCCTCTACACAACCCGCTTTCCCACTAATCTTTGTGTCATCTGCAAATTTTGTTACACTACACTCTGTCCCCTCTTCCAGGTCATCTATGTATATTGTAAACAGTTGTGGTCCCAGCACTGATCCCTGTGGCACACCACTAACCACCGATTTCCAACCCGAAAAGGACCCATTTATCCCGACTCTCTGCTTTCTGTTAGCTAGCCAATTCTCTATCCATGCTAATACATTTCCTCTGACTCCGCGTACATTTATCTTCTGCAGTAACCTTTTGTGTGGCACCTTATCGAATGCCTTTTGGAAATCTAAATACACCACATCCATCGGTACACCTCTATCCACCATGCTCGTTATATCCTCAAAGAATTCCAGTAAATTAGTTAAACATGATTTCCCCTTCATGAATCCATGCTGCGTCTGCTTGATTGCACTATTCCTATCTAGATGTCCTGCTATTTCTTCCTTAATGATAGTTTCAAGCATTTTCCCCACTACAGATGTTAAACTAACCGGCCTATAGTTACCTGCCTTTTATCTGCCCCCTTTTTTAAACAGAGGCGTTACATTAGCTGCTTTCCACTCTGCTGTTACCTCCCCAGAGTCCATAGAATTTTGGTAGATTATAACGAATGCATCTGCTATAACTTCCGCCATCTCTTTTAATACCCTGGGATGCATTTCATCAGGACCAGGGGACTTGTCTACCTTGAGTCCCATTAGCCTGTCCAGCACTACCTCCCTAGTGATAGTGATTATCTCAAGGTCCTCCCTTCCCACATTCCCGTGACCAGCAATTTTTGGCATGGTTTTTGTGTCTTCCACACGTCAATGATGCGGGTAAATTGCAGCCTATTGCTTATGCCTCCAGGTCACTTTCGCGGGCGGAGCGCGTGTACGGTATGGTTGAGAAGGAGGCGCTCGCGTGCGTGTACGGTGTCAAAAAGATACACCAATATCTTTTCGGGGCCAAGTTTGCGTTAGAAACCGACCACAAACCCCTCACGTCCCTACTATCTGAGTGCAAGGCAATCAACGCCAACGCCTCAGCGCGCATTCAGTGGCGGGCACTCATGCTGGCGGTTTACGACTACACGAAAAGGCATAGACCAGGCACAGACAACTGTGCCGACGTGCTTAGCAGGCTATCCCTGGCGACCACAGAAGGGTCTGATGAACAGGACTGTGAGATGGTCATGGCAATCAATGCCTTTGATTCCACAGATTCGCCCATGACGGCTCATCAAATCAGAGCCTGGACGACCAGCGACCCCACGTTATCTCTAGTTTAAAAGATGCGTTTTAACCAGTGACTGGGCAGAGGCTCGCGATGCCTGCCCCAAGGAGGTCAAAACCTTCCATAGGTGCATGCATGAACTCTCACAACAGGCAGACTGCCTGATGTGGGGCAGCCGAGTAGTTATGCCCTTACGAGGCAGGGAGGCGTTTGTCTGGGAGCTCCATCGCGAGCACCCGGGGATTGTCCTTATGAAGACCATAGCCAAATCTCATGTCTGGTGACCTGGCATTGACGCGGACTTGGAGCTCTGCGTCCGGCGGTGCACCATTTGTGCCCAACTCAGTAATGCCCCCAGGGAGGCCCCCCTAAGCCCCTGGCCCTGGCCCACCAAACCGTGGTCGCGGGTGCATGTAGACTATGCGGGCCCATTCATGGACAAAATGTTCCTCGCAGTCGTTGATGCATTTTCAAAATGGATCGAATGCACCATTTTAAACTCGAGCACCACCTCCATCACTGTGGGGAGCCTTAGAACCATGTTTGCAACGCACGGCATTCCTGACATATTGGTCAGTGATAATGGTCCATGCTTCACCAGCGCAGAATTTCACGATTTTATAGTTGACCACGGTATAAATCACGTTAAGACAGCACCTTTCAAGCCAGCCTCCAATGGCCAGGCGGAGCAAGCAGTGCAGATCATTAAACAAGGCATGGTCAGAATCCAAGGTCCCATGCTGCAGAACCGCCTGTCGCGACTGCTGCTGGCATACAGATCTCGTCCGCATTCGTTGATTGGGGTTCCCCCCGCGCAACTATTGATGAAACGAACCTTAAAGACCAGGCTCTCGTTAATCCTCCCAAACATGTATGAAATTGTTGAGGCTAAGCGTCAAAAGCTAACTGAGTGCCATGACCGAAATTCGAGGGGGAGGTGGAATGAGATAGGAGGCGCTCGCGTGCGTGTACGGTGTCAAACTATGTGTTAAACTATGGTCGGGGTCCCAAATGGCTTGCAGGGACAGTAACAGACAAAGAGGGAAACAGGCTACTGGTTGTACAAATGGACAATGGCCAAACCTACCGGAGGCATGTAGACCAAGTAAAAAGTAGATTCACTGATAACACTGAAGAACCAGAGGCAGACTACAATGTGGAACTCACACCACACCTGGTGGACAGACAGATGGAACAACCTGAGGAAAGGGCAGTCTCAACAGACAGCCCAGGCGAGATACCAGCAATCACACCGAACGAAAAACAGGCACCAAGGCAAACAACTGAACCACACGAGACACTCTACGTGAGAGCGCAGACCACCTGAGAGACTGAATCTATAAAGGCAATAAGATCTTGGGGGAGGGTGATGTCATCTATCTCACATTACTGTATATAACTGTATCTTACCATGCTATACATGACTGTAATTGGATATGACCTGTAACAACAAGCATACCTTACCACCAGGGGTACACTTGCAGGAGACACTCCATACCTGTCCCACTGAGATATATAAAGAGAGGTCTCAGGCAAGTGCAGCACTGGAGAGCTGGAATTAAAGGCGCAGGTCTTGAGTGACCTTGACTTCAGCATGTGTCTCATGTAAGTCAGGACTTAACAGTGCAGATCACAAATGAACTTATCTCTGTCTTTCTTGGGCAAGACCACGCAATTACACCACAACAGACAGTCCGCCTGCAAGGACATTTCGTCTTTGCACATGTGGAACGGTTTAATCGCCTCCTGAATCTCCACTGGGACGCTGGACCAAGGACAGCAAAGGATCCTGATCTGGCGAGCCGTAACGGGTGACTTTTCATTTTCGAATGCATCCATTACCATGAGCAAGCCCGCAGGCTGTGCCATTTCCACTCTGGTGGTGGGCAATGGTAGCCGACTGAGAGCATCAGCGCAGTTTTCTGTGCCTGGTCTGTGGCGGATTACATAGTTGTATGCCGACAGCGTGATCGCCCAGGTTTGGATTCAGGCAGAGGCATTGGTGTTAATCCCTTTGCTCTCAGAGAACAGTGATATGAGAGGCTTGTGGTCAATTTCAAGCGTCAAACTTGAGGCCAAACAAGTACTGGTGCATTTTTTTCACCCCGTAAATGCACGCCAGAGCCTCTTTTTCAATCATGCTGTCGGCCCTTTCGGCCTTGGACAAACTCCTGGACGCATAAGCGACCGGTTGCAAAATCCCCAGTTCGTTAGCTTGTTGTAACACACACCCGACCCCGTATGACGACGCATCGCAAGTTAGCACTAATCGTTTACACGGGTTATACAGGACCAGCAGTTGTTTGAACACAACAGATTTCTGGCTTTCTCAAAGGCAGCCTCTTGTGAATTCCCCCATACCCAGTCGTCTCCCTTGCGCAATATCGCATGTAGGGGTTCTAGCAAGGTGCTTAACCAAGGTAGGAAATTACCGAAATAGTCCCAGGAACGGCCACAGCTCCGTCATGTTCTGTGGTCTCGGCACCTTCTTGATGGCCTCCGTCTTGGCGTCGGTGAGTCTGATGCCGTCTGCTGCAATTCTTCTTCCCAAGAACTCGACCTCCTACGCCAGGAAAACACACTTCAAGCATTTCAACCTGAGTCCCACGCGATCCAACTGACTAAGAACCTCTTCCAGATTCTTCAAGTGCTCAATGGTGTCCCGACCTGTAACCAGTATGTCGTCCTGGAAAACCACGGTGCGAGGAACTGACGTTAGCAGATTCTCCATGTTCCATTGGAAGATTGCCGCGGCCGACCGAATCCCGAATGGGCATCTGTTATAGATGAACAGACCTTTGTGCCTGTTGATGCAGGTGAGGCCTTTCAAAGACTCCTCTAGCTCCTGCGTCATGTAGGCCGAGGTCAGGTCCAATTTAGTGAACGTCTTCCCTCCAGCCAGGGTCGTCTGCAAATAGGTCGTCTGCCTTGGGTAGTGGGTACTGGTCCTGTAGCGAAAAACAGTTAATTGTTACTTTATAGTCCCCACAAATTCTGACCGTGCTGTCCTCTTTAAGTACCGGGACAATCGGACTGGCCCACTCATTGAATTCCACCGGCGCGATGATGCGTTCTCGCTGCAGCCTGTCCAGCTCAATTTCCATTTTCTCACACATCATATACGGTACTGCCCGTGCCTTGTGGTGGATGGGTCGCGTACCTGGAACCAAATGGATCTGCACTTTCACCCCCGAGAAGCTTCCAATGCCTGGCTCGAACAACGATGGAAATCTGCTCAGAACTTGGGCACATGAGGCATCGTCGACGGATGAAAGCGCTCGGATGTCGTCCCAGTTTCAGCGAATTTTTCCCAGCCAGCTTCTGCCAAATAGTGTGGGGCCATCCCACATTACATGATACACAGCGGGAGTTTGTGCACTGCTCTGTCATAGGAGACTTTGACTTCTGCACTGCCAATTACAGGGATTAGTTCCTTGATGTAAGTCCTTAGTTTGGTGTGAATGGGGCTGAGCTTGGGCTTGTGTGCCTTGTTGCACCTCAGCTTATCGAAGGCCTCTTGCTTATTATGGACTGACTCGCACCCATGTCCAGTTCCATAGATACTGGATTTCCAATCAGTTCAACTTTCAACATTATTGGTGGACATTTCATGGTGAATGTGTGTACCCTGTATACTTCTGCCTCCTCGGTACGAGTCTCCAATTCAGCCTGATCCACAGTGGATCCATCTTCCTCTGCAACGTGGTGATTTGCAGGGTTTGCAGAGTTTGCAGGTTTTGCAGCTCACCTGCACATTCGCTGGAGGTGTCCCATTGTTCTGCAGCCGTTGCATGCATTGTGCTTGAAGCAGCATTGATGGGACCGATGATCACCGCCACAACACCAACAAGGTGTTAACTGCCTCGCATTAACAATTGATGGCAGATGCTGGGTCATCTGAGGTCGTGCAGTAGCAGCCGGCGTGTACGTTCTGCCATGTATATTCCTGCTCGAAAACGACGTTACTTTATGCACAGTACTGGCCGAAACCTCTTTACTCTGCGAAATCTGTTTGGTGTTGTCGCTGGTGGACATAAATGCCTGGGCTTTCGTTAGGGCTTTGCTTAGATTCGGAGTTTCAACAGTCAACAGTTTGCGAAGGATTACCTCATGGCCAATGCCCAGTACAAAAAAGTCTCTTCGCATTTGTTCTAGGAATCCCTCAAATTCACAATGTCCTGCGAGGCGCCTTAGTTCGGCTTCCTGGCCCTCCGACCGTTGACACGTGTAGAACCGATATCTCGCCATCAAAACGCTTTCCTTAGGATTTAGATGCACCCAGACCAACGTACACAATTCTTTATAGGAATTAGTTGTTGGTTTTACCGGAGCTAGAAGATTCTTCATGAGGCCATAGGTTGTCGCCCTCGTTTAGTAGCGTTCTCGTCCCCTTCCAGCTCATTGGCCACGAAGTATTGGTCGAGTCTCTCCATGAAGGCCTCCCAATCGTCCCCTTCTGAGAACTTCTCCAGGATACCAACTGTTCTTTGCATTTTCGCGCAGTTGTTCGTTACCTCGTCGCCAATTGATACTCTCATAATAAAGGATGAAACTGAGTACTGTGAACAATGAGCAAGTGTGACCTTAGCTCCTTTAATAAGACTCCATAGTGCAGAGTGGGTGACCTGCTTATATACCGTGCCCCCAAGAGATGCTGGGATTTCTTGGAACTCCAACAGGTAGGCCCTCTGGTGGTAGTGTGATACAGGTTGCAAAGGGTTAAATACATAATACATTCCATTTATGCCGAATGGAATATATTTATTTTGTGTTCTATGCACCTCGTATTTGAAGATTTCCTATTGCTGTTCAGTTGACCTATTTATTAACTTTTCTGCTCAGTTAATTTGGGCCAGATCCCTTCTTATCCACCCCACCCCTTATCGCGTTGATCTTTGCCTTCTTCCAGTTCATCATCCATATGTTTAATTTTTTATTAATCTTTTCTATTTTTTCATTGAAACTAATTAATCTCAGGTTGTTAATGTCTAAAGCAAGAGGGGTTTAGGGCAGTCTCAGCATCAAGGAAACATTCAGAATGATTGGCACGAGTACTCACCATTGAAATGGTACTCACCTGCAGAGCTACCTTCAGTTTTAAACTTAACAATACATAATATCACACGTAATATACCATCAGACCCTGGTGACATGTCCACCTGGATTTCTGTTCATTAATAATGCCAGGATTTTGGTGGAGGTGCTAATCCATTTTAAATAAATGGGAAAGGAAAGAAAGAAAGAGGGAAAGAAAAGGGGAATAAAAAGAAATAAATCAATCAATCAATCAACCAACCAATCAGGAAAATTCCTCTCTGACCCCCTCAGACAATCAAAACCAGTCCAGGAAATCACGAGGACCGAGCATAGACAACTTTCGCAGAAACAATGGCGACCCATGCATTTGGGTCTCCACCATTTCATAAGAGTTTCTGCCAGTTCTGGCCGAAGTTACGGCAGAACATCAGTAAAACCTCTGTGGAATTTTGAGGCAACTATGTTCAGTAGAGAAATTTAGAGGAAAAAGAAATATAACCAACAGTCAGAAATGCTGTGGTGTTGCAGTGTGTTGGAGCACCAGGTGCTGGGCCATGTGTTTGCACCCACAATCTAATATATACTTGACCAGCTTCTAACTGGGGCAAGTCTGGGCATTTCCCTTGCACATTTCCTAGAGGCAGGTATATAGTTTCAGCTTCTCTATTCTCCTTAGGCAGTCCCCGGGAATCGAGGATGACTTGCTTCCACACTAAGGTGACTGATGAGATCAATGTGGGATCTACAGTTTCTGTCATAGGTGGGGCAGATGGTGGTTGGAGGGACGGGTGGGCGGGGTGCTTGATTTGTCGTAAGTGTCATGTAGCCACCAGGTGGTGCCATTGTCGGAGGTCATGTAGCCACCAGGTGGCGCCACTGTCGGAGGTCATTGGGCTGTACGCACGTGTGTGCGGCCCGGGTATAAAAGGCAAGCCATCATGTAATGTAATCACTTTGGGCACAAATAAAGCAGAGCCAGGTTTGTAGCTGTGTTAGTTTATAGTATTCAGTCTATCGAGTTATTACATACATAACAGTACGCTCCTCCCGCTGTTTGGACTTGGCTTCTGCTTGCTCCTGACGAAGAAACTCGAAGTGTTCAGCGCCTTCTCGAATGCTTCTCCTCCACTTTGAGCAGTCTTGGGCCAAGGATTCCCAAGAGTCAGTAGGGATGTTACATTTTTTCAAGGAGGCTTCGAGGTGATGGCAGAGTCCGGAGAGCAAGAATATCTCGCTGGTGAAACTTTTCTACAGAATGAGGGATAAAATGGAGGCCAGGTTACCCCAGGGCCCACTTTTATGCATTGCCCAGCAACCAGAGGAACAGTAACACAGGCAATGGGACAGGGAGGAGGTCCCAGTCCTTATCTTCTCAGACAGGGGTACGGTTGGTGCTAGAGGAAACCAGAAAAAGGGGTAATGAAACAAAATAAAAAATATCTTAATAAATAAATTAGTAACATATAAATATTCGAGCTCTTCACTCACACAAGCCTGTTGCAAAAACACAAAGGCTAAACTCTAATCCAGCTCTTACTATAAAACCAAGAATATAGACAGAATGAATTACACTGAAACATCCTAAAGTGAGGGTGATTTTAAAATACAGATTAAGGGACCAATCTGTAAAATAACGTGGGCCAGATAGAAGCTGTCTGTCTGTTAGTCTTCAGAGCTTACCTTTAAATCACTGCCAACAATAGGGTTCAGATGAAGTCAAGTCTTATCTAACTATCCAGCTGGTCTGGTGTACCTCTGTAAATATTTGATTCAAGTTGTAGGATTAGCGAAAGTCCTTGTGATCGGTGAGTGAGTGAATGATTCGTGTGCTCCCTTTTGCTGAAGCCTGTTTGCTGTCTCCCGGAATCCAGCTCTGTGTGTGTGTGTTGTTTAGGGATTTTTGTTGCTAAGGAAGCGAATACAGTAACTGAGGGATTAAGTGGACGTCATCGCCATTGCTCTGATATCATTACAAATCTGTTTGATGAAAATTGGGACAGCGCCCAGAAACAAAAAGTAAAATGAGGTCTCAGGAGGATACGACGACATGTGGTGGCGGTACCTCTGTAAGACTAGGGTCAGATCTGGGTGCATGGGATGTGTCCCAGTGAGACAGGTGGGCACTCAAACAGGCAAGAGAGCGGAGTGAGAAGGCTGATATTTAAGCAGGACCTCTGGCACTGGGATTATCCTTTTGACCAGGGCAGACTCTCCCAGACCATGTTGACTCTCGGGGAGATGGATAATCCCAGGTGAAATTCTGTAGCAATTTCCTCCCGATTCCCCAATTCCAAGACGCCAATCAAATGCTGCTTAACATAGGAGGTGGAAACTCAGTGAATGGTACTCTAAATGGTTTGGAAAGCCCCCCTTTTGAGTTTAAATTGAGAAAACCAACAAGCAGACGGATGTGTCTGCTCATTACCGGTGAGTTGTGTATTCCTCCAATGTACACGTCCTATTTTGGGCACCCAAGTCAGCCTCAAGCATTCCCAGGGCAGCTATGGACAGCCAAATGCAGCTTAAAGCTCTTTCTGCTCTACCATGAGGTACCTCAGCCTGCCATTCCTGATACTGCCTCCGAGACAGAAGGTTGTGGGTTCAAGTCCCACTCCAGGGACTTGAGCACATGAATCTAGGCTGACACTCCAGTGCAGTACAGAGGGAGAGCTGCACTGTCGGAGATGCCGTCTTTCAGAGGAGACGTTAAACTGAGGCCCCTTCTGCTCTCCCAGTTGGATGTAAAAGATTCCATGGCACTATTTCGAAGCAAATCAGGGAGTCATCCCTGGTGTCCTGGGGCCAACTCCCTGCTCTAATTTATCCCTCAACATAACAAAAAAAGATCATCTGGTTATTATTGTTATGTATGCAATACCTTGTAACCAGCATTCTACTGCTACCAGAGGCGCATCTGTTGGAGTCCCAAGGGATCCCAGCATCCCTTGGGAGCACTGCATATAAGCAGGCCTCCCATGCTGTGCCAGCACTCTGGAGTTAGAATAAAGAGACTAAGGTCACACTTACTCAAGTCTACAGTACTCAGTCACATTGCTTTATTTGAGACATAACAACTGGCAACGAGTAATAAATAACGAACCATCACGTGAAAATGCAGAGAACTGTTGGTATTCTGGAGAAATTCTCAGAAGGGGACGATTGGGAAGCCTTTCATGGAGCGACTCGACCAATACTTCGTGGCCAATGAGCTGGAAAGGAATGAGAACGCTGCCAAACGAAGGGCGATCCTCCTCACCGTCTGCGGGGCAACAACCTACGGCCTCATGAAGAATCTTCTTGTTCCGGTGAAACCAACAACCAAATCGTATGAAGAACTGTGTACGCTGGTCCGGGAGCACCTAAATCCGAAGGAGAGCGTTCTGATGGCAAGGTATCCATTTTATACATGTCAACAGTGTGAAGGCCAGGAAGTGGCGAGCTATGTCGCCGAACTAAGGCGCCTTGCAGGACATTGCGAATTCGGTGGATTCCTGGAGCAACTGCTAAGAGACTTTTTTGTGCTTGGCATTGCCCATGAGGTTATCCTTCGCAAACTATTGACTGTTAAAATACCGAACCTGAGCAAAGCCATAATGATAGCCCAGGCATTTATGTCCACCAGCAATAACACCAAACAAATTTTGCAGCATAAAGATACATCGACAAGTACTGTACACAAAGTACCGTCGTTTTCAGGCAGGAATGCATATGGCAGAACGTACACGCCTGCAGCTGCACGACGTCAGATGACTCAGAGTCCGTCATCAAGTGTGAATGTGATGCAATTAACATCTTGTTGGCGCTGCAGAGGTGATCATCGAGCCTATCAATGCTGCTTCAAACGCTATGCGTGCAAAGGCTGCGGAACAATGGGACACCTCCAGCGAACGTGCAGACGAGCTGCAAACCCTGCAAACCACCACGTTGCAAAAGAACGATCCATGGTGGATCAAACTGAACTGGAGACTCGAACCGTAGTGTACGGGGTACACACCTTCACCATGAAATGTCCACCGATCATGTTAAAAGTTGAACTGAACGGAATTCCAGTATCCATGGAATTGGACACAGGTGCGAGTCAGTCTATCATGAGCAAAAAGGCCTTCAAGAGGCTGTGGCACAACAAGGCACAAAGGCCCAAGCTGAGCCCTATTCATACCAAGCTGAGAACCTACACTAAAGAGCTGATCCCTGTAATTGGCAGTGCAGCAGTAAAAGTCTCCTATCATGGAGCGGTGCACGAACTCCCACTATGGATTGTACCAGGAGATGGCCCCACACTATTCAGCAGAAGCTGGCTGGGAAAAATCCACTGGAACTAGGATGACATCCGAGCGCTTTCGTCCGTCGATGACATCTCATGTGCCCAGGTTTTGAGCAAGATCCCGTCGTTGTTTGAGCCAGGCATCGGAAATTTCTCTGGGATGAAGGTGCAGATCCACTTGGTTCCCGGTACATGACCCATCCAGTACAAGACACGTGCGGTGCCATACATGATGCGAGAGAAAGTAGAGATCGAGCTGGACAGGCTGCACCGAGAGGGCATCATCGCACCGGTTGAGTTCAACGAGTGGGCCAGTCCGATCGTTCCGGTTCTCAAAGGCACGGTCAGAATTTGTGGGGACTATAAAGTAACGATTAACCGTTTTTCGCTGCAGGACCAATACCCACTACCCAAGACAGATGACCTATTTGCGACGCTGACAGGAGGGAAGACATTCACCAAGTTGGACCTGACCTCGGCCTACACGACGCAGGAGCTGGCAGAATCCTCGAAAGGCCTCACCTCCATCAACACGCACAAGGTCTATTCATCTACAATAGATGCCCGTTTGGGATTCGATTGGCCACAACTATTTTTCAAAGGATCGTGGAGAGTCTGCTAAAGTCGGTCCCGCGCACCATGGTTTTCCAGGAAGTCATATTGATCACAGGTCGGGAAACCATCGAACACTTGCAGAACCTGGAAGAGGTTCTAAGTCGGATAGATCGTGTGGGACTCAGGTTGAAACGCTCAAAGTGTGTTTTTCTGGTGCCAGAGGTCGAGCTCTTAGGGAGAAGAATCGTGGCAGATGGCATCAGACCCACCGACGCCAAGACGGAGGCCATCAAGAAGGGGCCGAGACCACAGAATGTGACGGAGCTGCGGTCGTTCCTGGGATTCCCCAATTATTTTGGTAATTTCCTACCCGGGTTAAGCACCTTGCTAGAGCCTCTACATGTGTTGCTACACAAGGGAGATGGCTGGGTATGGGGGAAATCACAAGAGGCTGCTTTTGAGAAAACCAGAAATCTGTTATGTTCCAACAAACTGCCTGTTCTGTATTACCCATGTAAAGATTTAGTGCTAGCTTGCGATGCGTCTTTGTACGGGATCGGGTGTGTGTTACAAGCAAACGAATCGGGAACATTGCAACCGGTCGCTTATGCATCCAGGAGCTTGTCCAAGGCCACAAGGGCCTACAGCATGATTGAAAAAGAAGCTCTGACATGCGTTTCTGGGGTGAAAAAAATGCACCAGTATCTGTTTGGGCTTAAGTTCGAGTTAGAAACTAACCATCAGCTGCTCATATCGCTATTCTCAGAGAGAAAAAATATTAATACCAATGCCTCTGCTCGCATCCAAAGATGGGCATTCATGCTGTCTGCATACAACTATGTAATTCGCCATAGACCAGGCACAGAGAACTGCGCTGATGCTCTCAGTCGGCTACCATTGCCCACCACTGGGTGGAAATGGCACAGCCTGCAGACTTGCTCTTGGTGATGGATGTATTTGAAAACTAAATGTCACCAGTTACGGCCCGCCAGATCAGGACCCGGACCAGCCAGGATCCTTTACTGTCCCTGGTAAAAAACTGTGTCCTCCATGGGATCTGGTCTAGCATCCCAGCGGAGATGCATGAAGAGATCAAGCCGTTCCAGCGGCGCAAAGACGACATGTCCATCCAGGTGGACTGTCTTTTGTGGGGTAATCACGTGGTTTTGCCTAAGAAAGACAGGGAAATATTCATACGCGACCTACACAGTACCCACCCAGGCATAGTAATGATGAAAGCTGTAGCCAGATCCCATGTGTGGTGGCCCGGCATCGACTGAGATTTGGAGTCTTGCGTGCGCCAATGCAACACTTGCTCTGAACTGAGCAATGCAAGCAGGGAGGCACCGCTAACTTTGTGGTCATGGCTCTCCAAACCGTGGTCTAGGATCCACGTTGACTTTGCTGGCCTGTTTCTAGGCAAAATGTTTTTGGTTGTTGTAGATGCTTATTCGAAATTGATTGAGTGTATAATAATATTTGTAAGCACGCTCACTGCCACCATTGAAAACCTACGAGCCACGTTTGCCACGCACAGCTTGCCTGATGTCCTTGTCAGCGACAATGCGCCGTGCTTCACCAGCGCTGAATTCAAGGAATTCATGATCCATAATGGGATCAAGCACGTCACATCTGCCCCATTCAAGCCCACATCTAACGGCCAGACAGAACGGACAATCCAAACCATAAAGCAAAGCTTGGAACGCATGTCGGAAGGCTCCCTGCAGACCCGCCTGTCCCGAGTCTGCTCAGTTACCACACAAGACCCCACTCGCTCACCGGGGTTCTCCCTGCTGAACTGCTCATAAAAAGGGCACTCAAAACAAGGCTCTCTCTAGTCCACCCTGATCTCCATGATCATATCGAGGGCAGGCAGCATCAACAAAACATGTACCATGATCACGCAAATTTGTCACGCGATATTGAAGTCAATGACCCTGTATTTGTACTCAACTATGGACATGGTCCCAAATGGCTTGCTGGCACTGTCGTAGCCAAAGAAGGGAGTAGGGTGTTTGAGGTCAAACTTGCAAATGGACTAACTTGAAGAAAGCATTTGGACCAAACCAAACTGCGATTCACAGACAGCCACGAGCAACCTGAAGAGGACAACACTAACTTCGACCCTCCAACACACACACAAGTGGCAACTGACATCATGGTTGACCATGAAGCTGAACTCATCATCCCCAGCAGCCCAGCAAGGCCAGCTGCCCAGCAGCCCAGCGACGGCCCAACCAACTCACCAGCACCTGTGATTGTACCGAGACGATCGACTAGGGAGCGGAAAGCCCCAGATTGTCTCACCCTGTTAAAAAGTGTACTATTGACTTTGGAGGGGGTGAGGGGGGCGGAGTGATGTTATGTATGCAACATACCATCACTCTGCCCACCCTCCCACCCCCAAGGTCGGAGAGACGTGAGTCCGGGGTTGGAGAGAGGTCTACAAAAGGCCGCGAGAGGTGTCTAGAGGTGCGTCGGAGAGACTTGACTCCAGGGTCGGCGAGAGGTCTACAAGAGGCCGCGAGAGGCGTCGGGAGATGTGTCGGAGAGACGTGACTCCGGGGTCGGCGAGAGGTCTACAAGAGGCCGCGAGAGGCGTCGGGAAGTGCGTCGGAGAGACGTGAGTCCGGGGTCGGCGAGAGGTCTACAAGAGGCCGCGAGAGGCGTCGGGAGATGTGTCGGAGAGACGTGAGTCCGGGGTCGGCGAGAGGTCTACAAGAAGCCGCGAGAGGCGTCGGGAGGTGCGTGGAGAGACGTGAGTCCGGGGTCGGCGAGAGGCCTACAAGAGGCCGCGAGAGGCGTCGGGAAGTGCGTCGGAGAGACGTGAGTCCGGGGTCGGTGAGTGGCCTACAAGAGGCCGGGAGAGGCGTCGGGAAGTGCGTCGGAGAGACGTGAGTCCGGGGTCGGCGAGTGGCCTACAAGAGGCCGGGAGAGGCGTCGGGAAGTGCGTCGGAGAGACGTGAGTCCGGGGTCGGTGAGTGGCCTACAAGAGGCCGGGAGAGGCGTCGGGAGGTGCGTCGGAGAGACGTGAGTCCGGGGTCGGCGAGAGGCCTACAAGAGGCCGCGAGAGGCATCGGGAGGTGCGTCGGAGAGACGTGAGTCCGGGGTCGGTGAGTGGCCTACAAGAGGCCGCGAGAGGCGTCGGGAAGTGCGTCGGAGAGACGTGAGTCCGGGGTCGGTGAGTGGCCTACAAGAGGCCGCGAGAGGCGTCGGGAGGTGCGTCGGAGAGACGTGAGTCCGGGGTCGGCGAGAGGCCTACAAGAGGCCGCGAGAGGCATCGGGAGGTGCGTCGGAGAGACGTGAGTCCGGGGTCGGTGAGTGGCCTACAAGAGGCCGCGAGACACGTCGGGAGGTGCGTCGGAGAGACGTGAGTCCGGGGTCGGTGAGAGGCCTACAAGAGGCCGCGAGACACGTCGGGAGGTGCGTCGGAGAGACGTGAGTCCGGGGTCGGTGAGTGGCCTACAAGAGGCCGCAAGACACGTCGGGAGGTGCGTCGGAGAGACGTGAGTCCGGGGTCGGCGAGAGGCCTACAAGAGGCCCAGCCAGTGCAGCTACAAGGAGAGGGCAAAAAAGAAGTAGAAAAAAAATAGAAAGGTGAGATCACAGCCAAGGGGGTAAGTGATTGGCTAGTGATTGGTGAGTAGTTTTTCTTTTTTCTCTTCTGTATCAGTGAGTAACTTTTAGCATTGTTGTTGCCAATTTAAGTGTATCTAAGGGTTAAGTCATGGCAGGAGAGCTCGAACACGTGTTATGCTCCTCCTGTACTATGTGGGAAATCAGGGACGCCACCAGTGTCCCTGATGACTACGTGTGTGGAAAGTGTATCCGCCTCCAGCTCCTGACGGACCGCGTTGCGGAATTGGAGCTGAAGGTGGATTCACTCTGGAGCATCCACGATACTGAGAATGACGTGAAGAGCACGTGTAGCGAGTTGGTCTTACCGCAGGTAAAGGGTCCACAGCCAGATAGAGAATGGAAGACCAACAGGAAGAGCAGTGCAAGGAAGGTAGTGCAAGGATCCCCTGCGGTCATCCCCTTGCAAAACAGATATACCGCTTTGAGTCCTGTTGAGGGGGATGACTCATCAGGGGGGAGCAGCAGCAGCCAAGTTCATGGCACCGTGGCTGGCTCTGCTGCACAGGAGGGCAGGAAAAAGAGTGGGAGAGCGCTAGTGATAGGGGATTCAATTGTAAGGGGAATAGATAGGCATTTCTGCGGCCGCAAACGAGACTCCAGGATGGTATGTTGCCTCCCTGGTGCAAGGGTCAAGGATGTCTCAGAGCGGGTGCAGGACATTCTGAAAAGGGAGGGTGAACAGCCAGTTGTCGTGGTGCATATAGGTACCAATTACATAGGTAAAAAACAGGATGAGGTCCTACGAGGTGAATTTAAGGAGCTAGGAGCTAAATTAGGACCTCAAAAGTAGTAATCTCAGGATTGCTACCAGTGCCACGTACTAGTCAGAAAGGAATCGCAGGATAGCTCAGATGAATACGAGGCTTGAGGAGTGGTGCAGAAGGGAGGGATTCAAATTCCTGGGACATTGGAACCAGTTCTGGGGGAGATGGGACCAGTACAAACCGGACGGTCTGCACCTGGGCAGGACCGGAACCAATGTCCTCAGGAGAGTGTTTGCTAGTGCTGTTGGGGAGGAGTTAAACTAATATGGCAGGGGGATGGGAACCTACGCAGGGAGACAGAGGGAAATAAAAAGGAGGCAGAAGCAAAATATAGAAAGGAGAATAGTAAAAGTGGAGGGCAGAGAAACCCAAGGCAAAAAATAAAAAGGGCCACATTACAGCAAAATTCTAAAGGGTCAAAGTGTGTTAAAAAAACAAGCCTGAAGGCTCTGTGCCTCAATGAGAGCAGTATTCGGGATAAGGTGGATGAATTAACTGCGCAGATAGCAGTTAATGGATACGATGTGATTGGCATCATGGAGACATGGCTCCAGGGGGACCAAGGCTGGGAACTCAACATCCAAGGATATTCAGCATTTAGGAAGGATAGACAGAAAGGAAAAGGAGGCGGGGTGGCATTGCTGGTTAAAGATGAAATCAATGCATTGTAAGGAAGGACATTAGCCTGGATGATGTGGAATCGGTATGGGTGGAGCTGCAAAGGGCAGAAAACGCTAGTGGGTGTTGTGTATAGACCACCAAGTAGTGAGGTTGGGGACAGCATCAAGCAAGAAATAAGAGATGTGTGCAATAAAGGTACAGCAGCAATCATGGATGACTTTAATCTACACATTGATTGGGCTAACCTAACTGGTAGCAATGCGGTGGAGGAGGATTTCCTGGAGTGTGTTAGGGATGGTTTTCTTGACCAATATGTCGAGGAACCAACCAGGGAGCTGGCCATCCTAGATTGGGTATTGTGTAATGAGAAGGGACTAATTAGCAATCTTGTTGTGCGAGGCCCCTTGGGGAAAAGTGACCATAATATGGTAGAATTCCTTATTAAGATGGAGAGTGATAAAGTTAATTCGGAAACTAGGGTCCTGAACTTAAGGAAAGGTAACTTCGACGGTATGAGACGTGAATTGGCTAGAATAGACTGGCAAACGATACTAAAAGGGTTGACGGTGGATAAGCAATGGCAAACATTTAAAGATCACATGGATGAACTTCAGCAATTGTACATCCCTGTCTGGAGTAAAAATAAAACTGGGAAGGTGGCTCAACCATGGCTAACAAAGGAAATTAAGGATAGCGTCAAATCCAAGGAAGAGGCATATAAATTGGCTAGAAAAAGTAACAAACCTGAGGACTGGGAGAAATTTAGAATTCAACAGAGGAGGACAAAGGTTTTAATGAAGAGGGGGAAAATAGAGTACGAGAGGAAGCTTCTAGGGAATATAAAAACTGACTGCAAAAGCTTCTATAAATATGTGAAGAGAAAAAGATTAGTAAAGACAAACGTAGGACCCTTGCAGTCAGATTCAGGTGAAATTATAATGCGGAACAAAGAAATGGCAGACTAATTGAACTAATACTTTGGTTCTGTCTTCACGAAGAAAGATACAAAAAACCTTCCGAATGTACTAGGGGACAGTGGGTCGAGTGAGAAGGAGGAACTGAAGAATATCCTTATTAGGCGGGAAATTGTGTTAGGGAAATTGATGGGATTGAAGGCCGATAAATCCCCGGGGCCTGATAGTTTGCATCCCAGAGTGCTCAAGGAAGTGGCCCTAGAAATAGTGGATGCATTGGTGATCATTTTCCAACAGTCTATCGACTCTGGATCAGTTCCCATGGACTGGAGGGTAGCTAATGTAACGCCACTTTTTTAAAAAGGAGGGAGAGAGAAAACGGGCAATTATAGACCGGTTAGCTTGACATCAGTAGTGGGGAAAATGTTGGAATCGGTCATGAAGGATGAAATAACAGCGAATTTGGAAAGCGGTGACAGGATCGGATCAAGTCAGCATGGATTTATGAAAGGGAAATCATGCTTGATGAACCTTCTGGAATTTTTTGAGGATGTAACCAGCAGAGTGGACAAGGGAGAACCAGTGGATGTGGTGTATTTGGACATTCAGAAGGCTTTTAACAAGGTCCCACACAAGAGTTTGGTGTGAAAAATCAAAGCACATGGTATTGGGGGTAATATACTGACGTGGATAGAGAACTGGTTGGCAGACAGGAAGCAGAGAGTTGGGATAAACGGGTCCTTTTCAGAATGGCAGGCAGTGATTAGTGGAGTGCCGCAGGGCTCAGTGCTGGGACCCCAGCTCTTTACAATATACATTAATGATTTGGATGAAGGAATTGAGTGTAATATCTCCAAGTTTGCAGATGACACTAAGTTGGCTGGCGGTGTGAGCTGTGAGGAGGATGCTAAGAGGCTGCAGGGTGACTTGGACAGGTTAGGTGAGTGGGCAAATGCATGGCAGATGCAGTATAATGTGGATAAATGTGAGGTTATCCATTTTGGGGGCAAAAACACGAAGGCAGAATATTATCTGAATGGCGGCAGACTAGGAAAAGGGGAGGTGCAACGAGACCTGGGTGTCATGGTTCATCAGTCATTGAAAGTTAGCTTGCAGGTTCAGCAGGCGGTGAAGAAGGCAAATGGTATATTGGCCTTCATAGCTAGGGGATTTGAATATAGAAGCAGGGAGGTCTTACTGCGGTTGTGCAGGGCTTTAGTGAGGCCTCACCTGGAATATTGTGTTCAAGTTTGGTCTCCTAGTCTGAGGAAGGACGTTCTTGCTATTGAGGGAATGCAGCGAAGGTTCACCAGACTGATTCCAGAAATGGCTGGACTGTCATATGAGGAGAGACTGGATCAACTGGGCCTTTATTCACTGGAGTTTAGAAGGATGAGAGGGGATCTCATCGAAACATATAAGATTCTTACGGGACTGGACAGGTTAGATACAGGAAGAATGTTCCCGATGTTGGGGAATTCCAGAACCAGGGGACATAGTCTTAGGATAAGGGGTAGGCCATTTAGGACTGAGATGAGGAGAAACTTCTTCACTCAGAGAGTTGTTAACCTGTGGAATTCCCTGCCGCAGAGAGTTGTTGATGCCAGTTCACTGGATATATTCAAGAGGGAGTTAGATATGGCTCTTGCGGTTAAGGGGATCAAGGGGTATGGAGAGAAAGCAGGAAAGGGGTACTGAAGGAATGATCAGCCATGATCTTATTGAATGGTGGGCCGAGTGGCCTACTCCTGCACCTATTTTCTATGGGGTTTTTTCTAACACCTTGTAACCAGCATTCTACTGCCACCAGAGAGCGCATCTGTTGGAGTCCCAAAGGATCCCAGCATCCCTTGGGAGCACTGCATATCAGCAGGCCTCTCATGCTGTGCCAGCAATCTGGAGTCAGAATAAAGAGACTAAGGTCACACTGAATCCAGTCTACAGTACTCAGTCACATTGCTTTATTTGAGACATAACAATTATCACATTGCTGTTTGTGGGAACTTGCTGTGCGCAAATTGGCTGCTGCGTATCCCACATTACAACAGTGACTACATTTCAAATAGTACTTAATTGACTGTAAAGCGTTTGAGACGTCCGGTGGTCATGAAAGTCGCTATATAAATATAAGTCTTTCAATATATCTTTCTGCTACCTCAGCCTGCTCTTCTTGATATCTTTCTGAGTGGTGTTTCCATTTTGTGCAGAATTCTGTGCAGCTATGTGTTGTGATCCTCTAGGAACTGAATTGAGACTACCCCAAACTCACACTTCACATTAGATGCCTACATCATAGAGCGGAGACATTCAAACCCAGGTCACATTTAGGAAGGATAGGCAGAGAGGAAAAGGAGGCGGGATGGCGTTGCTGGTTACAGAGGAAATTAATGCAATAGTAAGGAGGGACATTAGCCTGGATGATGTGGAATCGGTATGGGTGGAGCTGCGGAGTACCAAAGGATAGAAAACACTAGTGGGAGTTGTGTACAGACTATCAAACAGTAGTAGTGAGGTTGGGGACAGCAGCAAACAAGAAATAAGGGATGTGTGCAATAAAGGTACAGCAGTTATCATGGGCGACTTTAATCTACATATTGATTGGGCTAACCAAACTGGTTGCAATGCGGTGGAGGAGGATTTCCCGGAGTGTATTAGAGATGGTTTTCTCGACCAATATGTCGAGGAACCAACTCGGGAGCTGGCCATCCTAGACTGGGTGATGTGTAATGAGAAGGGACTAATTAGCAATCTTGTTGTGCGAGGCCCCTTGGGTAAGAGTGACCATAATATGGTAGAATTCTTTATTAAGATGGACAGTAACAAAGTTCATTCAGAAACTAGGGTCCTGAACTTAAGGAAAGGTAACTTCGACGGTATGAAGCGTGAATTGGCTAGAATAGACTAGCAAAGGATATTTAAAGGGTTGACGGTGGATAAGCAATGGCAAACATTTAAAGATCACATGGATGAACTTCAGCAAATGTACACATCCCTGTCTGGAGTAAAAATAAAACGGGGAAGGTGGCTCAACTGTGGCGAACAAGGGAAATTAAGGATAGTGTTAAAACCAAGAAAGAGGCATATAAATTGGCTAGAAAAAGCAGCAAATCTGAGGACTGGGAGAAATTTAGAATTCAACAGAGGAGGACTAAGGGTTTAATTAAGAGGGGGAAAATAGAGTACGAGAGGAAGCTTGCAGGGAACATAAAAACTGACTGCAAAAGCTTCTATAAATATGTGAAGAGAAAAAAATTAGTGAAGACAAACATAAGTCCCTTGCAATCGGATTCAGGTAAATTTATAATGGGGAACAAAGAAATGGCAGACCAATTGAACAAATACTTCGGTTCTGTCTTCACAAACGAAGACACAAATAACCTTCCGAATGTACTAGGGGACAGTGGATCTAGTGAGAAGGAGGAACTGAAGGATATCCTTATTAGGCGGGAAATTGAGTTACTGGAAATGAGCAGATTGAAGGCCGATAAATCCCCGGGGCCTGATAGTCTGCATCCCAGAGTACTTAAGGAAGTGGCCCTAGAAATAGTGGATGCATTGGTGATCATTTTCCAACAGTCTATCGACTCTGGATCAGTTCCTATGGACTGGAGGGTAGCTAATGTAACACCACTTTTTAAAATAGGAGGGAGAGAGAAAACGGGTAATTATAGACCGGTTAGCCTGAAATCAGGAGTGGGGAAAATGTTGGAATCAATTATTAAAGGTGAAATAGCAACGCATTTGGAAAGCAGTGACAGGATCGGTCCAAGTCAGCACGGATTTATGAAAGGGAAATCATGCTTGACAAATCTTCTGGAATTTTTTGAGGATATAACTAGCAGAGTGGACAAGGGAGAACCAGTGGATGTGGTGAATTTGGACTTTCAAAAGGCTTTTGACAAGGTCCCACACAAGAGATTGGTGTGCAAAATCAAAGCACATGTATTGGGGGTAATGTACTGACGTGGATAGAGAACTGGTTGGCAGAAAGGAAGCAGAGAGTTGGGATAAACGGGTCCTTTTCAGAATGGCAGACAGTGACGAGTGGAGTGCCGCAGGACTCAGTGCTGGGATCCCAGCTCTTTACAATATACATTAATGATTTGGATGAAGGAATTGAGTGTAATATCTCCAAGTTTGCAGACGACACTAAACTGGGTGGCGGTGTGAGCTGTGAGGAGGATGCTAAGAGGCTGTAGGGTGACTTGGACAGGTTAGGTGAGTGGGCAAATGCGGGAGTCCAGAGAGACAGCGGCCTATAAAAGGCTCAGCAGTCCGGGGAGCGTCGAGAGAGGCGGGAGTCCAGAGAGACAGCGGCCTATAAAAGGCTCAGCAGTCCGGGGAGTGTCGAGAGAGGCAGCGGCCTATAAAAGGCTCAGCAGTCCGGGGAGCGTCGAGAGAGGCGGGAGTCCAGAGAGACGTAGCGGTGCAGCTCCAGCTGGGAGAGAAGGCAAAAAAGAAGTAGAAGGAAATCAAAAGGTGACGTCACAGCCAACGTGGTAAGTGATTGGCTGCTGATTGGTGAGTAGTTTTTCTTTTTCTTTATTAGTCAGTAACTTTTAACATTGTTGTCGGCAATTTAAGTGTATCTAAGGGTTAAGTCATGGCAGGACAGCTCGGTCACGTGATATGCTCCTCCTGTACCATGTGGGAACACGGGGACAACACCAGTGTCCCTGACGACTACATGTGCGGGAAGTGTGTCCACCTCCGGCTACTGACGGTCCGCGTTGCGGAGTTGGAGCTGAAGGTGGATTCACTCTGGAGCATCCACGATGCTGAGAATGACGTGAGTATCACGTGTAGCGAGTTGGTCTTACTGCAGGAGAAGGGTCCACAGCCAGCGAGGGAATGGAAGACCAGCAGGAAGAGTAGTGCAAGGAAGGTAGTACAGGGGTCCCCTGTGGTCATCCCCCTGCAAAACAGATACACCGCTTTGAGGGGGATGACTCATCAGGGGAGGGCAGCAGCAGCCAAGTTCATGGCACCGTGGCTGGCTCTGTTGCACAGGAGGGCAGGAAAAAGAGTGGAAGAGCGATAGTGATAGGGGATTCAATTGTAAGGGGAATAGATAGGCGTTTCTGCGGCCGCAACCGAGACTCCAGGATGGTATGTTGCCTCCCTGGTGCAAGGGTCAAGGATGTCTCGGAGCGGGTGGAGGACATTCTAAAAAGGGAGGGAGAACAGCCAGTTGTCGTGGTGCACGTTGGTACCAATGACATAGGTAAAAAAAGGGATGAGTTCCTACGAAATGAATTTAAGGAGCTAGGAGCTAAATTAAAAAGTAGGACCTCAAAAGTAGTAATCTCGGGATTGCTACCAGTGCCACGTGCTAGTCAGAGTAGGAATCGCAGGATAGCTCAGATGAATACGTGGCTTGAGCAATGGTGCAGCAGGGAGGGATTCAAATTCCTGGGGCATTGGAACCGGTTCTGGGGGAGGTGGGACCAGTACAATCCGGACGGTCTGCACCTGGGCAGAATCGGAACCAATGTCCTCGGGGGAGTGTTTGCTAGTGCTGTTGGGGAGGAGTTAAACTAATATGGCAGGGGGATGGGAACCAATGCAGGGAGATAGAGGGAAACAAAAAGGAGGCAAAAACAAAAGACAGAAAGGAGATGAGGAAAAGTGGAGGGCAGAGAAACCCAAGGCAAAGAACAAAAAGGGCCATTGTACAGCAAAATTCTAAAAGGACAGAGGGTGTTAAAAAAACAAGCCTAAAGGCTTTGTGTCTTAATGCAAGGAGTATCCGCAATAAGGTGGATGAATTAACTGTGCAAATAGATGTTAACAAATATGATGTGATTGGGATTACGGAGACGTGGCTCCAGGATGAGCAGGGCTGGGAACTCAACATCCAGGGGTATTCAACATTCAGGAAGGATAGAATAAAAGGAAAAGGAGGTGGGGTAGCATTGCTGGTTAAGGAGGAGATTAAGGCAATAGTTAGGAAGGACATTAGCTTGGATGATGTGGAATCTATATGGGTAGAGCTGCAGAACACCAAAGGGCAAAAAACGTTAGTGGGAGTTGTGTACAGACCTCCAAACAGTAGTAGTGATGTTGGGGAGGGCATCAAACAGGAAATTAGGGGTGCGTGCAATAAAGGTGCAGCAGTTATAATGGGTGACTTTAATATGCACATAGATTGGGCTAACCAAACTGGAAGCAATACGGTGGAGGAGGATTTTCTGGAGTGCATAAGGGATGGTTTTTTAGACCAATATGTCGAGGAACCAACTAGGGGGGAGGCCATCTTAGACTGGGTGTTATGTAATGAGAAAGGATTAATTAGCAATCTCGTTGTGCGAGGCCCCTTGGGGAAGAGTGACCATAATATGGTGGAATTCTGCATTAGGATGGAGAATGAAACAGTTAATTCAGAGACCATGGTCCAGAACTTAAAGAAGGCTAACTTTGAAGGTATGAGGCGTGAATTGGCTGAGATGGATTGGCGAATGATACTTAAGGGGTTGACTGTGGATGGGCAATGGCAGACATTTAGAGACCGCATGGATGAACTACAACAATTGTACATTCCTGTCTGGCATAGAAATAAAAAAGGGAAGGTGGCTCAACCGTGGCTATCAAGGGAAATCAGGGATAGTATTAAAGCCAAGGAAGTGGCATACAAATTGGCCAGAAATAGCAGCGAACCTGGGGACTGGGAGAAATTTAGAACTCAGCAGAGGAGGACAAAGGGTTTGATTAGGGCAGGGAAAATGGAGTATGAGAAGAAGCTTGCAGGGAACATTAAGACGGATTGCAAAAGTTTCTATAGATATGTAAAGAGAAAAAGGTTAGTAAAGACAAATGTAGGTCCCCTGCAGTCAGAATCAGGGGAAGTCATAACGGGGAACAAAGAAATGGCGGACCAATTGAACAAGTACTTTGGTTCGGTATTCACGAAGGAGGACACGAACAACCTTCCGGTTATAAAAGGGGTCGGGGGGTCTAGTAAGGAGGAGGAACTGAGGGAAATCCTTATTAGCCGGGAAATTGTGTTGGGGAAATTGATGGGATTGAAGGCCGATAAATCCCCAGGGCCTGATGGACTGCATCCCAGAGTATTAAGGAGGTGGCCTTGGAAATAGTGGATGCGTTGACAGTCATTTTCCAACATTCCATTTACTCTGGATCAGTTCCTATGGAGTGGAGGGTAGCCAATGTAACCCCACTTTTTAAAAAAGGAGGGAGAGAGAAAACAGGGAATTATAGACCGGTCAGCCTGACATCGGTAGTGGGTAAAATGATGGAATCAATTATTAAGGATGTCATAGCAGTGCATTTGGAAAGAGGTGACATGATAGGTCCAAGTCAGCATGGATTTGTGAAAGGGAAATCATGCTTGACAAATCTTCTGGAATTTTTTGAGGATGTTTCCAGTAGAGTGGATAAGGGAGAACCAGTTGATGTGGTATATTTGGACTTTCAGAAGGCGTTCGACAAGGTCCCACACAAGAGATTGATGTGCAAAGTTAGAGCACATGGGATTGGGGGTAGTGTACTGACATGGATTGAGAACTGGTTGTCAGACAGGAAGCAAAGAGTAGGAGTAAATGGGTACTTTTCAGAATGGCAGGCAGTGACTAGTGGGGTACCGCAAGGTTCTGTGCTGGGGCCCCAGCTGTTTACACTGTACATTAATGATTTAGATGAGGGGATTAAATGTAGTATCTCCAAATTTGCGGATGACACTAAGTTGGGTGGCAGTGTGAGCTGCGAGGAGGATGCTGTGAGGCTGCAGAGCGACTTGGATAGGTTAGGTGAGTGGGCAAATGCATGGCAGATGAAGTATAATGTGGATAAATGTGAGGTTATCCACTTTGGTGGTAAAAACAGAGAGACAGACTATTATCTGAATGGTGACAGATTAGGAAAAGGGGAGGTGCAAAGAGACCTGGGTGTCATGGTACATCAGTCATTGAAGGTTGGCATGCAGGTGCAGCAGGCGGTTAAGAAAGCAAATGGCATGTTGGCCTTCATAGCAAGGGGATTTGAGTACAGGGGCAGGGAGGTGTTGCTACAGTTGTACAGGGCATTGGTGAGGCCACACCTGGAGTATTGTGTACAGTTTTGGTCTCCTAACCTGAGGAAGGACATTCTTGCTATTGAGGGAGTGCAGCGAAGGTTCACCAGACTGATTCCCGGGATGGCGGGACTGACCTATCAAGAAAGACTGGATCAACTGGGCTTGTATTCACTGGAGTTCAGAAGAATGAGAGGGGACCTCATAGAAACATATAAAATTCTGACGGGGTTAGACAGGTTAGATGCAGGAAGAATGTTCCCAATGTTGGGGAAGTCCAGAACCAGGGGTCACAGTCTAAGGATAAGGGGTAAGCCATTTAGGACCGAGATGCGGAGGAACTTCTTCACCCAGAGAGTGGTGAACCTGTGGAATTCTCTACCACAGAAAGTTGTTGAGGCCAATTCACTAAATATATTCAAAAAGGAGTTAGATGAGGTCCTTACTGCTAGGGGGATCAAGGGGTATGGCGAGAAAGCAGGAATGGGGTACTGAAGTTGAATGTTCAGCCATGAACTCATTGAATGGCGGTGCAGGCTAGAAGGGCCGAATGGCCTACTCCTGCACCTATTTTCTATGTTTCTATGTTTCTATGTATAATGTGGATAAATGTGAGGTTATCCACTTTGGGGGCAAAAACACGAAGGCAGAATATTATCTGAATGGCGGCAGATTAGGAAAAGGGGAGGTGCAACGAGACCTGGGTGTCATGGTTCATCAATCATTGAAAGTTGGCATGCAGGTACAGCAGGCGGTGAAGAAGGCAAATGGTATATTGGCCTTCATAGCTAGGGGATTTGAGTATAGGAGCAAGGAGGTCTTACTGCAGTTGTACAGGGCCTTAGTGAAGCCTCACCTGGAATATTGTGTTGAGTTTTGGTCTCCTAATCTGAGGAAGGACGTTCTTGCTATTGAGGGAGTGCAGCGAAGGTTCACCAGACTGATTCCAGGAATGGCTGGGCTGTCATATGAGGAGAGACTGGATCAACTGGGCCTTTATACACTGGAGTTTAGAAGGATGAGAGGGGATCTCATAGAAACGTGTAAGATTCTGACGGGACTGGACAGGTTAGATGCAGGAAGAATGTTCCCGATGTTGGGGAAGTCCAGAACCAGGGGACATAGTCTTAGGATAAGGGGTAAGCCATTTAGGACTGAGATGTGGAGAAACTTCTTCACTCAGAGAGTTGTTAACCTGTGGAATTCCCTGCCACAGAGAGTTGTTGATGCCAGTTCATTGGATATATTCAAGAGGGAGTTACACTAAGGGGATCAAGGGGTAGGGAGAGAAAGCAGGAAAAGGATACTGAGGGAATAATCAGCCATGATCTTATTGAATTGCGGTGCAGACTCGAAGGGCCAAATGGCCTACTCCTGCACCTATTTCTATGTTTCTATGTTTCTATGTCACAGAGGTGAAAGGACACTACCACCCAGCCCCATAGTTTCAGTAAACTTGTATTTAGTCTGTACAGCCACCAGAGGGCTCATCCCTTGGGACCACAGGTATTTAAGGAGGCTTCACAGGTTGGAGAGGCACTCTGGAGACCTGCAATAAAAGACTACGGTCACACTTTACTTTGAGCTCACAGTGTTCATTCTGACTCTTTCTCCATACACAACAACTGGCGACAAGATACAGATAGCGAACCCAAAGATGCAGAGAACAGTGGACATCCTAGAGAAATTCTCGGAGGGAGACAATTGGGAAACTTTTGTGGAGCGACTCAACCAAATACTTCGTGGCCAATGAGCTAGATGGGGAAGAGAACGCTGCCAACTGAAGAGCGATCCTCCTCACCGTCTGTGGGGCACCAACGTGTGGCCTCATGAAGAAGCTGCTCACTACAGCGAAGCCCATGGCGAAATCGTACGACGATTTATGCACACTGGTCCGAGAGCATTTGAACCCAAAGGAAAACGTTCTGATGGCGAGGTACCGGTTCTACACGTAAAAACGGACTGAAGGCCAGGAAGTGGCAAGTTATGTCGCCGAGCTAAGATGCCTTGCAGGACATTGCGAATTTGAAGGACATTTGGAGCACATGCTCAGAGACTTTTTCGTACTTGGCATTGGCCATGAAACCATACTTCGCAAACTTTTAACTGTAGAGACCCCAAGCTTGAGTAAGGCCATAGCGATAGCCCACGCATTCATTGCCACCAGTGACAATACGAAGCAAATCTCTCAGCACACAAGTGCTGCTACAAGTACTGTGAACAAAGTGATGTTGTTTTCAAATCATAACGTACAGAACAGGTCACACATGCCTGCAGCTGCACATCCACAGATGTCTCAGAGTGCACCATCAAAGGCTGATGAATGCAAGGCCTTTAACACCTTGTTGGCGCTGCGGGGGTGATCATCGTTTCCATTCATGCTGATTCAAAGAGTACATTTGCAAGGGCTGTGGAACAATGGGACACCTCCAACGAGTGTGCAGACGAGCTGCTAAGCCTGTTAAACCTGCAAACCACCACGTTGCAGAGGAGGACAGAACCGCAGAAGATTACGATGAACCAGAGCCTCGGATCAAGGAAGCAGAGGTAAATGGGGTGCACTCTTTCATCACGAATTGTCCACCCGATAATGCTGAATGTTAAACTAAATGGAGCTTTACACAGGCGCGAGCCAGTCCAGCATGGACAAAAAGACTTTCACAAGGTTGTGGTGCAACAAGGCCTCAAGGCCAGTCTTAACTCTAATTAGCATGAAACTAAGTACTCACACAAAAGAACTGATTCCTGTAATCGGCAATGCTATCATAAAGGTCTCCTACGATGGAGCGGTGCACAAGCTACCATTCTGGGTGGCACCGAGCGATGGTCCCATGCTGCTCGGCAGGAGCTGGCTGGGAAAGATACTCTG
Organism: Pristiophorus japonicus; assembly: GCF_044704955.1. Lineage (NCBI taxonomy): Eukaryota > Metazoa > Chordata > Chondrichthyes > Pristiophoridae > Pristiophorus > Pristiophorus japonicus. The sequence continues at coordinate 47,537,545 of NC_091978.1, forward strand.
GAACTGGGACAAGCTCCGAGCGCTATCGCCCACTGACGACACTTCGTGTGCCCAGGTCTTAAACAGATTTCCTTCGCTGTTCGAACTCGGGAAATTCCCAGGAGCAAAAGTACAGATCCACCTAATTCCGGGGGCGCAATGCATCCATCACAAGGTGAGAGAAATACCGTACATGATGAGAGAAAGGGTAGAGATCGAGATAGACCGGCTGCAAAGAGAGGGCATCATTCCATCGATCGAGTTCAACGAGTGGGGCAGTCCTATCGCCCCAGTCCTCAAGGGAGATGGCACTGTCAGAATCTGTGGCGATTACAAAGTAACTATCAATCGTTTCTCCCTGCAGGACCAATACCCACTACCAAAGGCTGCCAACCTCTTTGCAACGTTGGCGGGAGGAAAGACGTTCACGAAGCTGGATCTGACTTCAGCCTACATGACGTAGGAATTGGGGGAATCATTGAAGGCCCTCACATGCATCAACACGCACAAAGGTCTTTTTGTTTATAACAGATGCCAATTTGGAATCCGATCCGTGGCGGCGATATTCCAGAAAAACATGGAAAGTTTACTGAAGTCGGTCCCGCGCACCGTGGTCTTCCAGGACGACATCTTGGTCACAGGTCGGAACACAGTCGAGCATAACCAAACTGATAGCAATACAGTGTAGGAGGATTTCCTGGAGTGTATTAGGGATGCATTTCTAACCTATAGGTCGAGGAACCAACTAGGGGGCTGGTCATCCTAAACTGGGTGATGTGTAATGAGAAAGGACTAATTAGCAATCTTGTTGTACGAGGCCCCTTGGGGAAGAGTGACCATTATATGATAGAATTCTTTATTAAGATGGAGAGTGACACAGTTAATTCAGAGTCTAGGGTCCTGAACTTAAGGAAAGGTAACTTCGATGGTATGAGACATGAATTGGTTAGAATAGACTGGCGAATGATACTTAAAGGGTTGACGGTGGAGAGGCAATGGCAAACATTTAAAGATCACTTGGAGGAACTTCAACAATTGTACATCCCTGTCTGGAGTAAAAATAAAACGGGGAAGGTGGCTCAACCATGGATAACAAGGGAAATTAAGGAGAGTGTTAAAACCAAGAAAGAGGCATATGCATTGGCCAGAAAAAGCAGCAAACCTGAGGACTGGGAGAAATTTAGAATTCAGCAGAGGAGGACAAAGGGTTTAATTAGGAAGGTAGAAATAGAGTACGAGAGGAAGCTTGCCGGGAACATAAAAACTGACTGCAAAAGCTTCTATAGATATGTGAAGAGAAAAAGATTAGTGAAGACAAATGTAGGACCCTTGCAGTCAGATTCAGATGAATTTATAATGGGTAACAAAGAAATGGCAGACCAGTTGAACAAATACTTTGGTTCTGTCTTCACGAAGGAAGACACAAATAAACTTCCGGAAGTACTAGGGGACAGTGGGGCTAGTGAGAAGGAGGAACTGAAGGATATCCTTATTATGCGGGAAATTGTGTTATGGAAATTGAGCGGATTGAAGGCCGATAAATCCCCAGGGCCTGATAGTATGCATCCCAGAATACTTAAGGAAGTGGCCCTAGAAATAGTGGATGCATTGGTGATCATTTTCCAACAGTCTATCGACTCTGGATCAGTTCCTATGGACTGGAGGGTAGCTAATGTTACACCACTGTTTAAAAAAGGAGGGAGAGAGAAAACAGGTAATTATAGACCGGTTAGCCTGACATCAGTAGCGGAGAAAATGTTGGAATCAATTATTAAAGGTGAAATAGCAGCGCATTTGGAAAGCAGTGACAGTATCGGTCCAAGTCAGCATGGATTAATGGGCCTAAGTTTCGGCCTCAGTTGCTCCTGATTTTTTTGGAGCAACTGGTGTAGAACGGAGTATCTTAGAAATTCAAATTCTTGGCATTTAGTTTGCTCCAGTTCTAGTCAGTTAGAACAGTTTCACTTTGGAACAGAATTTTTTTTTCAAAAGGGGGCGTGTCCGGCCACTTACGCCACTTCGGCAGTGAAAACTTACTCCAAACTAACTTAGAATGGAGTAAGTGAAGATTTTTGTACGCTCGAAAAAACCTTGTCTACACTTTAGAAAATCAGGCGTAGGTTACAAATCAGACGTAGGGAATGGGGGAGGGGGGTGGGTGTTTAAAGGGAAGTTTACAAAATTAAACACTTCAGTTTTATAAATAAAGAGCCATCATCAATAATAAATTATAAAAACATGAATAAATCAACCAATAAATCAATCAAAAAAAATTAATAAGAAATATTTTTTTTTAAATCAATAAATAAAACATTTTCTACTTACCGACTGCAGCACCGGGAGCCCTCCAACAGCGTGCTGGAATCCCCCCCCAGTGTGTCTCTGTCAGTGTCTCTATCTCTCTGTCTGTCTGTGTGTGTCTCTCACTCTCTGTCTATCAGTGTCTGTATTTCTGACAGCGAGGGGAGGGGGAGGAGGGGGGTAGAGGGAGAGAGAGGGGGGCAGGGGGAGGGGAGGGAGGGAGGCAGAAGGGGAGGGAGGGAAGGGGGAGGGATGGGGAGAAGGGGGAAGGAAGGGAGAGAGGGGGGGAGGAGAAGGGGAAGGGTGAGGAGAAGGGGAGGGGGGAGGAGAAGGGGGGGAGGAGGAGAAGGAGAAGGGGAAGAGGGGGGAGGAGAAGGGGAAGGGGGGAGGAGAAGGGGAAGGGGGGAGGAGAAGGGGAGAGGGGAGGAGAAGGGGAAAGGGGGAGAGGAGAAGGGGAAAGAGGAGGGGAGGAGAAGGGGAAAGGGGGGAGAGAGGAGAAGGGGAAAGAGAAGGGGGGGAGAAGGGGAAGGCGAGGGGGGGAAAGAAGAAGGGGGAAAGAGAACGGGGGGGAGAAGGGGAAGGCGAGGGGTGGGAAAGGAGAAGGGGGGGAAAGGAGAAGTGGGGGGAAGGAGAAGGGGGAGGGAGGCTGAACGGGCCGGCCCCAGCACCAGATTTACAGGTAGGTGGCGTTGGGTCGGGTCGGGTCCGGGGTCCAGGGTTGGGTCGGGGGGAGCGCGGGTCGGGGGAAGCCCGACCTAGCTCCGCCCCCTACAGCTCGTGCTGCGTGCGCCCGGCTCCAGAGGACCTGCAGGTAGCCGGAGAATCTGTAAGATTTTTTTAGGCGCACTTTGTGGCGCGAAAAACAGGCGTCCAGGTTGGGGCTGTGCCGTTCTAGGCGCGGCCCGAAACTTGGGCCCTATGAAAGGGAAATCATGCCTGACAAATCTTCTGGAATTTTTTGAGGATGTAACTAGTAGAGTGGACAAGGGAGAACCAGTGGATGTGGTGTATTTGGACTTTCAAAACGCTTTTGACAAGGTCCCACACAAGAGATTGGTGTGCAAAATTAAAGCACATGGTATTGTGGGTAATGTACTGACGTGGATAGAGAACTGGCTGGCAGACAGGAAGCAGAGAGTCGAGATAAATGGTTCCTTTTCAGAATGGCAGGCAGGGTGTTGCAGGGCTCAGTGCTAGGACCCCAGCTCTTTACAATATACATTAATGATTTAGATGAAGGAATTGAATGTAATATCCCCAAGTTTGCAAATGACACTAAACTGGGTGACGGTGTGAGCTGTGAGGAGGATGCTAAAAGGCTGCAGGGTGACTTGGACAGGTTAGGTGAGTGGGCAAATGCATGGCAGATGCAGTATAATGTGGATAAATGTGAGGTTATCCACTTTGGGGGCAGAAACACGAAGGCAGAATATTATCTGAATGGCGACAGATTAGCAAAAGGGGAGGTGCAACGAGACCTGGGTGTCATGGTACATAGTCATTGAAAGTTGGCATGCAGGTACAGCAGGCGGTGAAGAAGGCAAATGGTATGTTGACCTTCATAGCTAGGGGATTTGAGTATACGAGCATGGGTGTCTTACTGCAGTTGCACAGGCCTTGGTGAGGCCTCACCTGGAATATTGTGTTCAGTTTTGGTCTCCTAACCTGAGGAAGGACGTTCTTGCTATTGAGGGAGTGCAGCGAAAGTTCACCAGACTGATTCCCGCGATGGCGGGATTGACATACGAGGAGAGACTGGATCGACTGGGCCTGTATTCACTGGAGTTTAGATGGATGAGAGGGGATCTCAAAGAAACATATAAAATTCTGATGGGACTGGACAGGTTAGATGCGGGAAGAATGTTCCCGATGTTGGGGAAGTTCAGAACCAGGGGACACAGTCTTAAGATAACGGCTAGGCCATTTACGACTGAGATGAAGAGAAACCTCTCCACTCAGAGAGTTGTTAACCTGTGGAATTCCCTACTGCAGAGAGTTGTTGATGCCAGTTCATTGGATATATTCAAGAGGAAGTTAGATATGCCCCTTACGGCTAAAGGTATCAAGGAGTATGGCGAAAAAGCAGGAAAGGGGTACTGAGGGAATGATCAGCCATGATCTTATTGAATGGTGGTGCAGACTCGGAGGCCCGAATGGCCTACTCCTGCACCTATTTTCTATATTTCTATGTTTCTATCTGCAGAACCTGGAGGACGTTCTTAGTCGACTCAACCACGTGGGGCTCAGGTTAAAACGCTCATAGTGCATTTTCCTGGTGCCTGAAGTGGAGTTCCTGGGAGGGAGGATTGCAGGGGATGGCATCAGGCCCACCAACGCGAAGACGGAGGCAATCGAGAACACACCAAGGCCACAGAAGGTGACGGAGCTGCGATCATTTCTGGGACTCTTGAACAACTTTGGTAACTCTTACTGGGTCTCAGCACCCTGCTAGAGCCACTACATGTCTTACCACGAAAAGGGGGCGAATGGGTTTGGGGCAAAAGCCAAGAAATGCCTTTGTAAAAGCGAGAAAATTGTTATGCTCAAACAAATTGCTTGTGTTGTATGATCCATGTAAGCGTTTGGTACTAGCATGTGATGCGTCGTCATATGGCGTCGGGTGTGTATTGCAACAAGCTAATGATTTCGGGAAACTGCAACCGGTTGCTTATGCATCCAGGAATCTGTCTAAGGCCAAGAGAGCCTACAGCATGATTGAAAAAGAAGCATTAGCGTGTGTCCATGGGGTAAAGAAAATGCATCAATACCTGTTTGGGCTAAAATTCAAATTGGAAAAAGAAGCATTAGCGTGTGTCCATGGGGTAAAGAAAATGCATCAATACCTGTTTGGGCTAAAATTCAAATTGGAAACTGACCATAAGCCACTTATCTCCCTGTTTTCCTCGAGTAAAGGGATAAATACCAATGCATCGGCCCACATCCAGAGATGGGCGCTCACGTTGTCCGCATACAACTACGCCATCTGCCACAGGCCAGGCACAGAAAACTGCGCCAATGCTCTCAGTAGGCTACCATTGCCCACAACGGGGGTGGAAATGGTGCAGCCCGCAGATCTAGCCATGGTTATGGAAGCATTTGAGAGTGAGCAATCACCCATCACTGCCTGGCAGATCAAAACCTGGACAAGCCAGGACCCCTTATTATCCTGAGTCAAAAGCTGTGTGCTTCACGGGAGCTGGTCCAGTGTTCCAGTGGAAAAGCAGGAAGAGATAAAGCCGTTCCAAGAAGGGCAGAGACACCTTCATCAATGACCTCCACAGTACCCACCCAGGCATCGTAATGATGAAAGCGATAGCCAGATTCCATGGGCCCAAGTTTCCACAGGATAAAAAACGGGTGCCCCTCCGAGCTGGGTGCCCGTTTTTCGCGCCTGAAACGACACCAGAAAAAAAACGTGCTATTCTCGAGCGCTTTGCAGCTCCTTGTCTGTTTGGCGCGGCGCCCAGGGGGGCGGAGCCTACATTCGCGCCGATTTTGTAAGTGGGAGGGGGCGGGTACTATTTAAATTAGTTTTTTTCCTGCCGGCAACGCTGCGTGTGCACGTTGGAGCGTTCGCGCATGCTCAGTGTGAAGAAAACATTGGCACTCGGCCATTTTTGTAGTTCTTTGTAGCTGTTTAATTTTTGAACATTTTTTAATAAAAGCACATTGCCATCAGCACTGAGGCTTCCCTTCTCACTGTCTCCTTCCCCTCCCCACCCTCCACGGCAACAAACCGCTGTCTCCTCCCCCTCCCTCCCCTCCGTGGCAACAAACCGCTGTCTCCTTCCCCTCCCTCCCCTCCACAACAACAAACCGCTGTCTCCTTCCCCTCCCTCCCCTCCACAGCAACAAACCACTGTCTCCTTCCCCTCCCTCCCCTCCGTGGCAACAAACGGCAGTTTCCTTCCCCTCCCTCCCCTCCGCGGCGGCAACAAACCGCTGTCTCCTTCCCCTCCCTCCCCTCCACGGCAACAAACGGCGGTTTCCTCCCGCGAAAACGAACGATGGCTGAAGCACTTTCACACAGGTAGGAAGATGGTTTATTTAATCTTTTCTTTGCTTATAAATGTTTATTCAGGTTGGATTTATTTGTATAATATTTGTAGAAGTATAAATAAGGATTTATTGTAGAATTTAATGACTTCCCTTCCCCCCACCTCCCCCCCCACCTCGTTCTGGACGCCTAATTTGTAACCTGCGCCTGATTTTTTAATGTGTAGAACAGGTTTTTTCAGTTCTACAAAAATCTTCACTTGCTCCATTCTACTTTAGTTTGGAGTACGTTTTCACTGTGGAAACTTTGAAATCAGGCGTCAGTGGCCGGACACGCCCCCTTTTGAAGAAAAAATTCTGTTCCAAAGTAGAACTGTTCTACCTCACTAGAACTGCAGAAAATAAAATGTGGAGAATTGCGATTTCTAAGATAGTCCGTTCTCCACCAGTTGCTCCTAAAAAGCAAGCGCAAATCATGTGGAAACTTGGCCCCATGTTTGGTGGCCCAGTATCGATGCGGACTTCGAGTCCTGCATTCACAGATGTAATACATGCTCGCAGTTAAACAATGTACCCAGGGAGGCACAGCTAAGTTTATGGTCTTGGCTCTCCAAACCATGGTCTAGGGTACACGTCGACTATGCAGGCCCGTTCTTGGGTAAAATGTTTCTTGTGATTGTAGACGCATACTCCAAGTGGATTGAATGTGAGATAATGTCGCTGCCACTACTGAAAGCCTGAGGGCCATGTTTGCCACACACGGCTTACCCAATGTCCTGGTGTGCGACAACGGGCCATGTTTTACCAGTGCTGAGTTCAAAGAATTTATGAACATGTCACATCTGCCCCATTTAAACCAGCGTCCAATGGTCAGGCAGAGAGAGCAGTGCAAACCATCAAGCAAGTCTTGAAGAGGGTAACTGAAAGGCTCACTTCAAGGCTCGCCTATCCTGAGTCCTGCTTAGCTACCGCACGAGACCCCACTCGCTCACTGGGATCCCACCTGCTGAACTGCTCATGAAAAGAGCACTTTAGACAAGGCTCTTGTTAGTTCACCCTGATCTACATGAACAGGTAGAGAGTAGGCGGCTGCAACAAAGTGCATACCATGATAGCGCAAATGTGTCATGCGAGATTGAAATCAATGATCCTGTATTTGTATTAAATTGTGGACAAGGTTCCAAGTGGCTTACCGGCACTGTCGTGGCCAAAGAGAGGAGCAGGGTGTTTCGGGTCAAACTTTCAAATGGACTCATTCACCGGAAACACTTGGACCAAATCAAACTCAAATTCACAAACTATCCTGAATAACCCACCTTGGACCCTACCTTTATTGATCCTCCAACATACACACCAGTGGCAACCGGCATCACGGTTGACCACGAAGCAGAACCCATCATCCACAGCAGCCCAGCAAGGCCAGCTGCACAGCAGCCAAGTGAGGGCCCAACAAATGATTCAGCAACCCCAGCTTTCACACCGAGACAATCAACCAGGGCAAGAAGGGCCTCAGATCGACTCACATTGTAAATAGTTACACTATTGACTTTGGGTGTGGGGCGGGGGAGTGTTGTTATATATGTAAACTTGTATTTACTCTGTACAGCCACCAGAGGGCTCATCCCGGGAGTCCCAAGGGATCCCATAGTCCCTTGGGAGCACAGATATTTAAGGAGGCTTCACAGGTTGGAGAGGCACTCTGGAAACCTGCAATAAAAGACTAAGGTCACACTTTACTTTGAGCTCACAGTGTTCAGTCTGACTCTTTCTCCATACACAACACCAACAACTTTGTCACAAAGCTAATACAGGACCAATAAGGCACTGTGGTGCCCCTGACACACATTGGGCTCTGTGTCCTGGTATTATGAGGCACAGAAGCGAGGATCCATCTCTGCAACCACTGCGTTTGAGAATGCTGCCAAGGTACATGGCATGTGCTTGGAGTCTGGGGACTGAATGTGTGTAAAGTTCATTAAACACAACAATTTCATTTAATGAGAAGGCCCTTGACAATGAGACCCAGAAGTCTGATAAGATTCAACCTGTTTCAGCCAAGTACTGTTGGTTCACTTAGCTGGGTCCGTGTTCTTAAAGGATTGCAATATTTTTGGTTATATTTCTGTACCGTTTTGGTCTTGGAGTACAAGAAAAGTTATTGGAATTAGTTATTCACGCTCTGATAAATACCTAAAGCTGTCTTGCTTCTCCTGTTACTGTACAGCTATAGTTGTTAGACAGCTCTATCCCTTCCAGGTTTGGGCATATGTCACTACTTGCATTTTTTGAAAGAGGAGACTGGGGATCAGAGAGGCACAAAGGACAGGTGAGATTGCACCTTAAATGCCACTATACTGACATTGGTGCATACTGGGCCAGGATCTTTTATCTCAATCTGCTTGAAGAACCTTAGAAGCACAGGCTTCAGTTTCTGAAGGAAGCCTGGCCGATCTCTGCACATTCCTGCATCCAGACTTGGAGACAGTTCCAAACTGGTGATATCTCTGTCGGCGGCTGTCTAGATTACAGGTGCTTTGAACTTTTATGTGACAATATCCTTCCAAGCAAGTATGGCAGATCTCAAACACATCTTCCAGCATTTAGTTTACAATTGTATCAACAACAACAACAACTTGTATTTATATAGCGCCTTTAATGTAGTGAAACATCTCAAGGCACTTCACAGGAGTATTATGAGACAAAAAATCGGAGAGGTTTAATCAGGTAACTAACACACGGGGGGAATTTTAACATTAAAAAATAGGTAGGTTTGGAGTGTGGGGGTAGTTAAATTGTTAAAAATCTGAAACCCAACCCAAACCCACCTCCAACTCGCCCACTTCCAGTTTTAATGGAGGGGGAAAGCCGGACGGGGTAAGGCTGCCAGGAGGAAGGGCGTCAATTTAAATATTACACTGAGGCTAGAAGCCTCTTTTTCACCTCCATTTTGTTTTTAACTGCAGCTGGATGGGTTTTACACACTACATAAAACCCAGCAGTCACAGCAAGACGAGGACTGCTACATCCAGGAGGTAAGTGGATTTTCATCTACCTCCTGTGTTGTGTATGCAATAACTGGTCGACTGAGTACTGTTTAACTCCAAGAGGTATGACATTGGCTCTGCTTTATTAAGGCCCAAAGTGACTAATGTACAAAATGGCTGGCCTTTTATACTTGGGCTGCACACACGTGCCTGCAGCCCAATGGCCTTCAACAGTGATGCCATCTAGTAGCTAGTGATCCCAAAAGTACATACATGACAATACCCCCCCCTCTGAGATATTAACACAGTCTTTTACAAATTGAGATGGTCCGATGTTTTACGCTCCTGGGTTGACCGTCTCAGTTCAGCTCCAGCCTTGGGTGAGTGTTCAGAGTCTGTTGTGACTGGTGGCTGGGTGGCTGACCTGGTGGGAGTGGCAATGGCCATGTCAGGGATTGAAAGTCCATTTTCATTGAACATGTCAGTGATTGAAAGTCACGATTCACTGATGACCACTGAGTCCTCTGATGACTGGGGGTAGGTTGGTTGGTCGTCGATTGTCTCTTCCTCCGACTGTTTCGGTTCATCTGTGTGCCACAGCTTTGACTGATCCATATGTTTCCTGCATGTTTGCACATTTTTGAGCTTGACAATAAATAATCTGTTGCCCTCCTTGGCCATGACAGTACCACTTAGGACCCTGACCAAAATTCAGAACATATACAGGATAATTTACACAAATATCACAGCTGCGTGATCGTGATACCCTTGCTGACTTTGTCTTCTATATTCAACATGATTATTCAAGTCAGGGTGTACAAGAGATAGCTTGGTCTTAAAACCTCTCTTCATCATTAGTTCAGCAGGCGAGACCCCGGTAAGCGTGTGTGGTCTTTTCCTGTAACTAAGCCGTATGCATGACAGGCGATGTCATGTATTCAACTATCATTGTAACCCATGTATAAGCTGACCTAAGTTGTACACCTTGAGAACATTGACCACAAGGGGGTGAACTTGTGAGAGACACTCCTAACCTGGACAGGTATAAAAGGGGAAGCTCCACCCACCTTCATCACTTGAGGTCTTGGTAATAAAGGTAACTGGTCACAGAGTGACCTTCTCTCAAGTATGGACCTCGTGTGCATTTATACTGTATAGTAAGGACATATCATTGGCGATGAGAAACTGGGATTTAAACCGCGCGAACATGGCCACTAGCAGCACAGAAGAGAGATACTGTGTTGGTGATGATTGGGACGACTTTATTGAGCGACTACAGCAAAGTTTTGTCACTAAGGAATGGTTGGGACAGGATTTGGCCGACAAACGCAGGGCTCATCTCTTGACGATTTGTGGATCCAGGACGTACTCCCTGATGAAGGACCTTCTAGCGCCAGAGAAGCCGGCGGACAAGACGTTCAAAGAGCTCTGTCATGTATCTTACATTATTATATATAACTGTATCCCAACATGCTATACGTGACTGTAATAAGATATGACCTGTAACCACCAGCATACCTTACCACCGGGGGTGCACTTGCAACAGACAGGTCTCAGGCAAGTGCAGCATTCCAGAGCTGTGGAAATAAAGGTGCAGGTCCAGAGTGACCTTGACTTCACTACATGCCTCATGTGAATCTGTACTGAGGGGACAGGACTTTACAGTGGCGACGGGTTACGGGATTACAGAATCCACAGAATGGCGAACAACGGATCAGATGAAAAGTACAATGCAGGAGACAATTGGGAGGACTTTATAGAAAGGCTCCAGCAAAGCTTTGTAACCAAAGACTGGTTAGGCGATGATACGGCAGACAAGAAAAGAGCCCATCTCTGGACCAGCTGTGGCTCGAAAAAATACGCTTTAATGAAGGATCTGTTGGCACCTGAGAAACCAGCAAGCAAGTCGTTTGAAGAATTGAGCACACTGGTAAGAGACCACCTGAAGCCAGCGAGCAGCCTACACATGGCCAGACACAGGTTCTACAACTACAGACGCTGTGTGGGCCAGAGCATACCCGACTTAGTGGCGGAACTTCGGAGGTTGGCTAGTTTATGTGAGTTCTCCGATGAACTGAGGAGAGAAATGCTGAGAGACTTTTTCATTGAAGGAATAGGCCACGCAGGCATATTCCGAAAGCTCATAGAGACCAAGAATCTGACCTTAGAGTTGCACAGACATTCTTGGTAGGGGAAGAAGAAACGAGGTTGATTTACAATGCAGGTGCGACAACTAACGAAATAATGGAACAAGGAGTTCACAGCATTAGAAAAGTTGCAACCCCCACACACAGACAAAACCGGCAGAACAGGCATTCGACAGCAAGCAGTGGCAACGGAAGCCATCAAGGGCCACAGGAACGGCCGTTCACACCCCATCAACCCACAATGCGAGCAATCAACTACAAACTGAGAGAAGCTCAAGAGAGATCAGCCAGACGCAGCTCATTCTTTGCAAGCAGTCTGCGCTGGAGGTGTGGGGGTGGGCACTCATCAAGGGAATGTCAATTTCAGCGGGCTGTTTGCAGGAACTGTGAATATACAGGGCATTTGGCCCGCATGTGCAAAAAACAGCAGCTCGGCTGGTATACGAATCGGATGGGTCGGAAAGCGGACCAGAAGACGGTGGGGACAGTACCCGGGACACCGATGTACAGCGGGTCAACGCGATCAATGGCCGCTATAATGATGAGAGTCCTGCTCAACAGGATATCTGTCAACATGGAGCTGGATACAGGAGCGAGTCAATCTCTCATGGGCGCTCAACAATTTGAACAACTGTGGCCGCATAAAAGAGACAGACCAAAACTCACAAGGGTCGACACCAAACTAAGGACCTATACCAAAGAAATCGTACCAGTCCTTGGTAGCGCCATGCTCTCTGTCACACACAAAGGGACAGTGAACCGACTTCCCCTGTGGATTGTCCCCGGAGACCCCCCAGCACTGCTGGGGAGAAGCTGGCTGGCAAAACTAAACTGGAAATGGGATGATGTCCATGCTATGTCATTAGAGGAACGGACCTCCTGCTCAACAGTTATAATGCAATTTGAACATCTCTTTCAGCCAGGTGTGGGCACTTTCAAAGGGGCCAAAGTCAAAATCTACACCACACAGGATGCTGGACCGGTCCATCACCAGGCCAGAGCTGTACCCTATGTGATGAGGGAAAAGATTGAACACGAACTAGACAGGCTTCTGCGGGAAGGCATTATATCACCTGCGGAATTTAGCGACTGGGCAAGTCCCATCGTCCCAGTCATGAAGCCTGGTGGATCCGTACGAATCTGTGGGGACTACAAATCTACCATAAACAGAGTCTCCCTACAGGACCAGTACCCACTGCCCAGAGCGCAGGACTTATTTGCCACATTGGCTGGAGGTAAACTTTTCTCAAAATTAGACCTCACATCTGCGTATATGACGCAAGAATTGACCGAGGAATCCAAGCTGCTCACCACCATCAACACACATCGAGGCCTTTTCATGTACAATCGATGCCCATTCGGCATCAGGTCGGCAGCTGCCATATTCCAGTGCAACATGGAGAGTCTGCTCAAGTCCATCCCGGGGACGGTTGTATTTCAAGACGACATACTTATCACGGGCAGGGACACCGACTCCCATCTCCGTAATTTGGAGGAAGTACTAAAGTGGTTGGATCGGGTAGGCCTACAAGTCAAGAAATCCAAGTGCCTGTTTCTCGCACCCGAGGTTGAATTTTTGGGCAGAAGGATTGCCGCTGATGGAATCCGCCCAACAGACTCCAAAACAGAAGCAATTCGCCTGGCACCCAGGCCCCAGAATGTCTCAGAACTGCGCGCCTTTCTCGGGCTACTCAATTACTTTGGGAACTTTATGCAGAACTTAAGCACGCTGCTGGAGCCTCTCCACGTGCTACTCAGGAAAGGGTGCGATTGGTTTTGGGGGGACACCCAGGAACGCGCCTTCAATAAGGCACGCAACCTTCTGTGTTCCAACAATGTTTTGACTTTCTTTGACCAAGGTAAAAAGCTAGTTCTCGCATGCGATGCGTCAGCGTATGGGGTCGGGTGCGTTTTGCAACATGTCAATATTGCGGGCAAATTACAACCCATAGCTTATGCCTCCAGGTCACTTTCACGGGCGGAGCGCGGGTACGGAATGGTAGAGAAGGAGGTGTGCGCGTGCGTGTACGGTGTCAAAAAGATGCACCAATGCCTTTTCGGAGCCAAGTTCGCGTTAGAAACCGACCACAAGCCCCTCACGGTGGGCACTCATGCTGGCGTCCTACGACTATACCATAAGGCACAGACCAGGCACAGACAACTGTGCCGATGCGTTCAGCAGGCTACCCCTGGCGACCATGGAAGGGTCTGACGAACAGGACTGTGAGATAGTCATGGCAATCAATGCCTTTGAGTCCACAGGTTCGCCCATGACGGCTCGCCAAATCAGAGCCTGGACGGCCAGCGACCCCAGGTTTTCCTTAGTAAAAAGATGTGTCCTAACTGGTGACTGGGCAGAGGCTAGCGATGCCTGCCCCGAGGAAATAAAATCCTTTCACAGGTGCATGCATGAGCTATCATTACAAGCAGACTGCCTGATGTGGGGCAGCCGAGTAGTCATGCCTCTGCGAGGCAGAGAGACATTTGTCCGGGAGCTCCACCGCGAGCACCCGGGGATCGTTTTCATGAAGGCCATAGCCAGATCCCACGTCTGGTGGCTTGGTATTGACGCGGACTTGGAGCTCTGCGTCCGAAGGTGCACCATTTGTGCCCAACTCAGTAATGCCCCCAGGGAGGCTCCACTGAGCCCCTGGCCCTGGCCTACCAAACCGTGGTTGCGGGTGCACGTAGACTATGTGGGCCCATTCATGGGAAAAATGTTCCTCGTAGTTGTAGATGCATTTTCAAAGTGGATCGAATGCACCATTTTAAACTCAAGCACAACCTCCACCACTGTGGAGAGCCTCGCAACCATGTTTGCAATGCACTGAATCCCAGACATATTGGTCAGTGACAATGGTCCATGCTTCACCAGCGCAGAATTCCAAGACTTTATAATTGATCACGGCATAAATCACGTCAAGACGGCACCGTTCAAGCCGGCTTCCAACGGCCAGGCGGAGAGAGCAGTGCAAATCATTAAACAAGGCATGCTTAAAATCCAAGGTCCCACGCTGCAGGGTCGCCTGTCGCGACTGCTGCTGGCATACAGATCTCGTTCGCACTCAATGACTGGGATCCCCACCGCGCAACTGTTGATGAAAAGGACTTTAAGAACAAGGCTCTCATTAATCCTCCCAGACATGCACGAAATCATTGAGGCAAAGCGCCGTAAGCTGACTGAGTACCATGACAGAAATTCGAGGGGGAGATGGAATGAGATAGGGGACAAAGTGTTTGTACTAAACTATGGCAGGGGTCCCAAATGGTTTGCAGGGACAGTAATGGGCAAGCAAGGAAACAGGCTACTGGTAGTACAAATGGACAATGGCAAAACCTGCCGGAGGCATGTAGACCAAGTCAAAAGCAGATTTACCAACAGCACTGCGGAACCAGAGGCAGACTACAATGTGGAACTCGCACCACACCTGGTGGATAGACAGAGGGAACAACCTGAGGAAAGGGCAATCCCAACAGACAGCCCAGTCAACAACAATCACACCAATCGAAACAGAAAGCCCAGGCAAGATACCAGCAACCACACCCAAAGAAAAACTGACACCAAGGCAAACAACTGAACCACAACTCAGACGCTCCACACGAGAGCGTAGACCACCTGAGAAACTGAACTTATAAAGACAATAAGACCTTGGGGGAGGGTGATGTCATGTATCTTACATTATTATATATAACTGTATCCCAACATGCTATACATGACTGTAATAAGATATGACCTGTAACCACCAGCATACCTTACTACCAGGGGTGCACTCGCAAGAGACAGGTCTCAGGCAATTGCAGCATTCCAGAGCTGTGAAATAAAGGTGCAGGTCCAGAGTGACCTTGACTTCACTACATGCCTCGTGGTGAATCTGCACTGAGGGGACAGGACTTTACAAGCTCAGTAAGTTGATCGGTAAACACCTTAAACCGGCGAGCAGCATGCACATGGCGAGATACCGGTTTTACACGCACCGGCGGCGAGAAGGGCAAAGCATTCCTGACTTCATGGCAGATCTCCGGCGACTGGCGAGCCTATGTAAGTTCACAGATGCATGCAGAGCGGAGATGCTGCGAGACTTTTTTATTGAGGGCATCAGGCACGCTGGGGTTTTTAGGAAACTGATTGAGACCAAAGACTCTGATAGCCCAGACATTTATCTAAGGGGAGGAAGAGACCAGAATGATGTATGATAAAAAATCTTGGCTCAAATGCGGCAAACGACCAGGGAGTCAACATTGTTAATGTGGCACACGGTTCTCTATGCAGACAAGGGCAATCGGACATGCCCCAACATGTAGTCGAACCCAAAGGGGGAATTCAACAGAGACAATGGCTAGCTGAATGGCGATTCATGCCATCGCAATGGACAATGCAGCCAGTAATGGGGCCATCAACACCTGTTAGTGGTGCGCTTAAGGACAGTTACAGAGACAGTCAGAGATGATCGACTGGTAATGGACCTTTTGTTTCCAACAATGGGGCCTCCAGCTCATGCTGGAGGTGTGGAGGCAAACACCCAGCCAGAGCTTGCAGCTATCAGCAATATACCTGCAGAAACTGCAACATCAGCGGTCACTTGGCGCATATGTGCAGGAAGCCTGCAGCCAGGTTGATGTACGAGGAGGACGGGCCCAATGTAAGCCCTACGAGGCCAAATGAATACTGGGGGAAATCGCTGGAAGCTGAAGTTCAGCGAGTTCATGTGGAGCACCTATACAGTTCATATTACCAGGACACCACCGATAATGATGAAATTGCTCCTCAATGGCATCCCAGTATTAATGGAGCTAGACACGGGGGCCAGCCAGTCCCTGATGACTATCAAACAATTCGAAAGGTTGTGGGTGTCCAAGGCCAGGAGGCCAAAATTATTGCAGATTGACACACAGCTACGGACATATACAAAGGAGATCATTCCGGTGCTAGGCAGCGCCACGGTAGTCGTGACCCACAAAGATTCGGAGAACAGGTTGCCACTCTGGATTGTCCCGGGGGACGGTCCCGCACTGCTGCAGAGGAGTTGGCTTGCTGTCATGAACTGGAAATGGGGCGATGTCAATGCAATTTCTTTTGTGGAGCGAGTATCATGCTCACAGGTCCTGGACAAATTTGACTCGTTATTTCAACCCGGCATCGGCACTTTCATGGGGACCAAGGTAGTGATTCACATAAACCCGGACATCAGGCCAGTACACCACAAGGCCAGAGCGGTGCCGTACGTGATGCGGGAAAAGATAGAATGCGAATTGGACCGCCTGCTGAGGGAAGGCATCATCTCGCCAGTCGAATTCAGTGACTGGACGAGCCCGATCGTGCCGGTGCTCAAGGCGGATGGGTCGGTCAGGATATGTGGCGATTACAAGGCCACCATCAATCGGGTATCACTCCAAGGCCGAGAGCGGAGGACCTCTTTGCGATGCTATCCGGTGGCAAACTTTTTTCAAAATTGGACCTGACCTCAGCTTACATGACCCAGGAGCAGGCGAGTGAGTCGAAGAAGCTGACCACCATCATGACACACAAGGGGTTGTTTGAGACAAACAGATGTCCGTTCGGGATTCGCTCGGCCGTTGCGATCTTCCAACGAAATATGGAAAGCCTCCTCAAGTCGATTCCAAGGACGGTGGTTTTTCAAGACGACATCCTCATCACGGGTTACGATACTGAAGAACACCTCTAATACGTCCTTACTATACAGTATAAATGCACACGAGGCCCATACTTGAGGAAAGTTCACTCTGTGACCACTTAACTTTATTACCAAGACCTCCAGAGGCAGATGGTGGGTGGAGCTTCCCCTTTTATAACGGAAAGTCCAGGTTAGGAGAGTCTCCCACAAGTTCGCACCCTGTGGTCAGTGTTCTCAAGGTATACAACTTAGGTCAGCTTATACATGGGTTACAATCACAGTTGAATACATGATAACCGCCACAACCTGGAGGAGGTGCTCACAGACTGGACCGGGTAGGGCTGCAACTGAAAAAGGCGAAATGCGTCTTCTTAGCTCCAGAGGTAGAATTCCTGGGGAGGAGGGTAGCAGCAGACGGGATCAGACCCACTGCGTCCAAAACGGAAGCGATCCAGAGAGCACCCAGACCCCGTAACACGATGGAGCTGCGTTCGTTCCTGGGGCTCCTGAACTATTTTGGCAACTTTCTTCCCAAATTGAGCATGCTGTTAGAGCCACTACACGTGTTCCTATGCAAAGATCACGATTGGGTCTGGGGGTGACAGCCAGGAAAGGGCTTTTGATAAAGCGCGCAATTTGTTATGTTCCAACAAACTGTTAATGTTATATGACCCGTGTAAGAAACTTGTTCTAACAACCGATGCGTCGTCCTATGGGGTTGGGTGTGTGTTGCAGCATGTGAATGCCAATGGTCAGTTACAGCTGGTAGCTTATGTCTCCAGAAGTCTGTCCCAGGCAGAAAGGGGCTACGGGATGGTAGAAAAGGAAGCCCTAGCATGTGTATATGCTGTAAAAAAAATGCACCAGTAGCTGTTTGGCAGCAAATTTGAGCTGGAAACAGATCACAAATCCCTAACGTCCCTTTTGACCGACATCAAGGCCATAATTGCGAATGCATTAGCTCGCATACAGAGGTAGGCACTTATGTTAGCCACCTATGACTATACAATTTGGCACAGACCGGGCACTGAAAACTGTGCCGATACACTCAGCAAGCTCCCATTAGCCACCACTGAGGGGGCAACTGAGCATGCTGCTGAGATGATCATGGCTGTTGAAGCTTTCGAAAGCAAAGGCTCACCTGTGACAGCCCATTAGATTAAAGTCTGGACAAATAAAGACCCGCTACTGTCTTTAGTTAAGAAATGTGTCCTGAATGGCGACTGGGCAGCCATGTACGGGGCATGCCCTGAGGAATTTAAACCATTTCATAGGCGCTAGGATGAACTCTCGATTCAGGCCGATTGTCTACTGTGGGGAAACTGAGTAGTTATGCCCCAGAGGGGCAGAGAGGTGTTTATCAGAGAACTTCACAATGAGCACTTGGGCACTGTCATGATGAAGGCAATTGCCAGGTCACACGTTTGGTGGCCAGGGATAGATGCAGACCTGGAACTTTGTGTTCGCAGGTGCAACACGTGTGCCCAGCTGGGCAACACGCCCAGGGAAGCCCCCCTTAGCCCCTGGTCCTGGCCCGCCAAGCCATGGTCACGCATCCATGTGGACTATGCAGGTCCTTTCATGGGAAAAATGTTTTTGGTTGTAGTAGACGCCTACTCCAAATGGATTGAGTGTGCCATTTTAAATTCAAGCACATCCTCTGCCACGGTAGAAAGTCTACAGGCAATGTTCGCCGCCCATGGTCTACCAGATATCTTGGTCAGCGACAATGGCCTGTGCTTCACAAGCACTGAATTCCAGGACTTCATGGCAGGCAATGGAATTACCCATGTCAGGACGGTACCGTTCAAGCCGGCCTCAAACGGCCAGGCGGAACGAGCAGTGCAGATAATCTAACAGGGAATGCTCAGAATCCAAGGGGGTTCCCTACAAAGCCACTTATCACGCCTCCTGTTGGCCAATAGATCCCGACCACACTCGCTCACAGGGGTTCCACCCGCAGAGCTGCTAATGAAAAGGACGCTCAAAACCCGGTTATCCCTTATACACCCTACCGTGAAAGAAATTGTTGAGAACAGGCGTCAGTCACAATGTGACTACCATGCCAGGAATGCGAGGGCGCGATGTATTGATGTCAATGACCCTGGTTTTGTCCTTAATTACGCTGCAGGGCCCAAATGGATTGCAGGCACTGTGATTGCCAAAGAGGGGAATAGGGTTTTGGTAGTTAAACTTACCAATGGACAAATCTGCCGCAAACACGTGGATCAAACTAAAAGGAGGTTCACCAACCCCATAGAAGAAGCAGAGGAAGAACACGACGTAGAGTTTACTCCACCACAGGTGACTGAACACCAGAACCAAGTGGAGGAGAGCCCAGTCACTGTGGGCAGTCTGGACAGGCCTGAGGCACCGCAAACAGCAGACACTCAGGCCAGCGCCCAACAACCGGAGCCCCAACTCAGGCACTCTACAAGGGAGCGTAAACCACCAGAGAGACTTAACTTGTGATCCCAATAAGACTTTGGGGGGGAGGTAATGTCATGTATTCAACTATCATTGTAATCCATGTATAAGCTGACCTAAGTTGTACACCTTGAGAACATTGACCACAAGGGCTTGAACTTGTGGGAGACACTCCTAACCTGGACTTTCAGGTATAAAAGGGGAAGCTCCACCCACCTTCATCACTTGAGATCTTGGTAATAAAGGTAACTGGTCACAGAGTGTCCTTCTCTCAAGTATGGGCCTCATGTGCATTTATACTGTATAGTAAGGACATATCAGGCGGGTCTGCAGTAATTCTGCTTTATGATTTGGACAGCACGTTCTGCTTGCCCATTGGATGCAGATTTGAACGGTGCTGACCTTACATGTTTGATACCAGTGAGTTTCATGAACTCTTGAAACTCCTGACTGGTGAAGCACGATCCGTTGTCACTAAAAACGATATCAGGCAGACCATGTGTCGTGAACATGACACTGAGATTTTCAGTGGTAGCTGTGGTTTTGCTGGATGACATGATTATACACTCTATCCACTTCAAATATGCATCCACCACAACTAAAAACATTTTCCCCAGGAAGGAACCTGCAAAATCTATGTGGATCCTGGACCATTGTTTGGACAGCCATGACCACAAACTCAGCAGCGATTCCTCTGGTGCTTTGCTGAGCTGCATGCAAGTGTTGCACTGATGCACGCATGATTCCAGTTCAGAGTCAATTCCCGGCCACCATACATGAGACCTGGCGTTGGCTTTCATCATTACAATGCTGGGATGTGTGCTATGTAGCTCACATACAAATTTCTCTCTCCCACTCTTGGACATAACAACACGATTGCCCCACAGTATACAATCTGACTGAATAGACAGCTCGTCTTTGAGACGAATGTAAGGTTTGGTCTCCTCGCCAATTTGCTTGGGTATGGCAGACCAATCACCTTTGAGGATGCAACTCTTCACTGCCGATAAAATCGCGTCCTGGCTGGTCCAGGTCTTAATTTGTTGAGCCGTGACAGGGGTTCCTTCACTCTCAAAAGCATCCATAACTAACAATAGGTCCGCCGGTAGTGGCGTTTCCACCTCCGGTGTGGGCAAAGGCAGACGGCTCAAAGCATCGGCACAATTCTCGGTGCCAGGTCTATGGCAAATGACATAATCATAAGCGGATAATGTCAGTGCCCACCTCTGGATGCGGGATGAAGCATTGGTATTGATACCTTTGTTTATAGAGAACAGTGAAATGAGCGGCTTGCGATCTGTTTCCAGTTCAAACCGAAGACCAAACAAGTACTAGTGCATCTTTTTAACCCCATACTCACAGGCTAGTGCTTCTTTCTCTACCATGCTGTGGGCTCTTTCCGCTTTAGACAAACTTTTTGAAGCATATGCGACTGGTTGAAGTTTACCTGACTCATTAGCTTGTTGGAGCACGCAACCAATTCCATATGACGAAGCATCACAGGCCAATACTAAACATTTACATGGGTCATAATGTACCAGCAGCTTGTTAGAGCAAAGCAGATTGGTGGATTTCTCAAAAGCTCTGTCTTGAGACGTACCCCACACCCAGTTGTCGCCTTTTCTTAGCAGCATGTGCAGTGGTTCTAATAAGGTGCTCAATTTAGGTAGGAAGTTACCGAAGTAGTTGAGTAGACCCAGGAATGAACGCAGCTCCGTCACATTCTGAGGCTTGGGTGCATTCTTGATGGCCTTGGCTTTCGCGTCCGTGGGCCTGATGCCGTCAGCAGTAATTTTCCTTCCCAGGAATTCGCCCTCTGGTGCCATGAAGACGCACTTCGAGCATTTCAGTCTGAGTCCCACTTTGTTCAGATGATGTAGAACCTCTTCCAGGTTGTTCAGATGTTCCTCGGAGTCACGACCTGTGATCAGGATGTCATCTTGGAACACGACGGTTCTGGGAACGGACTTCAGTAGACTCTCCATGTTCTTCTGAAATATTGCTGCAGCCGAGCGAATTCCAAAAGGGCACCTGTGATAAATAAACAGTGTAAATGCATCTTGACCAGCTCCTGTGTTATGTATGCCGACATCAAGTCCAGTTTGGTGAATGACTTCCCCCCGGCTAGCGTTGCAAACAAGTCTTCAGCCTTCGGTAACGGGTACTGATCCTGTTTCAAAACCCTGTTGATCGTAGCCTTGTAGTCTCCACAGATTCTGACTGTGCCATCACTTTTCAGCACAGGAACAATGGGGCTGGCCCATTCATTAAATTCAATCGGTGATATGATCCCTTAACGCTGGAGTCTGTCCAGTTCGATTTCAACCTTCTCCCTCATCATATACGGAACTGCCCGAGTTTTATGATGGACGGCTCTTGCATCTGAGTCCATGTGGATCTGCACCTTTGCTCCCGTGAAGTTGCCGATATCTGGTTCGAACAGTGAGGGGAACTTGCTCAGTACTTGGGCACATGTACCTTTCTCCGATGACAACACCTTCATGTCATTCCAATTGCATCTGATTTTTTCAAGCCAGTTCTTGCCGAACAGCGTTGGGCCATTGCCTGGGACAATCCATAGTGGTAACTCATGAACCGCACCGTCATACGACACTTTAACTGTGGCACTGCCAATCACCGTTATGAGTTCTTTGGTGTACGTGCGCAACTTGGCATTGACTGGACTCAGCCTGGGACACAGCCTTATTATCCCACAGCTTGGTGAATGCCCTCTGGCTCATTATCGATTGACTCGTCCCTGTGTCCAGTTCCATTGATACCAGCACCCCATTAAATTTCACGTTGATCATTATCAGTTTGCTCCTAGTTAGGAATGAGTACAGTCCATACACTTCCTCCTCTGCTATCTCGGATTGCGTATCCGGATCCATGCTCGTCTGACCATCATCCTCCATGTGGTGTGTCGCAGCACACTTGCTCATCTGCAGATACTTGCGCTGGAGATGCCCCACTCTCAGACAGCCTTTGCAACTATATTGCTTAAATCAGCACCACTGGTGCCGGTGATTTTCCCCCACAATGCCAACATGGATAAATCAGATGCATTCTCGCTGGTGGACTTTGAGCAGCCACAGGTTTCACGTACGCAGTCGGGTAGGCCCTGCCATCTGCCACTCTGCCAAACGCCGAATCAATCACATTTATAGTACTTGCCGAGTTTCAATTTTTTACTGATATCTGCTTTAGACTTCTATCCGTCGTCATGCATGACTGAGCGATCGTGATGGCCCTGTTCAAGTCCAACGTCTCAACTGCCAGTAGTTTACACAGGATCACCTCATGGTTGATGCCGATTACTAAGATGTCCCACAGCATGTCTGCCAACACAGTCCTGAACTTACATGGTCCCGCTAGACGTCTCAGGTTGGCAATAAATTCCGCCGCATTCTGACCCTCTGAGCGAACGTGCGTATAAAATCTGTATCTCGAGATGATGCTGCCTTCATCTGGCTTAAGGTGGTCCTGAACCAGTGTACACAATTCTTCATACGTCTTCTCTGTTGGGCTCACAGGCAGGAGTAGATACTTTATCAGACCATACATTTTTGGACCGCAAACCGTGAGGAATACCGCCCGGTGCCGATCTGCGTCGCCGACCTCCTCCATTTTGTTGGCCACGAAGAACTGGCTCAAACGGCTCACAAAGTCGGCCCAATCTTCTCCTTCCTCAAATTGCTCCAACAATCTAATTGTGCTCATTTTTGCATGCAAAGGTTCCTGTTGCCTCGTCGCCAAATGTTGTGTATGCAATAACTGTTAGACTGAGTACTGTTTAACTCCAAGAGGTATGACCTTGGCTCTGCTTTATTAAGGTCCAAAGTGACTAATATACAAAATGGCTGGCCTTTTATACTTGGGCTACACACGTGCGTGCAGCCCAATGGCCTCCAACAGTGACTCTGTCTAGTGGCTAGTGATGCCAAAAGTACATACATGAAATCCTGGATCAAGGGTCCTTGCCGAACTCATGTCCCGCTATCGGGGACCCCCTCATGAGGCCTTCAATTGCCTTCCCAGATCTCCCCCCGATCATCGGTGTCCGGCCCCGATATGATCTTTCCTCCTCTCCCTCAGCCCCTCAATCTTCTTCTCCCCACCCACAGATCTCACAATGTCGGTGATCTTCTTCTACCCCCCGGTCCCACAATTCTAGCGATCTCCTTTCCCCACCCCACATCATCCAGGCACCGGCACTGACCCCCACCCGATCCTTCCCTCCCTCCACAGTGTGGCCTAATGCTGTCTGTCTGTCTGCGGCTGGCAAACCGAGGCCCCGCAAGCAAACCAGGCCCTGCCATTACAGTTGGCAGGGCCTGCGGGAAACCCGGCCTCCTGGGTATCCTGACCGCTTTGGAGACCCCCGCCCCCAACCTGCCTTCCTCCTTAAAACCCAGCCCGCTATTTGCCGGGGGTATGGATTTCATTCACTTTCCTGTGATAAGTAGCCAGCAGGAAGAAAGGTCAAATGCTGTGCCATTATGAATAGAAGAGTACTTTTCCATTAATGAACAGATGGCCTGCGACCACAGCAACAGAATTATGCACACCAATCTCCTGCCCATTTCTCATGATTTGTTCATTCTGTAGCAGCCAACACAGCCTTATTTGAGGGGTCTGGAACAGTCCGAGGAGTGGGGGGCGGGGAACCAAGAATAGGCTGTGTATTCAACCTTAGAACATTGGGCAGTATTATAGATCACCTGCAGGTCTGTTAACATGAGTCATCATCATCATAGGCAGTTCCTCGAATCGAGGATGACTTGCTTCCACATCAAAAAGTTCACAAGTGTTTCAATGAAGTACCTAAAATTCCAGGTCCAAACAAAATCTTGAAGGGTGGAAGATGCCTGTGCTTGGATTTTTCATAACATGTGGTGACCGTTGCATACCACACGGGCTTGACAGAACTAGGTCTTAGTCCAGCAACAAGGATTAACCAAGACGACTGGAGACCAGCTCTGCTGCATGGACCTAGTGCACACACATATCGCAGTGTGGGCTGGCCTGTGCTGCCCCTGGGCCCCGAACTCACGCCTCTCCTGGGCCCTGATCACGTCCCTCTATAATCTCTCGCCGTTCCTTCACCCTGACCTCTCCGCTCCTGCAATACCTGCCCGCACTCCAATCACCACCTGGACCTTGATGATGTCTCTTTTCACTGCGGTTGCTCTCCTGCTCCATCCCGTGCTGCTCCCTGGAGTGGTACGCTGCCACGTTGCTCCTTCCGCTCCCTGGCCTGCTCTGATGGTGCTCGCAGGCCGGGAGCTCGTGCAGACATGCGTGCTGGCGGTGGTCTAGTATGCTGCCGAAATATCCATCAAGGTGATAGTGGAACATGCCTCAAGTAGTGAAACTGCTTGCACCAGTCAGAGGGAGCTCTACAGTATAACCCAGTCTAAGCCACTAGAATTGTTGATGGCTGTTTTGTTCTCCACATCTTTCCCAGCAAAGGGCCCTAATGATGGAGTAGCCAGGAGAGGATAGCCAGCAAGAAGCTGGCAAAGATGAGTCTGGGAATGAGAATTGGCTGATGAATGAGTGTAGAGACTGCTGCAAGGATCAGACGATGCAATAGGCAAACACTTCAATAATAGCCTTACTCCACCAACTCACAAGAGCCCTCCTCATATGTGCTCAGTCCCCAGCCACCTGCAGTTTACTTCCATTGGATCTAATTGTACTTAGCATCCAAGCTCATTTCTGCCAGCAGCCTCAAGGGGCCTCGGTATTGAAGAATTGTCAGGACACATTTTGTCTTCTTGATCAATGAAAATGTTTTCAACCCTTCAGTGCAAAGTGGTTGAATTTGCAGATGGCACTCGACTAGAAGGGGCAGTGGAATTGGAGGACGCAGTTCAGAGATTACAGGAGGAGTTGGACAAGATATACAAGTGGGCAGAGCAACAGCAGATGAAATTTAATGCAGATGAATGTAAAGTGCTAGACATAGGAAGAAATCAACAATGTGCTTGCACCATGAATGGTCTTGAAATAGCTAAGGACGAAGCTGAAAGTCTAAATAGACACGATGATAAACATGCCCAACCAATGTAGAGCAGCAATCAATGAAGCCAATAAGATATTGAACTACATAACCCAAACTGTAGAATATAATTCATAGGAGTCCTTGACAATCTGTAAAGAATTTATAATTTTCTGGAAGGGTTATCAACAAATTATTGGTAAAGCTTCAGTACAGTGGGAATGGTGCGACACGATGATATGATGTGATAAATATTAAAGTGCTATGGAGATCCTGCTTTCTGCCCTCCAG
This sequence comes from Pristiophorus japonicus, assembly GCF_044704955.1. Lineage (NCBI taxonomy): Eukaryota > Metazoa > Chordata > Chondrichthyes > Pristiophoridae > Pristiophorus > Pristiophorus japonicus. The sequence continues at coordinate 47,563,307 of NC_091978.1, forward strand.
TATTCTCTCCACTCCTGTTTGGGCACTGTTCTCTAGTTCCGGTTCCTGGTCCAAATGGACATTCTTATTTTGTGTACTGAGGCAGTGCATGTCGGCAGGCTATTTGAATGCAAGGACCTGATCACCTGACATCAATAAAAGCACTCTCCACCTGAAGTCACTGATGCATGAAGAGATCAGATGCATGAACCCTGGTTGACTTTGACCCTTTCTCGCACAAGTGCCCTAGGTGAGATCAGTGAAGTGAACACAGATCGGGAATTGAACCCGGAACCATAATAGTACATCAGCTGGTGGTGTTATATATGTAAACCTGTAAATACCTTGTTTAACCACCAGAGGGCTCATCCCCTGGAGTCCCAAGGAATCCCACAATCCCTTGGGAGCATCTGTCCATAAGGAGGTCTCACAGGCTGGAGAGACACTCTGGAGATCTGTAATAAAGGACTACGGTCACACATTACTTTGAGCTTACAGTATCTGGTCAGAGTCTTTATTCAAGACATAACAACTGGTGACGAGATACAGATGACGAACCCCACCGCAACAATGCAGAGAACCATGGGCAACCTGGAGAAATTTTCGGAGGGAGATGATTGGGAAACCTTCGTGGAGCGATCCGACCAATAGTTTGTGGCCAACGAGCTGGAAGGAGAAGCGAACGCTGCCAAACGAAGGGTGATCCTCCTCACCGTTTGCGGGGCACCAATGTATAGCCTCATGAAAAATCTGCTTGCTCCAGCGAAACCCACGGAGAAATTGTACGATGATTTGTGCACACTGGTCCGGGAGCATCTAAACCCGAAGGAAAGCGTTCTGATGGCAAGGTACCGGTTGTACACGTACAAGAGTTCTGAAGGCCAGGAAGTGGCGAGCTACGTCACCGAGCTAAGGCGCCTTGCAGGACATTGCGAATTTGAAGGACACTTGGAGCACATGCTCAGGGCCTTCTTTGTACTTGGCATTGGCCATGAAGCAATACTTCGCAAACTTTTGACTTTAGAGACCCCAACCTTGAGTAAAGCCATAGCGATAGCCCAGGCATTCATCGCCACCAGTGACAATACCAAACAAATCTCTCAGCACATGAGTGCTGCTGCAAGTACTGTGAACAAAGTAATGTTGTTTTCGAATCGTAACGTACAGGGCAGGACTCACATAACTGCAGCTGCACATCTGCAGATGTCTCAGAGTTCACCATTAACACCTTGTTGGCGCTGCGGATCATCGTTTCCATTCATGCCGCTTCAAAGGATACGTTTGCAAGGGCTGTGGAACAATGGGATACCTCCAACGTATGTGCAGGCGAGCTGCAAACCCTGCTAATCCTGCAAACCATCATGTTACAGAGGAGGACAGATCAACGGTGAATCACGATGAACCAGAGCCTCAGACTGAGGAGGCAGAGGTATATGGGGTGCACACATTTACCACAAAGTGTCCCCCAATAATGCTGACGATTGAATAAATGGACTCCCGGTGTCAATGGAGCTGGATACGGGCTCGAGCAAGTCCATAATGAGCAAAAAGACTTTCAATAAATTGTGGTGCAGCAAGGTCTCAAGGCCAGTCCTGACTCCCATTCGTACTAAACTGAGAACGTACACAAAGGAACTGATTCCATAATCGGCAGTGCTACCGTAAAGGTCTTCTACAATGGAGCGGTGCACAATTTACCACTCTGGGTGGTACCGGGCGATGGCCCCACGCTGTTCGGCAGGAGCTGGCTGGGAAAGATATGCTGGAAATGGGACGACGTCCGAGCGCTCTTGTCCGTCGACATCACTTCATGTGCCCAGATCCTAAACAAGTTCCCCTCACTGTTCGAACCGGGCATCGGGAAGTTCCAAGGAGCAAAAGTGCAGATCCACTTGATTCTGGGGGCGCGACCCATCCATCACAAGGCGAGAGCGGTACTGTATATGATGAGAGAGGGTGGAGATCGAGCTGGACCGGCTACAACGAGAGGGCATCATTTCGCCGATCAAATTCAACGAGTGGACCAGTCCGATTGTTACAGTCCTCAAGGAAGACGGCACCGTCAGAATCTGTGGTGATTACAAAGTAACTATCAATCGTTTCTCCCTGAATGATCAATACCCGCTACCAAAGGCAGATGACCTATTTGTGACGCTGGCGGGAGGAAAAACGTTCTCGAAGCTGGACTTGACCTTGGCCTACATGAAGCAGGAGCTAGAGGAATCACCGAAGGGCCTCACCTGCATCAAAGATCTCTTCATTTACAACAGATGCCCGTTTGGGATTCGATCTGCAGCGGCGATATTCCAGAGGAACATGGAAAGCTTGCTGAAGTCGGTCCCGCGCACCATGGTCTTCCAGGACAACATCTTGGTTACAGGTCGGGACACCGTCGAGCACCTGCAGAACCTGGAGGAGGTTCTTAGTCGGCTTAATTGTGTGGGGCTCAGGTTAAAAAGCTCGAAGTGCATTTTCCTGGTGCCTGAAGTGGAGTTCCTGGGGAGAAGAATCACGGCGGACGGCATCAGGCACAACAATTCGAAGACAGAAGCAATCAAGAACGCACCAAGACCGCAGAACGTGACGGAGCTGCGGTCGTTTCTAGGACTCATGAACTATTTGGTAACTTCTTACCGGGTCTTAGCACACTGTTAGAACCACTGCACTCTTTACAGCGTAAAGGAGATGAATGGGAATGGGGTAAAAGCCAAAAAAATGCCTTTGAGAAAGCTAGGAAACTGTTATGCTCAAACAAATTGCTTGTGTTCTATGATCCATGTAAGCGTTTGGTACTAGCATGTGATGCGTCGTCATACGGTGTCGGGTGTGTATTGCAACAAGCTAATGAATCTGGGAAATTGCAACTGGTTGCCTATGCAACCAGAAGTCTGTCGAAGGCTGAGAGGGCTTACAGCATGATCGACAAAGAAGCTTTAGCGTGTGTTTATGGGGTAAAGAAAATGCATCAATATCTGTTCGGGCTCAAATTTGAATTGGAAACCGACCATAAGCCACTTATATCCCTCTTTTCTGAAAGTAAAGGGATAAATACGAATGCATCGGCCCGCATCCAGAGATGGGCGCTCACATTGTCCGCATACAACTACGCCATCCGCCACAGGCCAGGCAGAGAAAACTGTGCCAATGCTCTTAGTAGGCTGCCATTGCCCACCACAGGAGTGGAGATGGCACAGCCCGCAGATTTAGTTATGGTAATGGAAGCATTCGAGAGTGAGCAATCACCTGTTACCGCCCAACAGATTAGAACCTGGACGAGCCGGGACCCCTTACTGTCTTGAGTAAAAAATTGTGTGCTCCATGGGAGTTGGTCTAGTGTCCTATTAGAGATGCAGGAAGAAATAAAGCCATACCAGCGGCGCAGAGATGAGATGTCCATACAGGCAGACTGCCTCCTATGGGGTAATCGGGTCGTGGTGCCAAAAAAGGGCAGGGACACTTTCATTAGTGACCTCCATAGTACCCACCCAGGCATTGTAATGATGAAAGCGATAGCCAGATCCCACGTGTGGTGGCCTGGTATCGATGCAGACTTAGAGTCCGGCGTGCACAAATGTAACACATGTTCACAGTTAAGCAATGCACCCAGGGAGGCGCCACTAAGTTTATGGTCCGGGCCCTCCAAACCGTGGTCCAGGGTCCATGTCAACTATACAGGCCCATTCTTGGGAAAAATGTTCCTTGTGGTTGTAGATGGATTGAATGTGAGATAATGTCGGCAAGCATGTCCGCTGCCACCATTGAAAGCCTGCGAGCCCTGTTTGCCACACACGGCCTGCCTGATGTCCTTGTGAGTGACAAAGGGCCATGCTTCACCAGTGCCGAGTTCAAAGAGTTCATGACCCGCAATGGGATCAAACATGTCACATCTGTCCCGTTTAAACCAGCGTCCAATGGTCAGGCAGAGCGAGCAGTACAAACAATCAAACAGAACTTGAGGAGGGTAACTGAAAGCTCACTGCAGACTCTCCTATCTTGAGTCCTGCTTAGTTACCACACAAGACCCCACTCGCTCACTGGGGCTTCCCCCACTGAACTGCTCATGAAAAGGGCACTTAAGACAAGGCTCTCGTTAGTCCACCCTGATCTAATCGAACAAGTAGAGACCAGGCAGCTTCAACAGAATACTTTTCATGATCGTACAAATGTGTCATGCGAAATCGAGATTAATGATTCTGTATCTGTGTTGAACTATGGACAAGGTCCCAAGTAGCTTTCCGGCACTGTCGTGGCCAAAGAGGGGAGTAGGGTGTTTCTGGTCAAACTTTCAAACTTGCAGAAAACACTTGGACCAAACCGAATTTAGATTCACGGACTATCCAGAACAACCCACAATAGACGCTGCCTTTTTCGACCCCCCAACACACACACAAGTGGCAACCGACCCAGCGGTTGACCACGAAGCAGAACCCATCCCCTGCAGCAGCCCAGCAGGACTCACCACACCCAGCAGCCCAGCAAGGCCAGCTGCACAGCAGCCCAGTGAGGGCCCAACAATCGACTCACCAAAACCTGCATTTGCACTGAGACGATCAGCCAGAGAAAGGAAGGCCCCAGATCGACTTACGTTGTAAATAGTTAACTATTAACTTTTGGTGGCGGGGGTGGGGGGGGGGGGGGGGAGTGTTGTTATACATGTAAACCTGTAAATACCTTCTTTAACCACCAGGGGGTTCATTCCCTGGAGTCCCAAGGGATCCCACAATCCCTTGGGAGCACCTGTACACAAGGAGGCCTCACAGACTGGAGAGGCACTATGGAGACCTGTAATAAAGGACTCCGGTCACACATTACTTTAAGCTTACAGTATCTGGTCAGATTCTTTATTCAACACATAACAGGTGGTTTCTCCTGTAATTACATAGAAAGTACAATATACAACGTTGCTTTTCCTGGTTGTTGACACCTCTGCCAAGGGAAACAGGTCCTTCCTATCCACTCTATCCAGGCCCCTCATAATTTTATACATGGTTAAGAAGGATACGGAATGCTTGCCTTTACTGGCCGAGGCATAGAATATAAGAGCAGGGAGGTTATGCTTAAATTGTATAATACTTTGGTTTGGCCACAGCTGGAGTACTGCGTACAGTTCTGGTCACCGTATTATAGGAAGGACATGATTGCACTAGAGAGGGTGTGGAGGAGATTTACTAGGATGCTGCCTGGAATGGAGAATCTTAGTTATGAGGACAGATTGGATAGGCTAGGTTTGTTCTCAATGGAACAGAGGAGGTTGAGGGGAGACCTTATTGAGGTGTACAAAATATTGAGGGGCCTGGACATAGTGGATAGTAAGGGCATATTTCCATTGGTGGAGGGGTCTATAATGAGGGGGCATAGTTTTAAGGCGGATGGTCGAAGGTTTAGAGGGATTTGAGGGGGAGGGGTTCTTTACGCAGAGGGTTGTGGGGATCTGGAACTCGAAGAATGGTGGATGCAGAAACCCTCACCACTTTTAAGAGATGGCTGGATGGGCACTTAAAGTGCTGTAACCTGCAGGGTTACTGACCTAGAGCTAGTAATTGGGATTAGACTGGATGGTAAGAACTGCAAGGAATAGAATACGGCCAGCGTGATCTCCTGGACCAGTTTTGATCGCCTTGATTGGTCGGAGAGCAATTTTCCCAGATTTTTTCTCCCTAAATTGGCCTGGGTTTTATCTGGTTTTCGCCTCTCCCAGGAGATCACATGGGTCCGGTTGGGGTGGAGTGTAGAATGTTTCAGTATAAGGGGTGTTGCAGTTGTATGAGGTGGACTGGTTGGACTGGTTGCTCTTTGCCTTTCTGTCATTGTTCATAGATTTATATGTAACCTTTAGGGCTGCTGACCAGGGGCCGTGCGGATTTTTGTCGGCTGGCATGAACACGATGGGCCGAAAGGGCCTCCTTCTGCGCTGTAAATTTCTATGTTTCTATCTAATCAGGTCTCTCCTCAGCCTCCTCTGTTCCAAAGAAAACGCACCCAGCATCTCCAATCTTTCCTCATAGCTAAAATTCTCCAGTCCAGGCAACATCCTTATAAATCTCCTCTGCACCCACTAATATGTCCTTACTATACAGTATAAATGCACACGAGTCCCATACTTGAGAGAAGGTCACTCTGTGACCAGTAACCTTTATTAGCCAGCACTGAAGTGATGAAGGTGGGTGGAGCTTCCTCTTTTATACCTGAAAGTCCAGGTTAGGAGTGTCTCCCACCTAGTTCACCACCTAGTGGTCAATGTTCTCACGGTGTACAACTTAGGTCAGTTTATACATGGGTTACAATGACAGTTGAATACATGACATCACCTCCCCCCCAAAGTCTTATTGGGATCACAGGTTGAGTCTCTCTGGTGGTTTACGCTCCCTTGTAGAGTGCCTGAGTTGGGGCTCCGGTTGTTGGGCGCTGGCCTGAGTGTCTGCTGTTTGCGGTGCCTCAGGTCTGTCCGGACTGCCCACAGTGACTGGGCTCTCCTCCGCTTGGTTCCCGTGTTCGGTCACCTGTGGAGGAGTGAACTCTACATCGTGTTCTTCCTCTGCTTCTTCTATGGGGTTGCTGAACCTCCTTTTTGTTTGATCCACGTGTTTGCGGCAGATTTGTCCATTGGTGAGTTTAACTACCAGAATCCTATTCCCCTCTTTGGCAATCACAGTGCCTGCGAGCCATTTACGCCCTGCAGCATAGTTGAGGACAAAGACAGGGTCATTGACATCAATACATCGCGCCCTCGCAATCCCCTCATGGTAGTCACATTGTGACTGGCGCCTGCTCTCAACAATTTCTTTCATGGTGCGGTGTATAATTGATAGCCGGGTTTTGAGCGTCCTTTTCATTAGCAGCTCTGCGGGTGGGACCCCTGTGAGCGAGTGTGGTCGGGATCTATTGGCCAACAGGAGGCGTGATAAGCGGCATTGTAGGGAACTCCCTTGGATTCTGAGCATCCCGTTTGATTATCTGCACTGTTCGTTCCGCCTGGCCGTTTGAGGCCGGCTTGAACGGTGCCGTTCTGACATGGTTGATACCATTACCTGCCATGTAGTCCTGGAATTCAATGCTCGTAAAGCACGGGCCATTGTCGCTGACTAAGACGTCCGGTAGACCATGGGTGGCGAACATTGCCCGTAGACTTTCTACCGTGGCAGGGGATGTGCTTGAATTGAGAATGTCACACTCGATCCATTTGGAGCAGGCGTCTACTATTTTTCAAAACATTTTTCCCATGAAAGGACCAGCGTAGTCCACATGGATGCGTGACCATGGCTTGGCGGGCTTCCCTGGGTGCATTGCCCAGCTGGGCACACGTGTTGCACCTGCGAACACAAAGTTCCAGGTCTGCATCTATCCCCGGCCACCAAACGTGTGACGTGGCAATTGCCTTCATCATGACAATGCCCGGGTGCTCATTGTGGAGTTCTCTGATGAACATCTCTCTGCCCATCTCGGTTTCCCCATAGTAGGCAATCAGCCTGAATTGAGAGTTCATCCTTGCACCTGTGAAATGGTTTAAATTCCTCAGGGCATGCCCCGTACGTGGCTGCCCAGTCCCCATTCAGGATACAATCCTTGACTAAAGAACAGTAGCGAGTCTATATTTGTCCAGACTTTAATCTGACAGGCTGTCACGGGTGAGCCTTCGCTTTCGAAAGCTTCAACAGCCACGACCATCTCAGCATCATGCTCGGTTGCCCCCTCAGTGGTGGCTAGTGGGAGCCTGCTGAGTGCATTGGTGCAGTTTTCAGTGTTTGGTCTGTGCCGAATTGTATAGTCATAGGCGGCTAACATGAGTGCCCGCCTCTGTATGCGGGCCGATGCATTTGCATTTATGGCCTTGTTGTCAGCCAAAAGAGATGTTAGAGGTTTGTGATCTGTCTCCAGCTCAAATTTCCTGCCAAACAAGTACTGGTGCATTTTTTTTACAACATATTCACATGCAAGCGCTTCCTTTTCTACCATCCCGTAGCCCCATTCTGCCTGGGACAGACTTCTGGAGGCATAAGCTACCGGCTGTAACTGACCATTGGCATTAACATGCTGCAATACACACCCAACCCCATAGGATGACACGTCACACGTTAAAATGAGTTTCTTGCATGGGTCATATAGCGTTAACAGATTGTTGGAGCGCAATGCGGTGACCAGAACTGCACACAGTACTCCAGCTGCAGCCTAACCAGTGTTTTATATAGTTCAAGCATAACCTCTTTGCTCTTGTATTCCATGCCTTGACTAATAAAGGCTAGTATTCCTAATGGCTTCTTAACCACCTTATCTACCTGGCCTGCTACCTTCAGGGATCTGTGGACCTGCACTCCAAGGTCCCTTTGTTCCTCTACACTTCTCAGTATCCTACCATTTAATGTGTATTCCCTTGCCTTGTTAGACCTCCCCAAGTGCATTAGCTTACACTTCTCCGGATTGAATTCCATTTGTCACTGTTCTGCCCACCTGACCAGTTGATTGATATCTTTCTGCAGTCCGCAGCTTTCTTCTTCATTATCAACCACACAGCCTCATTTAGTGTCATCTGCAAATTTCTTAATCGTACCCCCAACATTCAAGTCCAAGGGCTAGAACCTCCACTTTTTTTGTCTGCTTTACCGCTGAAATGACATATAACGCCCATATATCGCCCACTTTGGCACAAAATGGAAACTAACGGGCATTTTTCAGAAACTTATTGCCGAGTGTTACTTTCCCCATGTGCTTAATGCCAATAAAAAATCTTACCGCCCGCCCACTTTTTTGGGGCAGAATCAGCAGAATGGGCGATTTCAACGCTCATAATATCGCCCAGCGTTACTTTCTGCACGGATTTTACGCCGAGATTCAATATTAACGCCCGGCCACCTTTTTTTGTCATAAAGAGCATATTTACCAAAACTAGCGGCCATGAGATCGCCCAGCGTCACTTTAACCACCTCGCACAAATATCACCCACAATATCGCTCGCCCGAAAAAAATGCCCCAAAAAAGTGGAACTAACCGGAACGAATCACAACGTTATAGATGCCAAGTTCTAGATCACATGTAGTGTCTTTTAAAAAGCTGCTGTGCTTCAACCTCAGCGGAGTTCGAATGTACTCTGCAGGTCGTTGGAGTTGATATGAACATCTGTAAAAACATCTTGACCATACTGTGACCGATTGGAATTGAATAGGTGTCTTCGTCGGGACATTCCTTGTTTGTGACGAATCGGTGGAAAACAGAGCGTTACAGCAATGGGGCCCGTCCTTTCTCACCCTCTCCTGGTGACCAAATACATGCAGGAGACTTGACATCGCCGAAGTAGACCACATGAAAAGACCCATGGTGGCATGATAGCTCCACTGCATTATGTGCCCAATATACGAAGTGACAGACAGATGAGGAGGACCAGATGTTACACTCCCCGCAAGTACAAGGAGAAGCATTCTTACCTCGACTTGCCCGACACCACCTGCCTTTGGAGACTGCGCTTCCACAAAGAGATTATCACTGAGGTATACCAGCTGATAAGGACACATCTGCAGCCAGCCAGCACCATCAGTACTGCACTGTCCGTTGAAGTCAAAATCACCGTGGCACTGTCGTTCTATACCTCGGGTTGTTTTTCAGGCCACAGTTGGAGACATTTGCGGACTTTCTAAGCATGTCACAGATTGCTGCATTAGACAGGTCACTGAAGCCCTGTACGCATGCAAGAGGGACTTGATCAGCTTCCCTATGGCCAGGGAGGCACAGAGTGAGAGGACTCTAGGATTCTCCAGAATTGCAAACTTCCCCAAGGTGCAGGGAGCAATAGGCCGTATACACATCGTGACGCGGGCACCTTTTCAGGATGCTGAGGTTTTCAGGATCCACAAAGGATTCCACTCCATGAATGTCCAACTGGTTGTCAACCACCAGCAAATTATACTGGCAGTGAATGTTCAATTTCTGGGCAGCATCCAGGATGCTCACATCCTGCGTGAGAGCACTGTATCTGACTTGTTTAACAATGAGCCACAAGGTCAATGCTGGATGCTTGGTGACAAAGGATATGGCCTAGACACCTGGCTGATGACCCCCCTGTGTGACACCCACACCGAGTCCGAGAGGCGATACAATGAGAGCCACAGAGCAACTCGCAATATCGTGGAAGGATACGGGAGAGGCTGGTCCAGAGGTGGGAATGTGCTCCGAGCCAGAAGCAAGATGTTGCTGCTGGCTCTCATGTGTGATTGGCAATGGGGGTGCGTCATATTGGGGTACAGTGCCACACTTCGGGACCACTGGGAGCCCTCTGACACCAGTGTTCCTGGCTACCAGCTCCATCCCTTTGATGTTATATATTATTTGTTGGACAAAAACTCGGTGCCAAATATGTTCTTGGTGCTTAGTAGGCTTTTTGCTGCTGGTGAATCTCCTTCGTGCCTCCCACAACAGCCAGACAAGCACACACCACAGCCATACATGCTTTCAGTGCCTCTGAGCTCCCTCTCTCTGTCTCCTCTTCTGCGCATGTCATGATGACCCTTGACCTCCTGAATCGCGGGAATCGAGCGTTGCCATGTCATTGCTAAGGACGGCCACACTTTACGGCACATGGTCAAAATTATTAACGCTACCGCCCATTTGATATCGCTCACGGTAACGCCCATTTTCAAAAATGTATACTAGGTGTTTTGAGAATGGGCGAGAAGCCAGCGATCTGAAGACACTTTTTTAATGCCCACGCCGGAAATAACACCCGTTTTTGGCCAATAAACACAAAAGTGGCGGTTCTAGCCCCAAGTCATTGATATATACCACAAAAAGCAAGGGACCCAGCACTGAGCCCTGCGGAACCCCTCTGAATACAGCCTTCCAGTCACAAAAACACCCATCAACCATTACCCTTTGCTTCCTGCTTCTGAGAAATTTTGGATCCTACTTGCCACTTTGCCCTGGATCCCATGGACTTTTACTTTCGTGACCAGTCTGCCATTTGGGACCTTACCAAAAGCTTTACTAAAATCCATATACACGACATCATACGCACTGCCCTCATCAACCTTCCTGGTTACCTCCTCGAAAAATTCAATCAAGTTAATCAGGCACGACCTTCCCTTAACAAATCCATGTTGACTGTCCTTGATGTCTTTCCAAATGAAGATTTATCCTGTTCCTCAGGATTTTTCCCACTAATTTTCCCACCACTGAGGTTAGACTGACTGGCCTGTAATTAATCGGTCTATCCCTGTCTCCCTTTCTAAACAAAGGTACAACACTAGCAATCCTCCAGTTCTCTAGCACCACACCTGTCGCCAGAGAGGACTGGAAAATGATGTCAGAGCCTCTGCTATTTCCTCCTTTGCTTCTCTTAACAACCTAGGATGCATTTCATCCCGGCTGGGGATTTATCCACTTTCAAAGCTGCTAAACCCCTTAATGCTACCTTTCTCACTATGTTTATCTTGTCTAATATTTCACACTCCTCCTGCCTCATTGAAAAATCTGCATCACCTATCTCTTTTGTGAAAGCAGATGCAAAATATTCACTAAGAATCATACTCCACACACAGATTTCCTTTATGTTCTCTAATTGGCCCCACACTTGAAGTATGAGTGTCATTGCTTTCATCAGCTAGACAGTGGAAAAGGTGATTTAGGCTAAAAACGGTGAATATTCCTTTTTAGGACAAACGCCAGTAAGAGCTTCTTCATGCAGAGTGATCAAGAGTTGGATTGCCTTCTGAGTCGTGTCGTGAAAGGGAAAACCTTAGGTTCATTCAAGGTGCGGTTAAATGATGCGAGTGCTGAGTGCATGAGCTAAGATGGTTTGAATGGCTTCGCTCATCTGTCTTTATCTTGTGATGAAGAAGTTGTCACTTTAACGACTGCACCAGTCAGCTTGCTGGCTACCCAACCCCACGGCCCCCAACAGAGGGCAGTAGGGCCATGTGCAAGTAACCACACCGAGAAAAACCCAAAGCTTATTAACAAGGTTAAAAAAATAATAAGGTAAAGACTAGCTGTGAGAGGAAAATGGAAAGTAATTAAATACAAAACAAACAATACATCAGAAGCTAAAAGAAACAATTTGGAAGAACAGGAACAAATATCTATTTTTCCCAATTGTTGTCCTGAAAGTGCAAAACCCTGACTGAGCAAGGATCATCATCATAGGCAGTCCCTCGAACGAGGATGACTTGCTTCCACACCAAAAGGAATGAGTTCATAGAAACATAGAAAATAGGTGCAGGAGTAGGCCATTAGGCCCTTCGAGCCTGCACCGCCATTCAATGAGTTCATGGCTAAACATGTAACTTCAGTACCCCATTCCTGCTTTCTCACCATACCCCTTGATCCCCCTAGTAGTAAGGACTACATCTAACTCTTTTTTGAATATATTTAGTGAATTGGCCTCAACAACTCTCTGTGGTAGAGAATTCCACAGAATCACCACTCTCTGGGTGAAGAAGTTTCTCCTCATCTCGGTCCTAAATGGCTTACCCCTTATCCTTAGACTGTGACCCCTGGTTCTGGACTTCCCCAACATTGGGAACATTCTTCCTGCATCCAACCTGTCTAAACCCGTCAGAATTTTAAACGTTTCTATGAGATCCCTCTCATTCTTCTGAACTCCAGTGAATACAAGCCCAGTTGATCCAGTCTTTCTTGATAGGTCAGTCCCGCCATCCCGGGAATCAGTCTGGTGAACCTTTGCTGCACACCCTCAATAGCAAGAATGTCCTTCCTCAAGTTAGGAGACCAAAACTGTACACAATACTCCAGATGTAGCCTCACCAAGGCCCTGTACAACTGTCGTAACACCTCCCTGCCCCTGTACTCAAATCCCCTCGCTATGAAGGCCAACATGCCATTTGCTTTCTTAACCGCCTGCTGTACCTGCATGCCAACCTTCAATGACTGATGTACCATGACACCCAGGTCTCGTTGCACCTCCCCTTTTCCTAATCTGTCACCATTCAGATAATAGTCTGTCTCTCTGTTTTTACCACCAAAGTGGATAACCTCACATTTATCCACATTATACTTCATCTGCCATGCATTTGCCCACTCACCTAACCTATCCAAGTTACTCTGCAGCCTCATAGCATCCTCCTCGCAGCTCACACTGCCACCGAACTTAGTGTCATCCAAAAATTTGGAGATACTACATTTAACCCCCTCATCTAAATCATTAATGTACAATGTAAACAGCTGGGGCCCCAGCACAGAACCTTGCGGTACCCCACTAGTCACTGCCTGCCATTCTGAAAAGTATCCATTTACTCCTACTCTTTGCTTCCTGTCTGCCAACCAGTTCTCAATCCACGTCAGCACACTATCCCCAATCCCATGTGCTTTAACTTTGCACATTAATCTCTTGTGTGGAACCTTGTCGAAAGCCTTCTGAAAGTCCAAATACACCACATCATTGGTTCTCCCTTGTCCACTCTACTGGAAACATCCTCATAAAAATTCCAGAAGATTTGTCAAGCATGATTTCCCTTTCACAAATCCATGCTGACTTGGACCCATCATGTCACCTCTTTCCAAATGTTCGCAGATGTTTCAATGAAGGTCCCGATATTCCAGTCCTGAACTCCAGGGGTAGAAGATGCCTGTGCGTGGATTTATTTAACGTGTGGTGACCATTGCACATCAGCCACCACACGGGCTTGACAGAGCTAGGCCTTTATCCAGTGGCAAGGGTTAACCAGGACGACTGAAGACCTGCTCTGCTGCATGGATCTAGTGTGCACACACATCGCAGTGTGGGCTGGCCCGTGCTGCCCCTGAGCCCTCGGCTCTTCAGGGGAGATCAGACGTAGATTGGGTGACCCCTTTCCAGAACACCTCCTTTCAGCCCGTAAGGCTGACCCCGAGCTTGCGGTTGCCTGTCACTTTAATTCTCCGCTCCACTCCCATTCTGACCTCTCTGTCCTCAGCCTCCGACTCTGTTGCAACTAAGTTTAATGTAAGCTCAAGGAACGGCACCTCATCTTTCGATTAGGCACTTTATAACCTTCTGACCAAAGATGTACAGGCTCTTTGCCTGCGCTCTTTGTCTGATTATGCTTGTGTGAAGCACCTTGGGTCATTTTACTACATTAAAGACACTACATCAATGCAGGATGTTTGGTATCTCATCGAAGTGGATATTGTTCATGTGTTGAGCCCTGAAAGTGAGTGTCAGTAGGCCTCTTGACTGTGGGGGCATCACTACTGAGCACAGTCCTGTTCTTTCCCGATATCCTCACACATTTACTTTCTGGCTGAGATCAGCAAACTCAACATAGACCAAGTATTAAACCTCGGACTGTCCTGGTTTCAATAGCTGGGGAATTTAAATGCAGTTAATTAATAAATCTGGAATAAAAAGCTAGTATCCGAAATGGTGACCCTGGGCTAAAATTTGGCCCTCCAGTTAAAATGGCCCACTTGCCCGAGGTGCCAAAAATTTACCTCGGTATTCTCCCCACTCTGTGGACCGTCGTAGGCCTTGGCATGGCGTGGCAAAAGCAGTGGGGGGGGCGGAGCTGAAGCCCTGCGCCGAAAACAGTGCCGGCAACTGCGCACATGCGCAATGGAGTCTGCGCGCATGCGCAGTAGCTCCTCACCCTCCCAGCGCGCGTCGTCCCTATCCCTGGCCGAAAGGATGACCCAATGCCTTGCCGCCCCTATCCCTGGCCGAAGGGATGACTCGATGTTCGCCGCCCCTATCCCTGGCTGAAGGGATCTCAGCACTGCTGTGGTAAGGGTGTGTAGATGTGGCCTCAGAGTCACTGTGTTCCTGCCCCCGATCGCAATCCAGTGACACATGTTGGAATCGCATATGTGTGAGCGTCAAGCAAGGATGGGATTAGGCACAGCTGTGATGCCTCATCATGGCCTAACAGCCTGCTGACATTCACTTACACAGGAATAATTGCCGATTGGGCAGGGGGTGCCTGTGCAAAGCAAAGAACCAAAAGCCTCCGGAGACAATAGCAGGAGCAGCATGTCTATCAGACAGGTTCCCACGGAGTTCATGGAATCCTGTTGTTTAGAAACACCAGCAGCCAAAGTGAATCGCTTAGCAGAGTGTGCGTAATTGTTTTATTTTTTATTTTTTATTTTTTTAATTTATTTTTGATGGTTTTTATGCTTCTTTAATGTTGTTGTGAAGGTGTTTAGTGCTTTCAGTGCTTTGCAAGATCCTCTGTGCTTCCCTCCCCATCCCATCTCTGGCTACCTGCGCTGATTTCTTAACTCGCCGCAAGGGTTTCCTGTGCGGCCACAAGTGGCCACATACAAGCAGCCAGACATTGATGCGGAGATTCAACATTGCCTCCAGTGCACCAATGCAGCCTTCGGCCGCCTGAGGAAAAGAGTGTTCGAAGATCAGGCCCTCAAACCTACCACCAAGCTCATGGTCTACAGGACTCTAGTAATACCCGCCCTCCTGTATGGATCAGAGGCATGGACGATGTACAGAAGACACCTCAAGTCGCTGGAGATGTATCACCAACGATGTCTCCGCAACTATTAGCTGTCCAAACTGGCTTAAATGGTTAAAACAGGCGTAGGTGGCTGGTGGCGCCCCCTTTTGAAAAAAAAACTAAACTAAAAAAAATCCTAACTAATTCACACACTGGCGCAAATTAAATGGGCAAGATTGCGATTTTTAAGATACTCAAAAAAAATCAAGTTGCTCCAAAAGAAACAGAGCAACTCCTGGGCAAATTTGGGCCCCATGACACTAACAGATTGTCATAAAATCCCATCTGGTTCACTAAGGTCCTTTAGGGTAGGAAGTCTACCATCCTTATCCGGCCTAGCTTATATGTGACTCCAGAACCACAGCAACGTGGTTGACTCTTAACTGTCCTCAGAAATGGCCTACAAGCCACTCAGTTGTATCAAACCACTAAAAGAAACAATAATTAGAATAAAACCGGATGGACCACCCAGCATAGACCTAAGCACCAGATTTGGACATGACAACGGCACATCCAGCCCAGTCGACACTACAAAGACCTTCTCACCAACATCTGGGGGGACTTGTGCCAAAATTGGCAGAGCTGTCCCATGGACAAGTCAAGCAACAGCCTGACATAGTCATACTCACAGAATCATAACTTCCAGAGTCCTCCATCATCATCCCTGGGCATATCCTGTCCTATCGTCAGGATAGACGCCCGAGGTGGCAGCACAATGATATACTGTCGGGAGGGAGTAGTCCTGGTAGGCCTCAACATTGACTCTGGACCCCATGAAGTCTCATGGCATCAGGTCAAACATGGGCAAGGAAACCTCCTGCTGATTATCATCTACTGCCCTCCCTCAGCTGATGAATCAGTACTCCTCCATATTGAACACCAATTGGAAGGGCACAAAATGTACGCTGGGTGGGGGCCTTCAATGTCCATTGCCATGTGTGGCTCAGTTGTACTACTACTGACCGAACCGGCCGAGTCCTGAAGGACATAGCTGCTAGATTGGGTATGCGACAGGTGATCTGAGAAACAACACAAGGGAAAAACCTACTTGATCCTGTCGTCACCAACCTACCTGTCGCAGATGCATCTGTCCATGATAGTATTGGTAGGAGTGACCACCACACAATCCTTGTGGAGATGAAGTGCCGTCTTCACATTGAGGCCATCATCCATCGTGTTGCGTGGCACTACCGCCGTGCTAAATGGGATAGATTCAGAACAGATCTAGCAGCTCAAAAATGAGCATCCATGAGGCACTGTGGGCCATCAACATCGGCAGAATTGTATTCTACCACAATCTGTAACCTCGAGGCCCGGCATATCCCTCACTCAACCATTACCATCAAGCCAGGGGACCAATGGTGGTTCAATAAGGAGTGTAGGAGAGCTTACAGGTGTACCTAAAAATTAGAGGCCAACCTGGTGAAGCTACAACAAAGGAATACATGTATGTTAAACAGCACTGTGACAGTATCTTTATCACGCAAACACTGTATTAATAGAAACATAGAAACATAGAAAATAGGTGCAGGAGTAGGCCATTCGGCCCTTCGAGCCTGCACCGCCATTCAATGAGTTCATGGCTGAACGTGCAACTTCAGTACCCCATTCCTGCTTTCTCGCCATACCCCTTGATCCCCCTAGTAGTAAGGACCTCATCTAACTCCTTTTTGAATATATTTAGTGAATTGGCCTCAACAACTTTCTGTGGTAGAGAATTCCACAGGTTCACCACTCTCTGGGTGAAGAAGTTCCTCCTCATCTCGGTCCTAAATGGCTTACCCCTTATCCTTAGACTGTGTCCCCTGGTTCTGGACTTCTCCAACATTGGGAACATTCTTCCTGCATCTAACCTGTCTAACCCCGTCAGAATTTTAAATGTTTCTATGAGGTCCCCTCTCATTCTTCTGAACTCCAGTGAATACAAGCCCAGTTGATCCAGTCTTTCTTGATAGGTCAGTCCCGCCATCCCGGGAATCAGTCTGGTGAACCTTCGCTGCACTCCCTCAATAGCAAGAATGTCCTTCCTCAGGTTAGGAGACCAAAACTGTACACAATACTCCAGGTGTGGCCTCACCAAAGCCCTGTACAACTGTAACAACACCTCCCTGCCCCTGTACTCAACTCCCCTTGCTATGAAGGTAAACATGCCATTTGCTTTCTTAACCGCCTGCTGTACCTGCATGCCAACCTTCAATGATTGATGTACCATGACACCCAGGTCTCGTTGCACCTCCCCTTTTCCTAATCTGTCACCATTCAGATAATAGTCTGTCTCTCTGTTTTTACCACCAAAGTGGATAACCTCACATTTATCCACATTATACTTCATCTGCCATGCATTTGCCCACTCACCTAACCGATCCAAGTCGCTCTGCAGCCTCATAGCATCTTCCTCGCAGCTCACACTGCCACCGAACTTAGTGTCATCCGCAAATTTGGAGATACTACATTTAATCCCCTCGTCTAAATCATTAATGTACAGTGTAAACAGCTGGGGCCCCAGCACAGAACCTTGCGGTACCCCACTAGTCACTGCCTGCCATTCTGAAAAGTATCCATTTACTCCTACTCTTTGCTTCCTGTCTGTCAACCAGTTCTCAATCCATGTCAGCACACTACCCCCAATCCCATGTGCTTTAACTTTGCACATTAATCTCTTGTGTGACCTTGTCGAAAGCCTTCTGAAAGTCCAAATATACCACATCAACTGGTTCTCCCTTGTCCACTCTACTGGAAACATCCTCAAAAAATTCCAGAAGATTTGTCAAGCATGATTTCCCTTTCACAAATCCATGCTGACTTGGACCTATCATGTCACCTCTTTCCAAATGCGCTGCTATGACATCCTTAATAATTGATTCCATCATTTTACCCACTACCGATGTCAGGCTGACCGGTCTATAATTCCCTGTTATCTCTCTCCCTCCTTCTTTAAGTGGAAGATGATTAAATAAAACTTAAATCATATCACAGTATAATATGCTTAAATTAAGAATATTTGCACAGGGCTCTTGGTATATTTGGTCAGGGCCCCTGGCCACGGGCCCTATAGGCCTATGCGTTAATTTACACCTAAATGGTACGCAGGAGATTGCTGTAGCAATTGTGAATGTCACAAAGTGTGTCCTCAGAACCCATTACTCTTGTCCTGCTCATCCCTCCAAAACTGTCTTACAAGTTACAGTCCTGTAGAAACATGGGAATATAGAGGACCAGAAAAGAACACTAGAGTCCATTTGTTTGATCCCATTGATGGCTTATCAGGCAATGCCATACCAAAGCATGCCACCCTTGCAAGGTGCAACTTACATGGGAAGCAGCTATCACACTAAAGCCTTAATGGGGCTTTACACAGTAAATCTTTCCAACACATTCTAGCTTCCAGATGCATGTCCAGTTACTGATATATAGGATGCACTGCAAGGTGGACACATGCTTATCACTGTACTTGCATCTTAAACTTACAACATCTCAAGACTACTTCCCTGCTTGCAGAACAAGATGGTACATAACAAAAGGGAACAGAACCAAAGTTGAGGAAGGCCTCCTATGCACACAGAATTTCCTTTGATGTGCAAAATCCCTTTAATGAATTAGTCCAGAAAATCTTTACTTATGAGAGCACTGAGGGAGTAGGAAAAGGTAAAGCTGGAAGCTTCCAGGAAACTTAGTTAGCACTGTCACCCTTTCTTATTCTCTGACAAAACCAAAGCATCATAAACAGTACATATCACTGTTCCTTCATCGTCGCTGGGTCAAAATCCTGGAACTCCCTCCCTAACAGCACTGTGGGAATACCTTCACCACACAGACTGCAGTTGTTCAAGAAGGTGGCTCACCATCACCTTCTCAAAGGCAATTAAGGGATGGGCAATAAATGCTGGCCATGCCAGCAGTACCCACATCCCAGGATCTAATTTTTTTTTTAAGTATCTTGCAATGCAAGTTTTCATTTGAAGGCATCTTTTGAAGCCAGCACACGCTAACTCCTGTTATTTTTCAGCCTGGTGGAATAGGCTGGCAGCAATGCTAGTGGTACAGAGCAGCAAAGTACCTCACAGCACCCTGCACCACCCTCACCAGTCTCTGCTAACACCAGCACAACTGCACACAGCCCACTGAATGCAGATAGTTAGCTGTCCAAGCCTAGCGCTGGCTGTGACACAGTTCATAGCGTTCTTGCCTCTGATTCAGAAGGTCGTGGGTTCAGGTTCCAGAGACCTCAGCACAAAATCTAGGCGGACACTCCAGTGCAGCGCTGCACTGTTGGTGGTGCCGTCTTTCGGTTGAGACGTTAAACCGAGGCCCTGACTGTTCTCTCAGGTGGACGTAAAAGATCCCATGGCACAATTCTGAAGAAGAATAGGAGAGTTCTCCCTGATGTCTTGGCCGATATTTATCCCTCAACCAACATCGCTAAAAACAGATTATCTGGCCGCTATCGCATTGCTGTTTGTCGGACCTTGTTGTGTGAAAATTGGCTGCTGCATTTCCTACATTACAACAGTGCAACACTCCAAAAGTACTTCATTAACTGTGGAGTGCTTTGGGGCGTTGCGAGGTTGTGAAAGGCGTTATTCAGGCCAACATCCCCAGCATTGAAGCACTGACCACACTTGATCAGCTCCGCTGGGCAGGCCACATTGCTCACATGCCAGACACGAGACTCCCAAAGCAAGCGCTCTACTCGGAACTCGTCCATGGCAAACGAGCCAAAGGTGGGCAGCGGAAACGTTACAAGGACACCCTCAAAATCTCCCTGATAAAGTGCAACATCCCCACTGACACCTAGGAGTCCCTGGCCAAAGACCGCCCTAAGTGGAGGAAGAGCATCCGGGAGTGCGCTGAGCGCCCCGAGTATAGTCGCCAGAGCATGCAGAAATCAAGCGCAGGCAGCGGAAGGAGCGTGCGGCAAACCAGGCCCCTCGCCAAACCTTCCCTTCAACCGCTGTCTGTCCCACCTGTGACAGACTGTGGTTCTCGTATTGGACTGTTCAGCCACCTAAGAACTCATGCTAAGAGTGGAAGTAAGTCTTCCTCGATTCCGAGGGACTGCCTATGATGGTGATGATGATATAAATGCAAGCCTTATTTATTTTAAGAACAATTGCGGATGCCAGAGAAGATGCAGGAACTCGTGAAGAAACGCAGCAGATAGTCTTTCTTTCCAGGCACTTCCTGTGAGCAGAGGAAAAGCCCAGAGAAATCGACAAACTGAAGAAGGTTCATGTTGCTCTGTCAAAAGAGCGCTGCTGAGAAGGGAAGGAAAACAACAGCTGTTCGAAGAATGTTGGCTCAGGTTCACAAGTCAACAAGGTATAGAGTTGAATCTGACCTTGAAAACAGAACCTGCATGTTTGTGTTTTGAGCTCTGAAGAGAGGCTAAGGGCTGTTTCGCTGGAAAATGATAGGAGGGAAGATACATAATCTGAGTATTTTTTTAATTATGAAGTGGAGTGAGTGGAGTGGTGGAGTATGTACATAAGGTGGCACATAATGGGACATAAATTCGCGCCTGCAACTGTTCACGTGCTTAGTTCCATTGGCCAAGATCCAGAAACAGGTCACTGATCAGCACACTGGACTACAAACGGTATGTAGGAAGACCGGAGACAGGGAAAGACAAGAAAATATAAATATATCTCAAAAGAAGCAGCATGCTCCTTAAAATAAATCATGCAAGTGCCTGTGGGCGAATTTGTTTTCTCCACCACGCCCACTAATTTTGGCCTGCTTGATTGGCACCCCATCCACCACCTTAAACATTCACTCCCTCCACCACCGGCGCACCGTGGCTGCAGTGTGCACCATCTACAGGATGCACTGCAGCAACTCACCAAGGCTTCTTCGGCAGCACCTCCCAAACCCGCGTCCTGTACCACCTAGAAGGACAAGGGCAGCAGACGCATGGGAACACCATCACCTACAAGCTCCCCTCCAAGTTATACACCATCCTGACTTGGAAATATATCACCGTTCTTTCATCATCGCTGGGTCAAAATCCTGGAATCCCCTTCCTAACAGCACTGTGGGAGTACCTTCACCACACGGACTGCTGTGGTTCAAGACGGCGGCTCACCACCATTTTCTCAAGGGCAGTTAGGGATGGGTAATAAATGCTGGCCTTGCCAGCGATGCCCACATCCTGGAACTAATATAATTTTGTTTTAAATCACATTCTCTCCTGAATGCTGAGTAAGTTTTATGAATATTGAACATAAGAACATAAGAATTAGGAACAGGAGTAGGCCATCTAGCCCCTCGAGCCTGCTCCACCATTCAAAAAGATCATGGCTGATCTGGCCGTGGACTCAGCTCCACTTACCCGCCCACTTCCCATAACCCTTAATTCCCTTATTGGCTAAAAATCTATCTATCTGTGATTTGAATACATTCAATGAGCTAGCCTCAACTGCTTCCTTGGGCAGAGAATTCCACAGATTCACAACCCTCTGGGAGAAGAAATTCCTTCTCAACTCGGTTTTAAATTGTCTCCCCCGTATTTTGAGGCTGTGCCCCCTAGTTCTAGTCTCCCCGACCAGTGGAAACAACCTCTCTGCCTATATCTTGTCTATCCCTTCCATTATTTTAAATGTTTCTATAAGATCACCCCTCATCCTTCTGAACTCCAACGAGTAAAGACCCAGTCTACTCAACCTATCATCATAAGGTAACCCCCTCATCTCCGGAATCAGCCTAGTGAATCATCTCTGTACCCCCTCCAAAGCTAGTATATCCTTCCTTAAGTAAGGTGACCAAAACTGCACGCAGTACTCCAGGTGCGGCCTCATCAATTGGAAACCTTCCAGTCCAAGTGGACATTCTTGATGAGTGGAATGGGTTCAAACTTAGATCAGAGCTGAAAACATAGTACACTAACCCACTGTGTTGTGTAGTTTATTTGCTCTCCCCATCTTGTTGAACTTGAGTACTAAGAGGAAGTTTTGCCCACATAATAACTTATGCACACTGAAAGCAATTCACTGGTTGGGAAATGTTTTGGGACAGCCTGAGGCGATAAGGTGCTTTATAACATATAAGTCCTTCTTACTAGGAGTCTGCTCAGTTGTGAAAAGAAACCGCTATCTATACCAGCTGTTATACAGTATGTAGAATGGTGCTTCAAGTCAGTGTTAATTCCATTATATAATGAACAGATAAAGAACACGATTTGAAGATCAGATTTATTTATTGCGTCATTTCATTTTATATATTAAATATAATATTCTCCACTGAATTAAGAGAGACTCACCATCAGTATCCTTTAAAAAAAATCCATTTATAGAATCATAAGAACTTACAGCACAGAAGAAGGCCATTCGGCCCATCGTGCCTGTGCTGGCTCTTTGAAAGAGCAGTCATCCTTAGTCCCACATCCCTGCTTTTTTCCGTAACCAAAGACTATTAACCAAGTAACCATTTCCAAGAACTCGTAGCTTTAAAGGAACAGCGTTTTCAGATTAAAAAGGTGAACAAATATGATGACATAAATCATGCTGTTTTACACTTGGAACCGATCATCGTTTAACCATCAGCATATTCGATGATAGGTCAGCATAGGCAGGAATGCGATCCTGCGATCATTCCCCCAATATAGAAAACAACTGAACTTGACAAAAAAAAACACATTTTATATAGAACTCCCCCTAATGTATGAAGTCTTATTCCATTCGCATTAAGAATTGGAGTAAAAGGCTGTGATCCAATAATGTCATTGTAGGACCGTTCTTACACTGAGTAGTCATGGAATGGCCAGAGTGGGAATGAGCCTCAAAGCAAGAGCACCTCTCTGCCAAAGCCTCTCACAACACAGTCTGTATTAAACAGTGGGTAATGAGTAAGCACTTGAGTAAACTCATGGCACTGAACTTGGACATCTGGAACATCAGGCGCTGGCACATCCTATGTATGTCCTTCCATCACACTGATATCTGCTATATTGCTTATGAGTCGAAACATGGGATGGCAACTGCTGGAAGGGGTTATCTGGAAGCCAAGACAGAGAATTAATGCTCATATATTCAAAGCTCGGCGGCTACCCAATGATGGAATTGCAGAGAAGCTAGCAGCTGCTGTATAAGGTCCACCGCTCTCTGCTGGAAGGAACATTCAAGGGGATATGGTGTGTGTCTGAGCTGTGGTCAGCAAGGTAGTGGCAATACACTTACACTTTCTATGGCAAGTTGTGCTGTTTACTATGGCACTCTTGAGGAGCTCCAGGTGCCTGTTATCAGAGAGGGCTCAAACCTACACTTGGCAGTTATCGAATAACCATCTCCTTGGGTGGCAAGGGGGAAGGAGGGTAGTGGGGTCTCTTCAGGGCTGAGAGAGCTCCAAGGCAACACACCTAGTGACAGGAGTTTGCTATAATACATTTGAGTCAGAGAAGTGTAGTGCACTCCAGGACACTATGGATTGACCAACCCAGTTCTCTCATGGAATCTGGTGGGGTAGACCTGTCACTGGTGGGTGGGATACTTAACCCCAAATAAATCTGCAAGCCAATGCACCAACAGAAGTAGCAGGACATACACTCATGCTCGGTGTTAGTTGGCTGTGTAGTTTTACTGGTTAAACTCCAGCAAAAAACTTCGGGGTGGTAAAGTTTGTGCCCGGGAAAAGTTTGCCCCTCAGTCAGCAAAATTCATCAGCTGGGCCCCGAGTGTGGGGTTGAATGCTAAGGGCACACCTCTCTTAGGGTGCTAGGCCAGCTGAGCAAGCTAAAATCCAGAGTTAAACAGCCAGCCTCGGAGCACTGTGAGAGGTGCCTGGGGAAGGAGAAGATACACGCTTGGTGGTTCCTACACCTCACCTCTGCCAATCTGTGCCTAAGCTCACTGAACTTGTGGAGTGTGTCTTTATGTGAAGACAGTGTGCACTCCATATAAAGCACAAGAAACTCTCCGGCTATAGATTTCAAAGTGGTTTGATTTGGTGGCTCAAACATGGTCATCGGTTTCTGTACATGGCTGAATAAAAATCAAATGTAAAATAAATAGTTTGAGGGGGGCGCGGGGTTATGTTCTTCTCTATCTTTTTCTTTCATTAATTCTCTCTCCCTTTCTTCAGGATCTAAATAGGCCCACAACAACTGCAGCCATGAGGGTGGGGACTCGCTGCCAGCTTTCCAATACAAGTACAACATCTGAAATCCGGAATCCTCGGGACTGAATCCGGGTTTTGCCAGATTTCGGACCTCGCCGCGGACCGAATCCGTGCCGGATTTTGAAGCTCGCCGCCCACCGATCCTCCGCTCCACACCGAAATGTCCGGTTTGCGGACAATTCCGGTTTTTGGAATTCCAAATTCAGGACGTTGCCTCTGTGATGCTTTTCGTGAGCCAGCCACTAAACTGCAAGAGCAGCAGCCTGAAGACAATTCATTCTTCAATTTTCACTCCCTCCTTGTAGGAATATGCCTGGCCTTCATTCAGTGCTGTCCCACTGAAGCTCAACCAAGATCAAGAACGCGGGGTATTGGTACAACTGGGCACAAACCCATGCCAGATTATTCTCTCGTGTCATGCATTTGAGCTCCAATAGTCTGCACTGAAAGATCATCAACAACAACCTACATTTATATAAAATTTTTAACAAGGCAAAATGTTTCACAGTGCTTCACAGTTTTGGTGAAGGGGTCAGACTTGAGCACGCATATTATGGGAGGTGACCAAAGGTGCAGTTTAAGTTTTTTTTGAAGATTTTGTATCATAAAGAGGTTTGGGGAGAAAGTTCCAGAGTGCGAGAGCAATATGGCTGGGCTTTCTGCCCTTGAGTATACAGTAGAGAGAAGGGCTGGTACACTGGTGAAGGCAGACTACACTAGAGGCATGAATGTAGGGTTGACGGGGAGAGAGGGTGGAGAACGGTTGTGAACATGAGGCTGAAGATATTGAAGAGGATGAACTGAAGAGATCAGCAGGGATGCTGGATGAGTCGGACCTTATCAGGATAGGAATCAAGCAGCGGAGATCTCAACGACTTGGAGTTTATAAAGGGTGGACCTTGGAAGGGGAAAGAATCGGAAAAGTTAAGTCTGGGGGTGATAAATACGCAAATGAGGGTTTCAAAGATGTAAATGATGCAGCAGTTGGCGGGGGGAGGGGGGGTTGCTGATAGGGATGGAGGTAGGTGATATTTCTAAAGTGGAAGTCTGCATCTCAGGCCAAACAGGACACCAAAGTTGCATGGCATCGGGGTTGACCTTGAGTGTGCATCCAGGAACAGGGGGAAAATCAGGGCCTGAGGCAGTGTTCGTGATGAAGGCTAAATAGCGGACTTCAGTCTCGCGTAAAGTTTGGACAAACTGCTGTCAGTCAGGCAGGCAGGCAGCGCAGTCAGAGTTGAAGGCTGTGTCGCAGGGGCAAACCTGGGTGTTGTCAACATAGTGAAAGCTGGTCCCATGTTCATGATTAAACAAGCTCTAACATTTTTTTAAATCTTTGGATACAAGCAATGCTGACAATGCAGCATTTATTGCCCCTCCCTAGTTGACCTTGGGGCATTAAGCAAAGAGGTGGGTGAGTGATCAAGATCTCAATCAGGAATGGATCAATGGATCAGGGAATGAGTGTTATGGAGAAGAGGAGTCTAGTGAGGGCCAAGGTAGAGCTAGAACAAAAGCTACAGTGTTTGAATCTGACTAGCAGCTTTGAAACAGAAGAGGAAAGGGCAGCTGAGAGTCATCAGTTCAGATATCACCATTTTAATTTTGTACCTGTTTACCCTTAGAAAGGGGTTCTGATGGTGAAACTGCTCTTTAAGACTAACACTGTATTCAACAAGCACTTTTTAAAACAATGTTGGTGAGTTAATTTACAACAATCACACAAATTACACAAATGTGAACAACACAAAAAAATAAAGAGCTTTACATCTTTTAACTAGTAGCTTAAAAATAAACGTGTGCTTTACAGGACAGAGGCAGAGTAAAGATGGATATTTCTGCTTGCAGCGTCGTGTTCAGATGTGACTTATCCTGGCTGTAAGAGAGCCATTGCTGTAAGTGGCACTTCCAACCAGCTCCCAGCACTTTTGTCTTAGGGAGATCTCAGAAATTCTACCTTTGACCCCGAGTATATTAATCAAAAGCATTTTTATTAAATTTTTTTTTAAAAACGCGTTCTTAAGATTCTTCTAAATATCCAGCTATAAATACACTGAAGTGCTTGGAAAACAACATTCCAAGATTGTGAGTTATCTGCATATCCAATGTACAAGGGCATTATATGGTTCTTGACCCAACCTTTGACCTATACAGAACCTATGATCGGATCTCACTCTATTTACAATGCCCATCTCTCAGGGGTCATTGTCACATCCTGCTGTGATATGGAAATGGGAGCTGATTCACTCTACCATAACTGTCCTCAACCTGTGCCACAGAAAGAAAATTCTAATTGCTGTCCCAGTACTATTATGGCTCATTGAACAGAATAATAAAGAACCTTCCTTTACAGCTTGACACCATCCTGCCAGTAACAATGAATGGCATGGTCAGTAAGGTACCAAGCCTTTTATCACAACATATTCCAGAAATATCCAGCTGAATCTTAGAGCGCCAGTCAGAACAAGCCAGTCTGATGGAATATTTCAGACTTTTATTACTATTGTACCCAACACAGAAACTCCACTATAGTCCCTGATGGACAAATGTTATAGCACTTTTGAAATGAGCTCTGAATGTGCATAATGCATTTAAGTGAACACCTAGCTTGGACTCTGCCCCACCCACTCAATCTCCCAAGAAAGGCAATCAACCATAGGTAAACCTCCGATAAAACTCTCCCTAATCCCCCTCCAAGACTGAGAACCTAGAGAAATTTGAGCTGATTAGACAGCCAACATGGATTTTTGATGGGTAAGTCATGTCTAACGAAGCTAATTGAATTTTTTGTGAAAGTAACCATAGTAGTAGACAGGGGACTGTCCGTGGATGTAGTTTATATGGACTACTAGAAGGCAATCAATGGAGTTCCACATAAGAGACTGTTAGATGAAATTAAAGCTCAAGGAATTGAAGGCAAATTATTGACCTGGTTAGGAGATTGGTTAGGTGGTAGAAGACAGAGTTGTGATAATGGGTATGTACTCAAATTGGAAGGAAATGACGAGTGGTGTTCCACAAGGGTCTGAGCTGAGGCCTCAACTATTCAATATATTTATTACTGATTTAGATAACACAATAGAGAACCATGTATCCAAGTTTGCTGAAGACACAACGATTGGTAGCATAGTAAGTCGTGTAGACAGTATCATAAAAATGCAAAGAGGCATTGAAAGATTGTGATTGAGCAAAACTGTGGTAAATAGATTTCAATGCAGGTAAGTGTGAGGTCATCCATGTTGGACCATAAAGGACAGATCCAAGTATATTTAAAATGTTGAAAAGCTAGGAACAGTGGATTTAGGGGTTTATGTCCACAGCTTCCTAAAATGTAGAAATCAGGTACAAAAAATAAATCAAAACGGCTAATGGAATGTTAGCCTTTACAACCAGAGGCTAAAATATAAAAGGGAAGTTTTGCTAGAGCTATACAAAGCACTGCTTAGACCTCATCTGGAGTACTGTACACAGTTCTGGGCATCGCATCTTAGAAAAGATATATTGGCCTTGGAAGGAGCGCAGTGCAGATTCACTAGAATGTTACCAGGGCTCCAAAGGTTAGATTATCAGGAGAGATTACATAAACTAGGCTTGTATTCCCTGAAATATAGAAGATTGGGGAGGGATTTGATTGAGGTTTTTTGTATTTGAAAGGAATTCATAGGGTAGAGGGTCATTTATTTCCGCTGGAGGAGGAATCTAGGAGAAGGAGACGAAACCTTAAAATCAGAACCAGGCCATTCAGGAGAGAAATTAGGAAACGCTTCTTCACAACTCTCTCATTCAAAAAGCAGTATAGATGCTACCTCAATTAGTAATTTTAAATCGAAGATCAATAGATTTTTGCTAGCCAATGGTATAAAAGAATATGGAGCCAAGGCGGGTAGATGGAGATCATCCGTGATGTCATGAATGGTGGAACAGGCTCGAGGGGCTAAATAGCCTACTCCTAATTCTGTGCTCCTATAAAAGGATATCAAACAAACCTTTAGGGCAATAACCAAACCCAGACATCCTCACATAGAACTCTAACCAGTTGCATTAGTTTCTCAAAGTTTCTTCCTGCCTCCAGAAAAGACAAATGAACAAATCTGTTAAAAATGTACCTATCCATACATCTACATTAATCATGCTTGTCCTCAACATGATAGGGACAATTACTGAATTTTAAATAGATGGAACGTTGTGGGAGCATGCCCCAAATTCCCAACACACATTCCAAGCAGGGAGAGCTCCCTGCCATGATTTCATGAAATTAGACCCCGATATTTCCATCATCAGGAACCAGCATATTTTGATCATCTCCATCCATACTCACCTATCTAAATCCATTTCCTAACCAGATCATGCTAATGAAGACAATGAGTCCTCTGAAAGAAGATCCTTCTTCGTTTGGTTCGGGGACAGCGAGAGCTGCTTTCTGACATGCTGGTAAAGGAGGAGAGCAAAGTGGAACAGTAGCATTGTGGTTATGTTACTGGACTAGCAACCCAGAGGGCTGGATTAAAAGTCGGAGACCAGAGTTGAAATCTGACCACGGCAGCTGGGGAGTTTAAACTCAGTTAATTAAATGAATCTGGAATTAAAAAGCTAGCATCAGTAATGGTGACGATGAAACTACCGGATTGTCGTAAAAATCCAACTGGTTCAGAAATGTCCTCCAGGGAAGGAAATCTGTTGTACTTACCTGGTCTGGCCTGGTGACTTCAGACCCACAGTAATGTGGTTGACTTTTAACTGTCCTTTGAAATGGCCCAGCAAGCCACTCAGTTGTACCAAACTGCTACAATAAAATCAGCACTGTGGGAGTACCTTCACCACATGGACTACAGCGGTTCAAGGCAGCGGCTCACCACCACCTTCTCAAGGGCAAATAGGGATGGGCAATAAATGCTGGCCTTGCCAGTGACATACACATCCCATGAACGAATGAATAAAAAAATACATTTGGACGTAAAAAGCCAAGTAACTAAGCGATGAGTCTGTAAAACCCAAAAGAAGAATCAGCAATTAATGCTATTATGGGCCCGAACTTGGTGGCCTAACCGCCCACTGCTGCCGAGTTTTTGGGGCGGTCTCCCCTTGGTGCCATTTTCTACTAGGCCTCCCGCCGGTGGGAGGGGAGGACCGGTGGGAACCGCTCGCTGACGCGCAAATTTCCTCCTGCCCGCCGAGCTGCCATATTGGTGCGGGCGGGAGTCGGTGGCAGCAGGGGGAAGGACCGTTGCGTGAATGTAGGTCTAACCCCAACGGTAAATAAGACCTGCAAAAAAAGGTTAGTGAACTTCTTTCATTTTTTTTCAGCGATTTAGGTGGATGGGGTCCCCTGAAGGTTTTCCAGTGGATTTTGTTTTGTGTAAATTTTTATTTTTATGTGCTTCACCCCCCCTCCCTGGGTCCGACTCAATCCTCAGCGGCACTTTGGCGAGGATTGCATTTGCGGCCGAGATTGGGAGCTCCCGCCCGCTGCCGCCCAGATTCACGGCGTAAATCGTTTTTTTGCCGCCGGGCAGTCTTTCAAAGACTTATTTTCCAAAGTTCCGTCAGGTATCCCACCGGTCCTTTGGGCGGAACTTAGCTTTCATCAAGTTCGGGCCCTAAATTTGGAAGATTTTTCTTGTGCTCATAAAAGAATCAAGTGGCTGAAAAATAACCTGGCTAACAATGAACATCCCTTAAAAGCTTGAGTTACCCCTTTGACCAAGTATCATCAAAAGAAGAGTCAAAGCATCATTGGAGACCTGATCTTTGTATATCTAATCACAGTAATAGCGTAACTAGTCTACTTATTGCATACTTATCTACCCATTAATGTGAAAAGATGGCCCATTCAATGAAGGGCAAAATGTGCACTAAGTAAAATTCGGTCTATCTAATCAGAATTTATAGGCCTGTCCACCACAGTGGTAGAAGCCCATTGTGCATCAGCTACAAATCTCCGTGTGGACCTGAAGAATGCCCTTGCTGTGCATGTGCAGAAAGTTGAAGATCTCAGTAGTCATCTTGTGAAACCCCGGCCGAGGTTTGACGTTGTCATAGTAATGGTGGGTGATGTACAACCCCGAGGGGTCCATGGGAAATGCCCAGAAACCATAGAGATGGACCTCTTCACACAGCTCCATGGCAGCTGTCACCAACATCAGGCCACTACTCAGTCGTTTGGCTCGGAGCCCTTGTCTCATCCAGAAACGGGAGACATTCTCAAGATATCGTGGATGGAAGTAGAACATGGATTGTTGGGACTCAAAATCGTCCAGGACATACTTGACCCTGAACGAGACGTCTGTGTTGCGGGTATTGTAGAAAGCTGGCATAACCACGGACGCATTTTCATAGGCCTGTAGGACTTCATAGAAGGGCCGCCTCCACTTGTCCAGTTTGTGGAATCTAAACGCAAAAACATCGAGTCTTTAGCATTTTTTAAAGTTTTGTTATTTTTTATGCCAGTGCTAAGCAATGAAAAAGTCTCTTAATATTTTTGTTCCCAGCACCAGTATCCCGCTAGTTTCCCATCGCCAGTATCCGCCATCAATGTCCCGCCGCCAATATCCGCCGTCAATATCCCGCCGCCAATATCCCATCGCCAGTATCCGCCATCAATATCCTGCCGTCAATATCCCATCGCCAGTATCCGCCATCAATATCCTGCCGTCAATATTCCATCGCCAGTATCCGTTGTCAGTATCCCATCGCCAGTATCTACCGTCAATATCCCGCCCTCCCAGATCAGGTGCAGCAAAAGCATGAAACAAGGTAAAACTCCCTCTACACTGGAACCAATTTTCACAGCCTCTATCCAGCGGGAACAGGACAGTAGCAGTCTGAAAATGGCAGTGCACACTTCCTGCTCCAGATGTGCTCACCACCATTTTCATCAGGGCAGCCGAGGGGCCAGCTTGTTCCAGTTAAAAGCCTACTCGTCATAAGCTGGTTGTAGGGCCGCAATGCAATTTTGAGGTGTCAATGGGTGGAGCGTGTACTGCCCTTAAATGCCAGTTATTGCATGATGGATAATGTGAGCAAACCCACCTGTCAGTTACAATGCTCGGATTTATTGTCACAATATCGGTCTTCAGGCCAACGTCCATGGTATATTTTTCAGAGATTGGTGGCAAATTACACCTAACACAAGAGCCAACAGCAAAATAAATAAGTACCAGTGGAGTTAATTCTGACTCTCTGTTTGAGATGGAAACTTCTACTCAGGTATTCAGTGGCTTACTCACCACTGTAAAACTGAATACTAAAAAGAGGCATTGTCACCCTGTAATGTAATGTTGGTGCAAGCTGTCCATACTCAGCCAACACAGGGCAAGGTGAGGCCATTGCATCACAATGACATAATTTGCCCTGTATTTACCCTATGTAGAAACTATTTGCATCCCATGATTAGATCCCAGCCTCCCATCAGTTTCTCTGGCATTGCCTGGGAAACGTATCCTGTACGAGTCACTGCTTTCAGGAGAGAAGAGGGGAAATTCTCAGTTGCAGCAGACGTAGTTACATCTTAGAAAGTTACACTGCATTTGGGCAAGCTACAGCTTCACATGAACAGATATAATAAAATATATAAACCGATGCAGGATGCACTGTCATATCCACGATGGGAGAGTTCATGGACTAAAGGGATAAGCTTCAAATGGCTTTGTCTCTTTTCAGGCTTTTATTATGTTCTTATGTGTCAGTGTCCCAAGGGGAGGAGGAGAGTAAAAGGGGAGAAATTGGTAAAAATCAAACAAACTTTACAAATATAAACCTACCCATAGAAAATAGGGCTCAATGCCCTACCCCAGTAGCTTGTTCCACAAGTTCATTAACTTTTGGGTGAAAGGGGGCCATTGCTGGACCACCAGGGAGCGGGGTGCTGTGGCAGCAGCCCATCACACAATCGGAGTGCCGGGCTGCAAGATCGCGGCACAGGATGCTACCGAATTTTCGCTCCGGGTCGAAAACAGGTCACTGCACACAGTGATGACGCCATCATCGCCAGCACAGCGGCCGGGGTGCTACCGGTTCGCACCGTCGCCAACCTCCCGCAGAATTTCACGGGATTCGGTAGCCGCGCTTGGGCGAAAAGTCGCTTGGGCCCCGTTAGAGCCCCCTGGGGGTACTAACAGGAAGCGCAAACGACTCGAATTTCTCCTCCCTAATCATTAAAACTTGTATGAGTCTTTCACCACAGCCAACAAATTGCTTCAGTCAATTCCCTTCATAATCTTGAAAACTTTCACTGGGCAACTCAACCTCCTTAACCTCTTTTCAGAACTTAGAGAAACTCCCATGGTGAAAACGGCCTAGAAATTCTATGGGGATTCTCTCGATCTCCCGCTATAACCTCAGCGAGGAACAAGTGGAAATCCCAGAAAAGCAACGCATAGTCATTCCCCGTTGTTCTTCTGGGGTGCCTCCGATCTCCCGCTGACATTATGGCCAGAGATCAGCAGAATGTCCGCAGAATTTCTGGGCCCATATCTCTATAGATGTAATAAACATTTAAACATTTATTTTCTGGAAAGCATTCCCTGAAGATTTGTCTGTTCCACTATAGCACAAGGAAAGGCACTGCTCAGTCATACCTGAACACGAAATCTGTAGAGTCAATCTCGTTCCCGCACCTGCTGTTCTTCAGGATTCCTCCATTCCCAACCACTGCACATTTCTTAAACTGGGAGCGTGAATACGGCATTTCCTATGAAGCGGAAACCCCAAAAAACAACTATAGATAACAAGGACTGGACAGCATGGGTTGTTGTCATGACAGTGTAAAGCTAGAGTCAAAATCCAACCCAGATGAAAGAGATCAAAGTCTCATTTATCCCTCACATGCATAGATATACACAGACACACATAAGCATACATGTGCATATACATCAATATACCTGTATGAATCTCCTTCTATGTGTGTGTAGATCTATTTTTTGTGGGTAGATGTGTATAATGTATGAAATATGTAAAAATTTACAACACACACATACGCATGTGTGTGTGTACGTGTATTAAATATACACAAATATATACATGTTGATACATTAAAGATCATGCCCCCCCAAAAATTAGATACCGTATATACTCGCGTATCCGGCGATCTCGCATATCATGCGACCCCTAAATTTTCGTCCCCAAAACATGATTTTACCATATATCTCATGTATCATGCGAGTCACTTTTTTGAGATCGAATACAAACCTTAACATGAAACATCGAGTGGATTCTGCTCTCTCTCCGTACTCTCTCTCCGTACTCTCTCTCCGTACTCTCTCTCCGTACTCTCTCTCCGTACTCTCTCTCCGTACTCTCTCTCCGTACGCTCTCCCCGTACTCTCTCTCCGTACTCTCTCTCCGTACTCTCTCTCCGTACTCTCTCTCCGTACGCTCTCCCCGTGCTCTCTCTCCGTACTCTCTCTCCGTACTCTCTCTCCGTACTCTCTCTCCGTACTCTCTCTCCGTACACTCTCCCCGTACTCTCTCCCCGTACTCTCTCCCCGTGCTCTCTCTCCGTACTCTCCCCCCCCGACCTCCGCGACTCTCTCTCCCCCCCCGACCTCCGCGACTCTCTCTCCCCCCCCGACCTCCGCGACTCTCTCTCCCCCTGAAGAGAAGAATTTCAGCAGGAGTCAAATGGATTTTTTTTTGCATTGGGAGGATGTAGTTAGTGGTGTGCTGCAGGAACTTGGCTTGTTTTCCACATAAACTAATGATTTGGTCATGAGTATCGAGGAACTAATATCAACCAGAGATATTCGATTTACAACCATCATGGAGAGTGAGAGGAGAAACCAAGAGAAATGTCTTTACATAGAGGATTGTTGGAGCATGCCGAGATTCAGCGTGGATACGGTCTGCTTAACAGCCTAACAGCCCAATCTTGGCCAGCACTTCACACCCACAAATTTTGTATCTCGCGTATCATGCGACCCCCCAAATTTAGGTTACAATTTAGGTCTTCAAAAGTCGCATGATACGCGAGTATATACGGTACATATATACACAAAGCCACTCAGATATAGGTTTCATGCGAATGGCCACATGTTTTAGCCAACCTGCACTGGGATGAAACCTCTATGGAATGTATTTCCTATCAGCAAAGTTAGGTTGGAATGGTCAACATGCTTATACTATATTCCTAGCCCAGCAGGCTGAGCAGCCCCCAGCCTGCGAGCACCATCGGAGCAGGCCGGGGAGCGGAAGGAGCAGTGTGGCGGCACACCACTCCAGGGAGCAGCACGTGCTGGAGCAAGAGAGCAACGGCAGCGAAGAGGGGCATCACCAAGATCCAGGTCGGTGATTGGAGCGTGGACAGGTACAGCAGGAGCGGCGAGGTCGGGGCGAAGAATCGGCGAGAGATTGTAGAGGGACAAGGAAAGAAAGATAAAGGCAACTGCATCTGAGGTGTTTGGTGCTTGCTGGTCCCATCTCTGAAGCCACATGTTTAGATTAAGGCACACTTACCCAAGTATGTCTGATGACACCTTCCTCCGTCATCTATACTTCACGAGGGATGCTGGCACCAGGTTATGCTGTCTTATCAAACACAACCTATAGGCCAGTTTCACCAAAGGGACAGCACTGCTGCTGCAAAGCATTACATTTCTAGTCTATTGGATGCTAACAACTGGTGACATTTCCTAGTTCCATCCATCTGTTATGCACCAATGCATCAACAAACTGACAGAGGAAAGACAGGGCATCCAAAGCTAGAGCTCCCTCTACAAAGGAAATAGGGGTTAAAATAAAACAGAAAAAGGAGCCTTATGACAAATGTCAGGTACAGAATACAGTAGAAAAATAGGTAGAATACAGAGAATGCAGTGGGAAACTGACAAAGGGTATAAGATGGGCAAAGAAAGAATATGAGATAAGATTAGTGAGTAACATAAAAGGGAACCCAAAAGTCTTTTATAAACATACAAGTAGTATAAGGTTAGTTAAAGGAATGGTGGGGCTGATTAGAGACACAAAAGGACATCTGCTTGTGGAGGCAGAGGGCTTGACTGAGGTATTGAATGACTACTTTGCATCGGCCTTCACAAAAGAGGATGAAGTTAATGTCACATTAGAGGAGGGCAGAGTACAGATATTGGATAGGATAACAATAAATAGAAAGGAGGTGCTAGATAGGTTGGCATCACCCAGTCCAGGTGGGGTGCATCCTAGGTTGCTGAAGGAAGCAAGGGTGGACATGGCAGAAGCTTTGACCACAATCTTTTAATCCTCCTTAGATATGGTAGTAGTGCTAGAGGACTGAAGGATTGCAAATGTAATGCCCTGATTCAAAAAAGGGGAGAGGGATAAACCTGCTAACTACAGTCCAGTCAGTCTAACGTCAGTGGTAGGAACACTACTAGAGGCCATTGTCAAGGACAAAATGAATACTCACTTGGAGAAGCAGGGGTTAATAAGGGTCAGACAGTATGGATTTATTAAAGGCAAATCGTGTCTGACTAACCTGATTAAGTTATTTGATGTAACAGAGGGTTAACGAAGGTAGTGCAGTATGGACTTTCAAAAGGCATTTGATAAAGTACCACATAATAGACTTATTCTGCAAATAAAGGGACGGTGGTAACATTCATATATAATTGGCTAAGGAATATGTTGGATACAGAGAGCTAAATATTGCAGAAAGCATAGAGGGATATAGAAAGTGCAGAGGTGAAATTACAAAGGATAGTAGGAAAGCAAAGAGAGAGCATGAAAAAAATATTGGCAAGTAACATCAAAGAAAACCCAAAAATGTTTTATAAATACATAAAGAGCAAGAGGATAACTAAAGAAAGAGTAGGGCCTATTCGTGACCAAAAAGGTAACCTGTGTGTGGAGGCAGAAGACGGGAATATGATTCTTAATGAATACTTTGTGTCTGTTTTCACAGAAGAGAGGGACAATGCAGATATTAAAGTTAAGGAGGAGGGGTGTAAAATATTACTTGAGATAAACATATTGAAAAGTACTAAAGGGTTTAGCATCTTTGAAAGTAGATAAGTCGCCAGGCCAGTATGAAATCTATCCCAGGCTGTTAAGAGAAACAAGAGAGGAAATAGCAAAGGCTCTAATCATTATTTTCCAATCCTCTCTGGCTACAGATGTGGTGCCAGACTGGAATACTGCTAACGTTGTACCATTATTTAAAAAGCAAGAAAAGGGTAGACCGAGTAATTACAGACCAGTAAGCCTAACTTTGGTGGTGCACAAATTATTGGAAAAAATTCTGGGGGACAGTATTTAGAAAGGTGTAAATTAATCAAGGACAGTCAGCATGGATTTGTTAAAGGAAAGTTTTGTCTGACTAACTTAATTGAACTTTCTGACGAGATAACAAGGAGGGTCGATGAGGGTCGTACATGATGTAGACTACATGGATTTCAGCAAGGCATTTGACAAGGTCCCACAGGGCAGACTGGTCAAAAAAGTAAAAGCCCATGGGATCCAAGGGAAAGTGGCAAATTGGACCCAAAATTGGCTCAGTGGCAGGAATCAAAAGGGTCATGGTCGATGGATGTTTTTGTGGCTGGAAGGCTGTTTCCAGTGAGGTTCCACAAGGCTCAGTACTAGGTCACTTGTTTTTTGTGATGCATTCAATGATTTAGACTTCAATATAGGGCGCATGATTAAGAAGTTTGCAGGTGATACAAAAATTGGCCGTGTGGTTGATAGTGAGGAAGAAAGCTGGAGACTGCAGGAAGGTATGAATGGACCGGTCAAGTGGGCAGAAAAGTAGCAAATGGAATTCAATCCGGAGAAATGTGAGGTAATGCATTTGGGAGGACTAACAAGGCAAGGCAATACACAATAAATGGTAGGATACTGAAACGTGTAGAGGAGCACCGAGAGACCTTGGGGTGCATGTCCGCAGATCCCTGAAGGTAGGTCAGGTAGCTAAGGAGGCATATGGGAATCATTCCTTTATTAGCCGAGGTATAGAATACAAGAGCAGGGAGGTTATGTTTGAACTGTATAAAACACTAATTAGGCCATAGCTAAAGTAGTGCATGCAGTTCTAGTCATCACATTACAGGAAAGATGTGATTGTGCTAGAGAGGGTACAGAGGTTATTTACAAGGATGTTGCCTGGACTGGAGAATATTAGCTATGAGGAAAGATTGGATAGGCTGGGGGCGTTTTCTTTGGAACAGAGGAGAGTGAGGGGAGACTTAATTGAGGTGTATAAAATTATGAGGGGCCTAGATAGAGTGGATAGGAAGGACCTATTTCTCTTTGCAGAAAGGTCAATAACCAGGGGGCATAGATTTAAAGTAATTGGTAGAAGGATTAGAAGGGAGTTGGAGGAGAACCTTTTTCTCCCAGAGGGTGGGTGGGGGTCTGGAACTCACCGCCTGAAAGGGTGATAGAGGTAGAAACACTCATTACCTTTAAAAAGTACTTGGAGTGCCATAACCTACAAGGCTACGGGCCAATAGCTGGAAAGTGGGATTAGGCTGGATAGTTCTTTTTCTTGGCCAGCGCAGACGCAATGGGCCAAATGGCCTCCTCCTTTGCCATAAATTTCTATGATTCTATGAATAGGAGGCAGAGAATTGGTGGTGGATGATTTTCTGACTAGAAAGAAGTATGCAGTGGGGTTCCCCCAGGGTCAGCATTAGGACCATTGCTTTTCTTGTTACATATAAATGACCTGGACTTGGGTATAGGGAGCACAATTTCCAAGTTTGCGGATGATACAAAACTTGGCAACGTAGTAAATAGGGGGGAGGATAGCAGCAGATTTGAGAAGGACATAGACAGACTGATGAAATGGGCAGACACGTGGCATGTGCAATTTAATGTGGATAAGTGTAAAGTGATGCACTTTGGGAGTAACAACATGGAGAGCCAGTATAATCTAAACGTTACTATTTTGAGCGGGGTGCACATCAAGAGGCACCTGGGGTGTATATTCACAAATCTTTGAAGGTGGCAGGGCAAGTTGATAAAGCAGTTAAGAAAATGTATGGATACTTGGTTTTGTAAATCGGGGCAGGTTTTTTGTGCCTTCTTCCGTGAAGACAGACAAAAAGTACTTGTTTAATTTCTCTGCCATTTCCTTATTCCCCATTATAATTTCTCCTGTCTCAGCCTGTAGGGGACCCACATTTACTTTTGCTAATCTTTTCCTTTTTTACATACCTATAGAAGCTTTCACAGTCTGTTTTTATGTCTCTCGCAAGTTTACTCTCGTATTCTATTTTTCCTTTCTTAATCAATTTCTTGGTCCTCTTTTGCTGGATTCTAAAATCCTCAAGGTTGAATACTCTTTTTGGCAATATTATAAGCCTCTTCCTTTGAGCAAATACTATCTTTAATTTCTCTTGTTAGCCACGGTATAACCACTTTTCCTGTGGGATTTTTGTGCCTTAAAGGAATGCATATTTGTTGTAAATGATGTATTAATTCTTTAAATGCTAGCCATTGTTTGTCTAATATCACACCTTTTAATGTAATTTCCCAATCTACCTTAGCCAACTCGACCCTCATACTTCATAGTTTGCTTTGTTTATATTTAAGACCCTAGTTTCGGATTTAACTAAATCACTTTCAAATTCAAAATAAAATTCGATCATATTATAGTCACTCTTCGCCAAATGCCCTTTTACTACAAGGTTATAAATTTTTCTCATTGCAATTGACATTCAGATGACAGCAGTTCCATTCTTAAATTAAAAAAAGGCTTTATTGAATTGAAGGTTGTAATTTTCTTGTAGGTTATATGGAAATTGTAGATATAGATATTGAAGATATTACATAGATTTGTACATTTTAGTAGCTGTGTACATTGAGAACTGACAGGGCCATAGCTTTTCTTGGAATGGGGACTTGGGTTAGAAACTTTGGCCCCAAGTTTCCACATGATTTGCTCCTGATTTTTAGGAGCAACTGGTGGAGAACGGAGTATCTTAGAAATCGCAATTCTCCACATTTAAGTTTTCTGCAGTTCTAGTCATGTAGAACAGTTTCACTTTGGAACAGAATTTTTTTTCAAAAGGGGGCGTGTCCAACCACTGACGCCTGATTTGAAAGTTTCCACAGTGAAAACGTACTCCAAACTAACTTAGAATGGAGCAAGTGAAGATTTTTGTAGGCCTGAAAAAACCTTGTCTACACATTAAAAAAATCAGGCGCAGGTTACAAATCAGGCGTCTGGAACGAGGTGGGGGGTGGGGCGGGGGAGGGAAGTCATTACATTCTACAATAAATCCTTAGTTATACTTATACAAATATTATACAAATAATTCCAACCTGAATAAAAATTTATAAGCAAAGAAAAGATTAAATAAACCATGTTCCTACCGGTGTGAAAGTGCTTCAGGCAGTGAGAAGGCTGCAGGAAACCTCACAAGTTGAGGCAGCCGTTCCCAACGGCAGGGGGGGAGGGGGGGAAGGCCGCCCTGCCGTCGGTCGGGCCCGTCGGGAAACGGCTGCCTCAACTTCTGAGGCTTCCTGCAGCCTTCTCACTGCTGCAAGAAGCCTCAGTGCTGATCATGGAAGGGCAATGTGGTTTTATTAAAAAATTTTAAAAATTGAACAGCTACAAAGAACTACAAAAATGGCTGAGTGCCAATGTTTCCTTCACACTGCGCGAACGCTCCAATGCGCTCGCGCAGGGTTGCCGGCACGAAAAAAACTCATTTAAATGGTACCCGCCCCCTCCCACTTACAAAATCAGCGCGAGTGGTAGGCTCCGCCCCCTGGGCGCCGCGCCAAGCTGACATCGAGCTGCAAAGCGCTTGAGAATAGCGTGTTTTTTTTCAGGCGCCGTTTTAGGCGCGAAAAACGGGCGCCCAGCTCGGAGGGGCACCTGTTTTGCCGCGTGTGGAAACTTGGGGCCATAGAAATTAAGTGCAGGAGTAAGCCATTCGGCCCTTCAAGCCTGCACCACCATTCAATATGATCATGGCTGATCATGCAACTTCAGTACCCCATTCCTGCTTTCTCTCCATACCCCTTGATCCCTTTAGCCATAAGGGCCACATCTAACTCCCTTTTGAATATATCTAAACAAACTGGCCTCAACAACTTTCTATGGGAGAGAATTCCACAGGTTCACAATTCTCTGAGTGAAGAAGTTTCTCCTCATCTCGGTCCTAAATGGCTTACCCCTTATCATTAGACTGTGATCCCTGGTTCTGGACTTCCTCAACATCGGAAACATTCTTCCTGCATCTAGCCTGTCCAATCCCATTATATATTTCTATGAGATCCCCTCTCATTCTTGAACAGGTATATGGATCAACAGCATAAGGTAAGGTTTGGGCAGTGAGTAGTTTCTGAGAATGCTGATATGGGCAGTGGGGAGCCAGAATTTCCCCAGTCGTTCTGCAGAGGTTTCGAGAGATTGAGAGGCAAACAGAACTTGGATAGGTTTTTCCCTCAGGCTGTTTTCCCAACTCATTGTGCAACCTGTATATAATTGGCTCAGATTGTCTTACAATTGCTTTGTTCACATTTGTTGTGGATGTGTCAGGTTGCCCAATAACCGACGGATGTAGAAATAAGAACTGAGCTAGCTTGCAGGCTGCCCTTTGAGAGCATGCGAAACTTACTTCACACTACTGGGCCAACTCCAAATAGTTCTCTATCACTTGAAAATAATCAAAGAACATTAAAAAGAAAATAGGAACAGGAAACAGCCATTAAATCCATTCCATTTTCCCACCTTATCCCTCATTGCTGTCACTCTGGAAACATATCCAGTAGTTTCTTGAGCCCATTTCTACTGTTGGCATTCCCTGGTAAATTATATTAAGTTTCTTACCGTTGTGAAAAAGTTCCAATTGTCTTTCATTCTTAATTTCAAGTTCCCAATTAATGACCTCTTGCAGCCCCAGAATTGCCAGTAACAAGGTGCACTTCTGCTTATGGCTGGAAATGGCTGTTAGCCGCTGAGTCCTCAGTACTGCCTGATCACCTTACCTTCGGAAACAATTCAAAGACTTCAGCACCGATGAAGAGAAAGCCACTGCTGTCCACTTCATACTTCAGCTTGATGCCCTTGGGGGTGTTCTTCTGCGTTGTAAATAGAAAAGCAGGAGCATTGCAGCATCGAGTCAAATGAGACCTAAGTAACAAAGAGGGATGATGTAAGCACAAGTTGAGCGATTTTAGGAGTTCATACGGGCAGCTTGGAAACAAACTTGACTAAAAGGGGAGATTTATATACTGTGGAAGATCACCAACAGGCAGATATGAAGATAGAAGGGGAGGTTTTTCTGCTCCTGCACTCAGGTGCACTGGATGCACCAAATATCAGAAATATCGGGTAAGTCGAGGCACACACCTGTAAAGGAACCCATCTGATCTTTCTTCCACTTACATGAATGGAAGGACATTCGGGCAAGCTTCATTACAGACATGTGCTCTGACCCATCTAACTTTGAGATATTCGCTGGGATTTTTTTCTAGGACAATCTCCGAGTAATTCAGAAATATGTATGAACAAGCCACCAGCAAACAGACACTAAGTGCCAAAATGGAGGCCAATCTACAATAAGGTTTATATACATGAAGAATAGAGGAACACTCAAAGAAGTAGGAATATAATGCTTGAACTGGAGGTTGTTATGGCAGTAGAGAACTATGATATGAACAACAACTTGCATTTATATAGTGTCTTTAACTAGGATTACAATGGCGATACATACGAGCGTAATCAGACAAAAATAGTGTCACCGAGCCAAAGGAGGAGACATTAGGACAGATGACCAAAAGCTTGGCCAAAAAGGTAGGTATTAAGGAGCGTCTTAAAGCAGCAGAGAGAGGTGAAGAGGGATTCAGGGAGAGAATTCCAGAGCTTAAAGCCTAGACAGCTGATGCACATGTAATAGGGATATCAGAAGCATGGCTGGTAATAAATACAACATCTCGATTATTGAAAGTGGAAAATCAGGAATACTAACTAATTACCCCTGCTGTAAAACGCACTTGTCTGGACGATGCTCAGATCCTGGACTGGGTTTTGTAGGGTTGCCTTCACAGATAATTATCCTGTACATATTCACTGTCTAGGTTTGTATATGAAGAATGGCTATTTGAAATGAGGTACTGGAGGACTGCTCGTGCCCATGGAACCATACCCCAGGAAGCGGAAGCAGTCAGTGTGCATTCAGGAAAGGAGAGAAGAAAACTAGAGGGAAATAAAAGCGTTGATACAAGCTCAGGTCAATTATCCAGTTAAGAATGCTGAACCATAATCAAGCCATGGCCTCATTTCATCCACATATGCTAGAAAATGAGTCAATTCTGTGCATACTAAGTGGGTTTTTTTTCAATATTTTCATTCATACTGAATGAGTGGGCTACGGTACAGTCTCACAAACAGGCTGTTATTTCAAGAGGATTTGGCAGTGCTAAAGAGCTCTAACACAGGGTGCCACAGAGCAGCTAGACTCAAGACCCACGTTGTTAAGTTCCTAATCGCAGTTTCATTGTGTGGCGGTTCTGAGCAGAGGCTAGGAAAATTAGAGGAGAAGTCATCCCCAGGCCACTCCGAGCAATCAGGTTCAAGTGAGCATTGTGAAAGGTAGAAGAGCAAGTTATTATTTAAATGGAGAAAAATTGCAAAGTGTTGCAGTACAGCGGGACCTGGGGGTCCTGATGCATGAAACACAAAAGGATAGTATGCAGGTACAGCAAGTGATCAGGAAGGCCAATGGAATCTTGGTCTTTATTGCAAAGAGGATGGAGTATAAAAGCAGGGCAGTCTTGCTACAGTTATACAGGGTATTAGTGAGGCCGCACCTAGAATACTGTGTACAGTTTTGGTTTCCATATTTACGAAAGGATATATTTGCTTTGGATGCAGCTCAGAGAAGGTTCACTAGGTTGATTCCGGAGATGAGGGGGTTGACTTATGAGGAAAGGTTGAGTAGATTGGGCCTCTACTCATTGGCGTTCAGAAGAATGAGAGGTGATCTTATCGAAATGTATAAAATTATGAGGGGGTTTGACAAGGTGGATGCAGAGAGGATGTTTCCACTGATGGGGGAGACTAGAACTAGAGGGCATAATCTTAAATGGGCGGCCCCTTATTCTAAAACTGAGATGAGGAGAAATTTCTTCTCTCAAAGGGTTGTAAATCTGTGGAATTCGCTGCCTTAGAGAACTGTGGAAGCTGGGACATTGAATAAATTTAAGACAGAGATAGACACTTTTTTAACCGAGAAGGGAATAAGGGGTTATGAAGAGCGGGAAGGGAAGTGGAGCTGAGTCCATGACCAGATCAGCCATGATCGAGGGGCTGTATGGCCTACTCCTGCTCCTGTTTCTTATGTTATGCAAGAGCATGCCACTAGGATGCTCCTGCTGACGGAAGTGGCAAATGGAGACTTTATTCGGAAAGAGGAAAAAAGGTAGCTAGAGGAAGCTATTCCCAAACGCAAAAAATGCAAAGCATCTAGAAAAGTCCAAAAACAAAGCCAGACTTCAGTCCGAGGGCAGGTTTCAACTCTTGGCGGCAACAGACAGCAATCCTGTGTGTGAGTGCAGGTTGGAGACAAAAAACAGAAAACACTCAGCAGGTCAGGCAGCATCCGTGGAGAGAGAAAC
This sequence comes from Pristiophorus japonicus, assembly GCF_044704955.1. Lineage (NCBI taxonomy): Eukaryota > Metazoa > Chordata > Chondrichthyes > Pristiophoridae > Pristiophorus > Pristiophorus japonicus. The sequence continues at coordinate 47,607,361 of NC_091978.1, forward strand.
AGAGTTAAAGTTTCAGGTCGATGACCTTTCGTCAGGACTGGAAAAGGTAGAGATGTAACAGATTTTTAAGCAAGTGTGGGGGCAGGGAAAGGGGGAAAGGGAGGAAAGAACAAAAGGAAAGGTCTGTGATAGGGTGGACGGCAGGTGTGGTTAAATGACAAAAGGGATGATGGTGCGAGGCAAAAGGAGATGGTAATGGGACAATAAAAGAAACAAAAAGGTGGGTCTAGAGGAGCTGAAAATGACAAAAGCAGAATCATTATCAGCAACTGCTGCCTGAAAAAATGAAAGCAGTGGTTATGATCTGAAATTGTTGCACTCAGTGTTGGTCCCGGAAGGATGTAAAGTGCCTCATTGAAAGATGAGCTGCTGTTTCTCGAGCTTCATTACTGGTCAGGTGGGCAGAACAGTGGCAAATGGAATTCAATCTGGATAAGCGTGAGGAAATGCATTTGGGGAGGTCTAACAAGGCAAGGGAATACAAATTAAATGGTACGACACTGAGAGGTGTAGAGGAACAAAGGGACCTTGGAGTGCAGGTCCACAGATCCCTGAAGGTAGCAGGCCAGGTAGATAAGGTGGTTAAGAAGGCATACGGAATACTAACCTTTATTAGTCGAGGCATGGAATACAAGAGCAAGGAGGTAATGCTTGAACTGTATAAAACACTGATTAGGCTGCAGCTGGAGTACTGTGTGCAGTTCTGGTCACCGCATTACAGGAAGGATGTGATTGCACTGGAAAGGGTGCTGAGGAAATTTACAAGAACGTTGCCCAACTGGAGAATTTTGGCTATGATGAAAAATTGAATATGCTGGTTCTGTTTTCTTTGGAACAGAGGAGGCTAAGGGGAGACCTGATTGAGGTATATAAAATTAGAGGGGCCTGGATAGAGTGGATAGGAAGGACATGTTTCCCTTGGCTGGGGGTCAACAACCAGGGAGCATAGATTTAAAGTAATTGGGGGGGGGGGGGGAAAGAGAGGAGAGGTTTAGAGGAGATATGAGGGGAAATTCCTAACCCAGAGGGTGATGGGGGTCTGGAACTCACTGCCCGAAAGAGTGGTGGAGACAGAAACCCACACCACATTTAAAAAATACTTGGATGCGCACTTAAAGTGCCATAACCTACAGGGTTACAGACCAAGAGCTGGAAAGTGGGATTAGGCTGGATAGCTCTTGGTTGGCCGGCACAGACACGATGGGCCGAAAGGGCCTCCTTCTGTGCTGTAAATTTCTATGATTCTATTAGGAGGTATAGGACAGGGAGGTCAGAGTGGAAGTGGGGCAGAGAATTAAAATGACTAGTGAAATGAGCTACATTCAGAGTTAGATAATACAGCCCCAGATTTAGACTCAGTCCACATGGCTAGGATACAGTGCAAGTTGGAGGCCTGGCAGATTTTAACTGCCAGGCCGCTCATTTGAACCCTGCTCCTTCGAGTCCCAATAAGTAATGTTTTCTTTAACTTGCTTAGTGTGCTTTACTGTTTTTCCGACAGGTTCACCTGTTGGGACGACCAAGGCAGGCGTAGCACTCAGGAGTGAATTAAAATACCATTGGGGTCCCATGTTACATCAAGGATTTGCATTTATTAATGAGGCTCTTGCTCTATTTTAACTGCGCCAGCTGAGTGGGGAGCGTTAAAACTGTCCACTTGGACTCTTGCCCCAAATGAGCTGCATTCAGAGTTAGATAATGCAGCCCCAGATTTAGACTCAATTCACATGAGTAGAATATTTGAGATAGATAGGTCAGGCATAATCAAGGGACACGTGCAAGTTATAAAAGTATCAAACTAGATTAGATGCTAGGATATACTTCCTTCTTGAATATGTTGCCAGCACATGCAATGAGTGCAGATGTGCTGGAAACATTCAAAAGGGAGTTAGGCAGGTTCCTGCGAATGACAAACACCCCTACAGAAGGGAGATAGGTGGGTCATTGGGGGATCGTGTCGCCAGTCACCCTGGACTCCTGGAGCTTGCTGGATTGCTTTCAAGAGTCAGAGAGCAATTTCCCAGAGTTTTTCCCTAATTTGGCCTATGGTTTCTTTGCCTCTCTCAGGAGATTGTGTGATCTACTTCTCTCTCTCCTTCCTCCTTTATTCTGCTATTCTCTCCATTTCCCTTTCCCCCTCTTCCATCTCCACTGAAATGCTCCCTCCTCATTTTCTTTATCTCCTACTTCTTTCTTTCCACACCCCACCCCGTCCCTCCCTCTCGTTCACTCGCCTTTCTCATCTTCCCTGCCTTTCTCATCTTCCCTGCCTTCTCATCCACTTACTTGAAAATATTGGCTGCAGTCTTGTTCCTTTCCCATTTACATAACTGCAGGGTCTTCCATCTGTCAAACAGTTCAGACAGCTTTACCCTGCAGAAAAAGGATCAGTGTCACCCAAAGAGCTACGTCAAATTCATGTTTAAAGAGCTACTTTCATTATCAGGATCCCTAATGTACATCAAATTTAAAGCATTTCGAGCATGCGTCACAAACTCATGTACTGTGAATCCAACTTGCGTCGAAGTGAGTCGTTTCTACATAAATCGGCAGTAGGGTCTTAATCAGAAACTCAGCCTAAAGGGTTTTATTGCCTTAATTTCAAGTTAATCCTCAAGATTGTCGACAGATCCAAGGAAATGACTGTCGCCCTTGCCTGGATGGTTTTCACCCACACATCAAACAAGCATCAATATTACAATAATAAAAGATATCGAACAGGAGTAGTTTTAGTAATAGAACCACACAGAACATACAAAAAGTACAATCTGAATTACAAATACCCAATTTTAAACATATAGGGCTGGATTTTGCCAGGTCCCGCCCGCACAGTGCAGGGAGACCCGGGAGACGACGGGAAACCCGGAAGGTCAGGTTTTCCGGCACACTAAATAGCTTCTACCGACTTGCAGGTGGGTTCCCTGCCCAGAAGTCAGCCTGGCTTCCAGTCATATGAGAAGGACATCACCACATTACAGGAAGGAGTGTTTGCACTAGAGAGGGTACAGAGGAGATTTACGAGGATGTTGCCTGGACTGGAGAATTTTGGCTGAGGAAAGATTGGATAGGCTGGGTTTGTTTTCTTTGAAACAGAGGAGGCTGAGGGGAGACCTGATTGAGGTGTATAAAATTATGAGGGGCCTGGATAGAGTGGATAGGAAGGACCTATTTCCCTTAGCAAAGGGGTCAACAACCAGGGGACATAGATTTAAAGTAATTGCTAGGAGGTTTAGTGATATGTCCTTACTATACAGTATAAATGCACACGAGTGCCATACTTGAGAGAAGGTCACTCTGTGACCAGTTACCTTTATTACCAAGACCTCAAGTGATGAAGGTGGGTGGAGCTTCCCCTTTTATACCTGAAAGTCCAGGTTAGGAGTGTCTCCCACAAGTTCAACCCCTTGTGGTCAATGTTCTTAAGGTGTACAACTTAGGTCAGCTTATACATGGGTTACAATGATAGTTGAATACATGACATTTAGAGGGAATTTGAGGGGAAATTTCTTCACCCAGAGGGTGGTAGGGGTCTGGAACTCACTACCTCACCATATTTAAAAAATAATTGGACGTGCACTTGAAGTGCCGTAACCTACAGGGCTATGGACCAAGCGCTGGAAAGTGGGATTAGGCTGGATAGCTCTTTGTTGGCCGGCACGGACACATTAGGCAGAAATGGCCTCCCTCCGTGCTGTAAATTTCTATGATTCTATAAGCAGACTGCCGGCCCACCAGGAATGCTCCCCGAGGCTGGGGCCATCTCATTGCAGCCCCCAGAAATCCCGAGCCCCGGGATCCCTGGCTGCCTGCAGTTAACCCTGCAAATCTGGTTAAAGTAGAGGCTTCAGGCCTCATTATAATATGTAAATTTCCAACCCGCCTCCTGGCAGGGGGTGGGCAGCCTCCCCGGCCCCCCATCCCCCCCCACCCCCTCCCCTGAGCTAAAGGTGAAAGTGGGTGGATTGGAGGTCAGGGTTCACATTTTTACAACTTTCACTCCACCCGCCCCCTCCGCCCACCCACCTCCAACCCACCCAATCTTACCTCTGAAAATTCCGGCCTTACATTCTGTCACCCTTTCATCCTTATTTTTCCTGCTATTCTCTCTTTTCCAACCAAATCTATCCCATCTTTCCCAACCTTTTTTCTCCCTAAAAGTCCTTTGGAGGTGAGTTTCCAGAGCGTAAGTAGCACTGGAACTGCGTGAGTTCTAAAGTCAGAATGGCTCGAATTACACTTTGCAAAGTCACTCAGAACTTGGGCTGTGCGGTTCCAATTACACACTCCAGAGAAACTTCTAGGTGTGGCTTATTCTCCAAGGGGACCAATCAGGTCATGTGATAATGGAGAGCCAATCAGCCAGAAACACAGTGCAAATAACTGGGTCCAAATTTTATCAATCAGGAAGCCTGCACGAAAGCCGTTTCGGGCACTTGTGCGACTTTAATTAGCTTCTCTCGAGTTTCCTCAAACTTCTGGAGCCATTCCACGATGCACTTGTGAATCGCCATTGGCCTCAGTTACATGCACTCACCTGTCAGCCAGTGGTGCTGTAGAAACATAGAAACATAGAAAATAGGTGCAGGAGTAGGCCATTCGGCCCTTCTAGCCTGAACCGCCATTCAATGAGTTCATGGCTGAACATTCAACTTCAGTACCCCATTCCTGCTTTCTCGCCATACCCCTTGATCCCCCTAGTAGTAAGGACTATATCTAACTCCTTTTTGAATATATTTAGTGAATTGGCCTCAACAACTTTCTGTGGTAGAGAATTCCACAGGTTCACCACTCTCTGGGTGAAGAAGTTCCTCCGCATCTCGGTCCTAAATGGCTTACCCCTTATCCTTAGACTGTGACCTCTGGTTCTGGACTTCCCCAACATTGGGAACATTCTTCCTGCATCTAACCTGTCTAACCCCATCAGAATTTTAAATGTTTCTATGAGGTCCCCTCTCATTCTTCTGAACTCCAGTGAATACAAGCCCAGTTGATCCAGTCTTTCTTGATAGGTCAGTCCCGCCATCCCGGGAATCAGTCTGGTGAACCTTCGCTGCACTCCCTCAATAGCAAGAATGTCCTTCCTCAGGTTAGGAGACCAAAATTGTACACAATACTCCAGGTGTGGCCTCACCAATGCCCTGTACAACTGTAGCAACACCTCCCTGCCCCTGTACTCAAATCCCCTTGCTATGAAGGCCAACATGCCATTTGCTTTCTTAACCGCCTGCTGCACCTGCATGCCAACCTTCAATGACTGATGTACCATGACACCCAGGTCTCTTTGCACCTCCCCTTTTCCTAATCTGTCACCATTCAGATAATAGTCTGCCTCTCTGTTTTTACCACCAAAGTGGACAACCTCACATTTATCCACATTATACTTCATCTGCCATGCATTTGCCCACTCACCTAACCTATCCAAGTCGCTCTGCAGCCTCACAGCATCCTCCTCGCAGCTCATACTGCCACCCAACTTAGTGTCATCCGCAAATTTGGAGATACTACATTTAATCCCCTCATCTAAATCATTAATGTACAGTGTAAACAGCTGGGGCCCCAGCACAGAACCTTGCGGTACCCCACTAGTCACTGCCTGCCATTCTGAAAAGTACCCATTTACTCCTACTCTTTGCTTCCTGTCTGACAACCAGTTCTCAATCCATGTCAGCACACTACCCCCAATCCCATGTGCTCTAACTTTGCACATCAATCTCTTGTGTGGGACCTTGTCGAACGCCTTCTGAAAGTCCAAATATACCACATCAACTGGTTCTCCCTTGTCCACTCTACTGGAAACATCCTCAAAAAATTCCAGAAGATTTGTCAAGCATGATTTCCCTTTCACAAATCCATGCTGACTTGGACCTATCATGTCACCTCTTTCCAAATGCACTGCTATGACATCCTTAATAATTGATTCCATCATTTTACCCACTACCGATGTCAGGCTGACCGGTCTATAATTCCCTGTTTTCTCTCTCCCTCCTTTTTTAAAAAGTGGGGTTACATTGGCTACCCTCCACTCGATAGGAACTGATCCAGAGTCAATGGAATGTTGGAAAATGACTGTCAATGCATCCACTATTTCCAAGGCCACCTCCTTTGATTGAGCGATTCCTGGATTTACCCCACTATTGCACTCGGGGTAAGTTCACCTGTCTGTAGGAGGAACAGCTGCTGTAGGCATCAGCTGATACTGGCACAAGTGAGTAGTTTCTGACAGAGAAGAGTCTGGAGATCATTTAGTGACGGTTTCTGTTGGTAGCACACATTTTAAAAAGTTTGCGCTGCACTATGGACACTGGAGAAGCTTCTGACTGCTTCTCAGAGGGTTAGATGGTCAGCAAGAGTTTCAGACACCCACTACCCATAGTCAGAGCTTCTCAGCAGCAGGATGGCATTCCCCATGGGCATACTCTCATATGCCATCAAGGTTGGGCAGCAGCACCACAGAATGGAGCAAAGAAGTCTCAGGCAGCTTTTATTGCAAGGGCATGTCTCATCACTGAAGTCTTTACTTCTGTGGAACAAAGTCCATCTTCGCTATGCTACCCCTACCTCCTTCTACCCTCCAACACACGCCCCACACCCCACCCCTTGCCAATAAAAAGGAAATCCCCACAAACTACTACCCATCCTACCACATGACAACACAACAGCCATCTTTGCCCCTACATGTCATGAACAACTACAGAAAATAAAAAGGCTAATGGGATGTTAGCCTTTATATCGAGAGGACTAGAATACAAGGGAGTAGAAGTTATGCTGCAGTTGTACAAAGCCCTGGTTAGACCACACCTGGAGTACTGTGAGCAGTTCTGGGCACCACACCTTAGGAAGGATATATTAGGCTTGGAGACAGTACAGCGTAGGTTTACAGAATGATACCCGGACTTCAAGGATTAAGTTACGAGGAGAGATTACACAAATTAGGATTGTATTCCCAGAAATTTAGACGGTTAAGGGGTAATCTGACTGAATTTTTCAAGATATCAAGGGGAATAGATAGGGTAGATAGAGAGAAACTGTTTCCGCTGGTTGGAAATGCTAGAACTAGGGGTTATAGTCGAAAAATTAGAGCCATACCTTTCAGGAGTGAAATTAGGAAACACTTCTACACACAAAAGGTGGTAGAAGTTTGGAACTCTCTTCCACAAACGGCAACTGATGCTAGATCAATTGTTAATTTTAAATCAGAGATTGATAGCTTTCTGTTGACCAAAGGTATAAAGGGATTATGAGCCAAAAGGCACAGATCAGCCATGATCTCATTGAATGGTGGAACAGGTCCGACAGGCTGAATGTTCCTATGTTCCTTCCTATGTTCCTACATGAACGTATCAATCATCAGATCAGTGAAGACATCAGCACCCTTTATATGCAACCTTTCATGTATGACTCGAACCTCCATGAGGAACAAAGTATCAAGCCAGTCCATGCTCTATTTTACTACGTGAATTAAACAGCGCACACAATAAACCTACTCTTCCTTCAAACCATGCTACCCTCAAGGTGCTGACACATGCCTTTTTACTTATTCTGGTGCTCCTGGGTACCACCCAAGGTACAGCATCGCAGAAGCTGGTTGGCTAATCATGCTCTACAGAAGGCTCCTGGGATGAGGTGGCCCTCATCTTAAGGCAGCTTGGGGTCATCTCCTACATTCCACTGAGGCAAGGTTAATTAGCTTAGAATTTATTTGTTGTCCCTTTCCTCAACAGGGATGTAACATTTGACCCCTTCCTGTTCTTTGACATAATTCTGGTTCTCAAAAATTTTTGGAAAATTATGGTTAGTGCTATTTACTTTCCAACCGCTTCAATATTTTAGGATACATGGACCTGGTAACTTTCCTACTTTTAATTGAAATAAAATTTTAAAGAGTCCTTTTCAATATTTATCTCCGGTGGTGGCTCCTCAGGTACTCTCACAGACTCACTCTCACATTCTTCTTTTAAAAAAAAACAGATGCAATATATTTCTTAAGAATCTCTGCTATTTCCTCACTTGCAAGTACAAGATGGCCACCTTTTTCTCGAAGTGACCGCATTGTGCTGCTGCCCATTTTTCTCCGGTCAGCCTTTCATACTTCCTCCCAGCTCTGCTAATCTCTCTTTTCGCTCCATTCCTATGCGGCTGAAATTGGTGAAGGCCCCCTGCCCGCCCAAGTGCCGCCCAAAGGACCGCCGATGGCCGCCGAGGTACCCGACGCTACTTTGGGCAGGGTTTTCGTCAAATAGGTCCTTAAAAGGGGGGCGGGCGGCAAAAGAGGGACTTACGTCACCGATCTGGGCGGCAGCCGGCGGGAGCTTCCAATCACGGCGGCAAAGGCGCTTGACGCCCAAGTGCCGCCGAGGTTGGAGTCGGGCCCACGGAGGGTCGAAGACCTGAAAAGGAAAATCATCACAAAAAAAAGCATCGGAACACCTTCAGGGGACCCCATCCAGGTAAGTCCCTGTAAAAAAAATTTTTTAAATGTTTACTAACCTTTTTTTTCAGCTCTTCATACTCACCGTCGGGGATAGAACAGCCTCTGGCCAGCAATCCTTGCCCGTTCTGGCGCCGACTCCCGCCTGCACCAATATGGCATCTCGGCGGGCGGGAGGTCAGTTGCGCCACTCAGCCATCCGCTGACATCAGCGGGCAGTTCCCGGCGGTTCTTCCCTCCCGCCCGCTCCACACCAAATGGAAAGTGGCGCTGGGCGGAACTTCAAGAGGTATGTCGGCAGCAGTGGGCGGTAAGGCCATCAATTTCAGGCCCTTTATCGTTCACAATTCTCAGATTTCTGCTACATATTGTCACTTGCCCCACATCGATCATATGCCTTTTTAAAAATAGGATCTCCATTCTAAACTCTCTACTTATCCACGGAACCTCTGCCTTTGAAGCCACAGTGACTTACATGGAAAGGACCTTCACCTCCGTGATCTCATTTCGGAGCTTGCGGCATATGGAGGAGTTGTACTTGAGCGGGCCTTCGCGCAACTCGATGGATCTGCAGCAAATAAAAATCATTTAAAAAAAAAAGCAAATTCACGCCCCATTGTTCCATCCGCTCTAACAGTGTATCCACTTCTTCGGAAATCCTGGGACAAGCGATTGTGAATGGTTTTCATCTCTGCATAATACTTGAACTGAGCACATGAATCGGGGGGGGGGGGAACGAGAGGCGGCACACTTGCACGCTGTTTTAGAGCTCCAAGGTACTGTGCCCCTGGAGGGGTACAACAGGGTTTGTCAGTGGGGTTCCCCGTGTGGTGAGTTCCCAACCTTCGAGAACTGTGCCTCTGCAGAGTCCCGGTGCTGCCCCATAGGGAGATGTCAGGGGACGAGGAACCAGTGGGTGCTCTTTCACAGATTCAGGTGCTCAGCTATAGAGCATCATTGGCAAGGGCTTAAAACTCATTCCCACATGTTCAGTTGGGATGGGACACTGGGAATTACATAAATAAATCCCCCCCCCCTTCAAGGAGGGAATGAAGTCTCGGGGGATTATTTTAAATCACCTCTCTCTTTCTTACATCTCCCTCCTCCTTATTCCAGCTGTTTATTTCAACACTATCCCTCTCCCTCCTTTGCTGTCGTCTTGTTAGCTCTTTTGATCGCTGTAATGTATACATATTTGTCCCGATTGTGCCCTGTGCTGGTCATTATTCATTTTTCAGCTCCCTATTGACCAAGAGGGAAAGATCCCAAAAACATAAATAAAAGAATGATTTCCCCACAGTAAGGAGGAACACCGGAGAGCTCTGGGCTCCACAGAATAATGCCATCCTAAGTCCCCCCCCCGCCCCCCCCCCCCCCTCCACTTGCTCACAGCACCTCCGGCCGGGTCAGTTTCCAGACCATGCAATAATGCGCCAGCTTCAGCAGAATGCCCAGTTCGGGCATGCAGCTCACGGGCAACATGGTAACGAGGCCCAGCCCTCAAAAAGGACCAGGCCTCCCACTGGCAGGAATGAGCAGGCATCGTACCCACTGCTTGCCCATTCCATGCCTGGAGTCCAAATCTACCCGACGTCTCCTGCTTCTGCTCTGGCTGCTAGTGAGCCACACTGGTCCTTCCTGCAAACCTGCCCAGCAACCGAACTTTCCACTATCACTTGAAGTGTGTCAGGTCTTGACCCGTCAGCAGATGACGAACTGAGCATCTGCCAACAGAATCATCGGCCTTTTGTACTTACATGACTATGTCTGAATATCACATGACATCCGCCCTGCCCTGGGTAAGGTCATTTAAAGGTTGGTCTGGTCGCCCTAACAGCAAAGTATCAGAGCCCAGCGCTTAAGACTGTGAGTCTGAATCCTAACCACGACAGACATTTAGACTTGTCTGTCCTCATTGAGAGATTTATTGATCTTGGTTTAGCCACAAGATTAGGTGTAGCGTGTATTCAAAAAAATATAGGGAATGAGAAAAGACCATTTGGCTCAATAACATTGCTCCTTCCACAGATCATATAAAGCTTGTTCTATTAGTTCCTCCTGAAAGAGTTTAAATCGTTTGATTTTTTTTAAATGATGTTTCATCTTCCGGAGCATTTTACTCTATATAGAAGCAAATGGAGGATCAGAATAACTGGACACCTCCCCGAGCCTCAAGGTCACAAAAAGTGAAGAGTATGCCTGTTCAAATTAGAATCCGGTACATGGCTCTAGTTTCAGATAATCCTCCAGGACCTTTCCCAATGTTGTTGTCGGATCCTCAAAACACTAAACACGATGACAGGTCTTTCCTATGGGCTTGGTTTCATCGCTGACAGTATTTCTCAGAAAAGCCACTTGCATGTCTGATGTGGCAAATGGGAATGTCACAGATTAGTTGGAAAGCACGAGTCTGAGGCTGGGCAGGTTGGCTCTATTTTTAAAATACAACATGGATGCATTTAAGGGGAAGCTAGATAAACATGATGGAGAAGGGATAGAAGGTAATGGTGACAGAGGTTTGGCGGAGGCTCCCGTGGATCATAAATACCGGCATAGACCTGTTGGGCCGAATGGTCTGTTTCTGTGCTGTACATTCTATGAATGTCAGTCTCCTTATCAATTAGATGATCTACGAATGCCAGTTGCCTTATCAATTAGATTTAATTAATTTAGTAATCAATTTGTTTAATATAATGACAAGTTGATATTTCACCTCTTTACCTCCCATTAATGGTTTGCTAACTAGGTCTGTGCCATCATAATATTTGTCAAAAACTTAGAATATAAACGAAATCCTAAATTTCCCAACATATATAGTCATAAAGCCAGCAAAACTACAAAACCACAAGAAAACATTGAATGAAATGAGGCTATTCATCCCAGCAACCCTACTCCTTCCACAGACCCAAGTGCAATTTATCTTGTTGTAAACTCTACCCCACCTGATATAAATACTTCCTGATCACCTGAGCCATAGACACCCTCCAGACCCAACTCCTGAGCGTACAACGGCCCTGTTTGACCCCGAGCTGAGTTTTGTAGCCGAGAGACACACAGATCAATCATAGCACTCTTACTACTGTATCAGGTAGGATCGGCTAATTCATCACAGCCGGAGATTGAACTTGGGATTGTCCTAGTCTAAGCTGCTCAGCTCCACCTCGCGTGCTCCATTTATTGAGTCACTGGGGAAGCAATGACAATGTCTTAAATGTCACTGTTTATTCTGTATGACCCTAGTGTCCTCGAAGCAAACAGCTGCACAATATGACTAAGCAGCAGTATACTGGCTCAGATTTCTGTGTGTTTGCACCCTCGGCAGAGGCCACCTGGCTCATGTTGTCTTTTGTCATTGATGTGTCATATGGATAGTTGGCTCACAGGAGAAACAGAGGGGAAGTTCCAGCATGAGAGCCAAATTCAGGATAAAAGAGCTACAGGCAGATATTAAAATGGCTCCTTGTGTAACACAAATAAATAAGAGATAAAATCAATCTTAAAGCATATCTATTCCACAAAGGGAGATGCTATATTAGAGAATTTAACCCACATCAGTTATTAAACTATATTGTGTTGCAGCATGGCTCAGTTAGTAGCACTGTGGGTTTGAGCCCCACATAAGACTCCAGTTGACAATCTAGAGTTGTACTCTTGGGAATGCCAAAGGTGTTAAACCAAAGCTCTTTTCTTCCTGTTATTGTAACAAAAAGTTTTCACATTTTAAATATCTTCTCTGTATATTATGCTACATAGCTTTAAAAAAAATCTTCTATTAAAAAGAGATACCCCCATCAAAATGGCTCCTACCACTGCATGCTGGGAAGTTAGCTATGGGTGACTAAAGCAGTGAGGGACAGCATAAAACTAAAAGAGAAAGCATACAAAAATGCAAAAAATAACAGAGATCCTGGTGAATGGGAAAAATACAAAGAACAGCAAAGGGTCATAAAACAGACAGTAGAGCTACAAAAAGGAGTAGGAAAAGAAACTTGCAGGAGATATCAAAGAACTTTTACAATTATATTAGGAAAAAGAAGACAAGTCAGGCGCAATGTTGGTCCCTAAAAACAAAGTGGTAATATTGTCAATGATAATAAGGAAATGGCGGAATAAATACTTTGCATCAGTAGTTACAGTAGTGAAGAGGATAACATGCCAGAAATCCCAAGGAAACAAATATTAAATCAGAGACAGGGACTCAATAAAATTAATGCAAATAAAATAACAGTATTGAAGTAAATAATGACATTAATTCCCCAGGACCAGATGGTTTCCACCCCAGGGTTTAAAGGAAATAGGTGAGCACATTGCAGATGCCCGAACTATAATCTTCAAAAGTTCTCTTCAGATTAGAAAGTTGCGCATGTCACTCCGCTATTTAAGAATGGCGAGAGGAGGAAACCAGGGAATTATAGACCAGTTAGCCTAACATCTGTTGTTAGAAAATTGTTAGAGTCTATAATTAAGGATAGGCTGACTGAACACCGTGCAAATTTTTTCGTTGATCAGAGAGAGCCAGCATGGATTTGTGAAAGATAGGTCATGCCTGACAAACTTGTTGGAATTTTTTGACGGGGTGACTAAAGTAGTGGACAGGGTAATGTCTAGGGATGTTATTTATATGGACTTCCAGAAGGCATTTGATGAAGTTCCACATAAGAGGCTGTTAACTAAGGTTGAAGCCCATGGAATTGAGGGCAAATTACTGACCTGGTTAGGAAATTGGTTGAGTGGCAGGAGACAGAGAGTAGGGATAACGGGTAGTTACTCTAATTGGCGGGATATGACTAGTGGTGTCCCGTACGGATCTGTGTCGGGGCCGCAACTATTCTCAGTATTTATTAACGACTTAGATGATGGCATAGAAAGTCATATAATCTAAATTTGCCGATAGCATAAAGTTAGGTGGCATTGTAGGCAATGTTGATGAAAGTAGAAAATTACAAAGTTGATATCAACAGGTTAAGTGAATGGGCAAAACTGTGGCAAATGGATTTCAATGTAGGAAAATATGAGATCATCCACTTTGGACCTATAAAGGATAGAACAGGATATTTTTTAAATGGTGAAAAGCTAAATAAAAACAGTGGATGTCCAAAGAGACTTGGGGGTCCAAGTACATCGATCATTAAAATGTCATGAACGGGTACAGAAAATAATCAAAAAGGCTAATGGAATGTTGGTCTTCATATCTAGGGTATTAGAATACAAGGGGGTAGAAATTAATATGTAGCTGTACAAGACACTGGTTACTGTGAGCAGTTCTGGGCACCACACCTTAGAAAGGATATATTGGCCTTGGAGGGCATGCAGTGTAGGTTTATCAGAATGATACCCAGACTTCAAGGGTTAAGTTACGAGGAGAGATTACACAAATTATGGTTGTATTCCCTCGAATTTAGAAGGTTAAGGGGTGATCTGATCAAAGTTTTCAAGATATTAATTTCAAGATAGGGTAGAGAGAAACTATTTCCGCTGGTTTGGAATTCTAGGACTAGGGGGCATAGTCTAAAAATTAGAGCCAGACCTTTCAGGAGTGAAATTAGGCAACACTTCTACACACAACGGGCGCAATTTCACTTACCGAAGCGGGCTAAATGCGGCCGCGGTAAGTGGCGGACTGAGACCCCACTCCTATTCCATCACGCTCTGTTGAAATGATTTTGCCCTGATTGGGCTGGTAATGCCTGCCGGGCGAGGTTTCCGGTCAATTAAAAGGAAGGAGGTCTGATTACGCCATTTGATGATATGTCATCAGCCAGTTTCCTTAAACGGGACCATGCCCACGTTCATATTAACAGTTGTGCTGTCAGTATTCTGCAGCATTGAGTTGCTGCAAACTGTAACAAGCATTGCACAAAGATTCATGGCTGCACCCAGGCTCTCCCATTACTCCCTCCATTTGCTTATGGAGGGGGTCAGAGCATGCAGGGAAGTTCTCTTCTCTTCCAATGGTTGGAAGAGACCTCCGCAGGACACCAATGCAGTCTTGTTGCACATTGTACAGGAGAGCACAAGCAGGGATGTCATCAGGAAGACCAGGCTGCAGTGATGCAAACCTTTCAATGATCTCAGTAGATCACGAAATGTTACTGCAAAACCACACTCAACCTCATCCTGTTGTGCCTCACATCACATTTCCCATCACTCTGCCTTCCCTACCCTATTCACTCACACCAACGTACCTTGCAATTGCACCCATCCCTCTCTCTCTACATTATCACTTCCCCATCTTACTAGCCACCCCTCACCCTCATCCTTATCCAAATATACAAAATAATAACACACAAGGGTAGGTACTTATGTCTTTTAGCCAATGTCAAGTTTCTGTTAGTATTGTCAAACATTTACATTTTTCTTTCAACATTTTGCCTCCATGGACAGATTGCTGTGCTCATTTGGAAGTGGCCTTGTGAGTTGTAGTGAATGGTGCCACATAACGTGTGATGAGTGTAAAAGGAATGGCTTGGGCAATGTGGGGTGTTTTATGGTGTTGGTGTGTGGTTGCGCCAACCTGGCACATCATGGTGCCAGCCAGGGTGTACAGCGTCAAGTGAAGTAAATCTGGCCATGGTGAGGCCTCCTGGGCAGCAATGTGGTCTTAAGAACATAAGAAATAGGAGCAGGAGTAGGCCACCTGGCCCCTCGAGCCTGCTCCGCCATTTAATAAGATCATGGCTGATCTGATCCTGAACTCAGCTCCACTTCCCTGCTCGCTCCCCATAACCCTTTATTCCCTTATCGCTCAAAAATCTGACTATCCCCGCCTTAAATATATTCAATGACCCAGCCTCCACAGCTCTTTGAGGCAGAGAATTCCATAGATATACAACCCTCATAGAAGAAGTTCCTCCTCACCTCAGTTTTAAATGGGCGGCCCCTTATTCTGAGACTATGTCCCCTAGTTTTAGTTCCCCTATGAATGGAAATATCCTCTCTGCATTCACCTTGTCAAGCCCCCTCATTATCTTATATGTTTAGATAAGATCACCTCTCATTCTTTTGAACTCCAATGAGTATAGGCCCAACCTACTCAACCCATCTTCATACGTCAACCCCGTCATCTCCGGAATCAACCTAGTGAACCCTCTTTGAACAGCCTCCAATGCAAGTATATCCTTCCTTAAATATGGAGACCAAAACTGGAAGCAGTACTCCAGGTGTGGCCTCACAAATACCCTGTACAGTTGTGGCAGGACTTCTCTGCTTTTATACTTTATCCCCCTTGCAATAAAGGCCAACATTCCATTTGCCTTCCTGATTACTTGCTGTACCTGCATACTCACTTTTTGCGTTTCATGCACAAGGATCCCCAGGTCCCTCTGTACTGCAGCACTTTGCAATTTTTCTCCATTTAAATTATAATTTACTTTTCTATTTTTTCTGCCAAATTGGATAACCTCACATTTTCCCACATTATACTCCATCTGCCAAATTTTTTCCCACTCACTTAGCCTGTCTATATCCCTTTGCTGATTTTTTGTGTCCTCCTCACAATTTCCTTTCCCACCTATCTTTGTATCATCAGCAAACTTGGCTACATTGCACTCGGTCCCTTCATCCAAGTCATTAATGTAGATTGTAAATAGTTGAGGACCCAGCACCGATCCCTGTGGCTCATCACTGGTCACTGTTTGCCAATCGGAAAATGACCCATTTATCCTGACTCTTTGTTTTCCATTAGTTAGCCAATTCTCTATCCATGCTAATATATTACCCCCAACCCTGTGAACTTTTATTTTGTGCAGTAACCTCTTATGTGGCACCTTATCGAATGCCTTCTGCAAATCCAAATACACCACATCCACTGGTTCCCTATTATCCACCCTGCTTGTTACATCCTCAAAGAACTCCAGCAAATTTGTCAAACATGATTTTCTTTTCATAAAACCATGCTGACTCTGCTTGATTGAATTATGCTTTTCCAAATATCTCTCTGCTGCTTCCTTAATAATGGACTGCAGCATTTTCCCAATGACAGATGTTAAGCTAACTGGTCTATAGTTTCCTGCTTTTTGTCTGCCTCCTTTTTTAAATAGGGGCGTTACATTTGCGGTTTTCCAATCCGCTGGGACCGCCCCACAATCCAGGGAATTTTGTTAGATTACAACCAATGCATCCACTATCTCTGCAACCATTTCTTTTAAGACCCTAAGATGTAAGCCATCGGGTCCAGGGGACTTATCCGCCTTTAGTCCCATTATTTTACCGAGTACTACTTCTTTAGTGATAGTGATTGTATTAAGTTCCTCCCTCTCTATAGCCCCTTGATTATCCATTATTGGGATGTTCTTAATGTCTTCTACCGTGAAGACCGATACAAAATATTTGTTCAATGTATCTGCCATTTCCCTGTTCTCCTTTATTAATTCCTCAGTATCATCCTCTAGGGGACCAACATTTACTTTAGCCGCTCTTTTCCTTTTTATGTACCTGTTGAAAAACTCTTACTATCTGTTTTTATATTTCATGTTAGTTTACTTTCATAATGTAATTTCCCTCTCTAACATTTTTTTAAGTCGTTCTTTGCTGGCTTTTAAAAGCTTCCCAATCCTCTGGCCTCCCACTAGTCTTTGCCACATTGTATGCCCTTGTTTTCAATTTGATCCCATCCCTTATTTCCCTAGTTAGCCACGGATGGTTATCCCTTCTCTTAGTCTTTCTTTCTCATTGGGATATATTTTTGTGGTCAGATGTGAATGTCCTGTGCAGCATCAGGTGATTGCAGAGAACGTTGTTATAGCTGTTGGTGATGTTGGATTTTGGGGCTGATCGTGGTGGGATTCTGAGGACCAAGGTGAGATTTTTTTTCAAGTGCACCGATGCTGATGGAATAGATGGCAGCTGAAGAAGCGATTTGTCAATGGTTAGATAGGTAGTTCCAAGGAGGTGATAGTGAATAGAGAGTATACTCCAAACACTTCCAACCTTCGGAAAGCTGAAAAGCCCAAATCCTGAAAGCTGCAGCTTCTAACATTGGAAAGTGAACAGCTGTGAAATTGTAGCTTTTATACCACTTTTGCAGCTGTCACCTATTCAAATGGAGTCACTGAAAACCCAAAGTACTTACCTGACTTGATCCCCGAGCGACGGGATCCTCCTGAAAAAGTTGGAAAAATGGTTAGTAGCTGGTAAAATGCTGCTTAAATACCATTAAACACCATCTTAAGTATTTCAATTGCCTGACCTGCCGCTTAGTGCCAGGTCTGCAAAGCGCAGGCAGAGCCGGCACTTGGAAAACTTACAAGGAGGCGGGTTCAGAGCGGGACACCGCCCCGCTGTCAATCTTTCAGACTTTGACAGCCGACGCACCTCTGAACCCACCAAGCGCCGGCAAAATCCAGCCCAAAGGGTGGTAGAAGTTTGGAACTCTTCCACAAACAGCAACTGATGCTAGATTAATTGTTAATTTTAAATCTGAGATTGATAGATTTTTGTTAACCAAAAGAAATATTAAGGGATATGGGCCAAATACGGGTATATGGTGTTAGGTCGCAGACTAGAACATGATCTCTTTGAATGGTGGAACAGGCTCGAGGAGCTCAATGACCTACCCCTGTTCCTATATTTCTCTGGTCCTTCCTAAATTATATTAGTCAAATTGATGATTACTAATAGACATAAACTCCACTCAATGACGGCCCAAAGCCCAGGGAAAGAGAATTTGCATAATGTGGGTGGATGCCCATGAAACATTTGGCCTTACTAGGCGGCTAGCCTTAGCAGGGAGGTGGAGGGCTAGCTTCGCAGGCAAAAGTTCTAAAAAAAACATTTCAACCTTGTAATTTCGAAGTTGCTGCTTTCCTAATAGCGATTGATTGCCTTAGAAAAGAAACCGAGACCCATTTCCTCCAGGACCAAGACCTTGTCTGCTAGAACACCTGCTTCATGCAGGGACTTCACGTTGTAGACGATCTCTCCCTACGATGTGTCTTGCTATTGAAGAGGACAGTCCAGTGTTTCAGTGGACTATCCAGAATGGAACAATAAACAATACAGAAACAAAGATAAACCAAGATCATCATCATAAGCAGTCTCTCGAAACGAGGATGACTTGCTTCCACGCCAAAAAAGGATGAGTTCACAGGTGTTTCAATGAAGGACCTAATACTCCAGGTCCTGAACTACATCCTGAAGGGTGGAAGATGCCCGTGCGTGAATTTTTTTAACGTGTGGTGACCGTTGCACACCAGCCACCACATGGGCTTGACAGAGCCAGGTCTTGGTCCAGTGGCAAGGGTTATCCAAGACTGGAGACCTACTCTGCTGAAACCAAGATATGGGCTGAAGGGCTACTGAAGTGTGTCTGCTTTGAGACAATCCATTTATAAAGAGCTGAAGTAAGGTGTGGTGCCAAAAATACATCCTCAATTGAATTTATATTCTGAAAGTAATCAAGCTTTGAAAAAGGAAGTGATGGTTGACTTTTATTAACACAATTAGTCAAAAAGTAGTGGCTATAAATATCACACACTTGTCCTTCAGAACATTGTGTGAATTCAATTCTGCTCACTACTTCATTTCTTGCAGTATAGCAGCAGAAGTTACACAGAGAGCACTGGAATGGCAGACACGGGACAGTGAGATAAACAACAGCTGCTCTCAGTGATCTGCCTGGGCAGTCTCACTGGGTTTATACACAGAGGAAGGTCTGTGATAACATAATATATGTATATATATTTTTAAATGACTTCCTTTTCATTTAATTTATCCCCTATTTTTAAGTTTACCTGGTAAAAGGGCAGTCAAAGGAAGGGTGTGGTCAATTAGGGACCAAAGAAAGATCTTCTTGTGGAGGCAGAGGGCATGGCTGAGGGACTAAATGAGTACTTTGTATCTGTCTTCACTAAAGAAGAGGATACTGCCAGTGTCATGGTAAAGAAGGAGGTAGTAGAGAAATTGAATAGGATAAAAATTGATAAAGGGGAGGTACTTAAAAGGTTGGCGGCGTTCAAGTAGAAAAGTCATCCGGTCCAAATGAGATGCATCCTAGGTTACTGAGGAAATCAAGGGTGGAAATTGCAGAGGCTCGGGCCACAATCTTCCAATCCTCCTTAGATATAGGAGTTGGGCCAGAGGACTGGAAGATTGCAAATGTTACACCCTTGTTCAAAAAAAGGGGAGGGGGATAAACCCAGCAACTACAGGCCCGTCAGCACAACATTGATAGTGAGGAAACTTTTAGAGATGGAATTAATTGGCACTTGGAAAAATATGGGTTAATAAAGAAAAGCCAGCTTTGTTAAAGGCAAATCGTGCTTGTCGAATTTGATTGAGTTATTTGATGAAGTAAGGCAGAGGGTCGATGAGGGCAGTACAGTTGATGTTGTGTATATAGACTTACAATAGGCATTTGATAATGTACCACAAAGTAGATCAAAATTGAAGCCCATGGAATTAAAGGGGAAGTGGCTCCATGTAAAGTTAATTGACTAAGGAACAGAAAGCAGAGAATAGTGGTGAACGATTGTTTTTCCAGACTAGAGGATGTATGCAATGATGTCCCTCAGAGGTCGGTATGAGGACCACTGCTCTTTTTGATATATATTAATGACATGGACTTGGATATACAAGGCATAATTTCAAAGTTGGCAGCTGATAGGAAACTTGGAAACAGTGACGAGAGTAACAGACTTCAGGAAGACATAGGTAGACACATGGTAGATGAAATTTAATGCAGAGAAATGTGAACCATTTCATTTTGATAGGAAGAATGAGGAGAGACAATATAAACTAAATGGTACAACTTTAAAGATGTAGGAACAGAGACCTGGGCGTTTACGTACACAAGTCTTTGAAGGTGGCAGGACAAGTTGAGAAAGCTGTTAAAAAGGCACACGGGATCTTTGGCTTTATAAATAGAAGTAGAGAGTAAAAAAGCAAGAAAATTATGCTAAACCTGTACACTGGATAGGCCCCAGTTCGAGTAATGCATTCAATTCTGGGCACCACACTTTGGAAAGGATGCAAAGGTCTTTGAGAGGGCGAGAGGAGATTTATTAGAATGGTCCCAGGGATGAATGACTTCAGTTACGTGGAGACGCGAGAGAAACTGGGGTTGTTTTCCTTAGAGCATACAAGGTTAAGTGGACATTTGATAGAGGTGCTCAAAATCATGAAGACTTGTGATACAGTAAATAAGGAAAAACGGTTTCCAGTGGCAGGTCAGTAACCAGAGGACACACACATTTAAAGGTAATTGGCAAAAGCACCAGTGGCAACATGAGGGAAACAAAATTTACACAGCGAGTTCTGGAATGCACTGCCTGAAAGGGTGGGGGAAGCAGCTTCAATAATAACTTTCAATTGGGGAATTGGATAAATACTTGAAGGGGAAAAATTAACAGGGCTATGAGGAAAGAGCAGGGAGTGGGATTAATTGGATCGCTCTTTCAAAGAGCCAGCACAGGCACGATGGGCCACATGGCCTCCGACTGTGCTGCACCATTCTATGATTCACAACTTTTGCGAGCATGATGGCAGGTTTAAGGCCTTTCCCAATTCCCCCAGTGCCCAACTGCTAGAAGGCATTAGTATAGGTCAAGTACAATTCTTTACTCTGACTTCCCCTGACCTTTCACAGAGAGATACCAGAACTTAGGCCTGGGGTTGTCGATGATCAAAGGTCATCGACCTAAAATGTCGACTCGGTTTCTCTCACCACAGATGCTGCCTAACCTGCTGAGTGTTTCCTACATTTTCTGTTCATATTTCAGGCCCGAGTACCCTCCACTTGGCTCCGATCAATTTCAGAGTTTGATTGAAATACTAAACTGCAGGAAAAAATATTCAGTCATTTTGTTGTGGGTGTAACTGATGAAGGCATTTTTCTCTCAGCCCTTCCCAGCCCCCCTGCCTAACCACGTGCAGGCCAAAGGCCATTGCAGACCTCTGCCAATGTCGCTGACTACTGCCACTTGAAAACATTATCTGGGTGCTGGAGCCGGGTGGGGAAAAAGACAGACACGGTAATGCCAGGCCATGCAAATGTTTGGCAAACATTTTGAGTCTTAATAAATGAAAGACTCGTTTATGAAGAACATTTAGCCATTTGAAGCATGCAGCATAGCATCATGCACTCCTAGAACAAATGCAGCATGTCCAATGCAACGCAAATCTTCCTCGATTCTGTCTTAACAAAGCTCTTGAGCCTCAGCCTCGGAAGAACACCCTCTGCATAAATTCAACTTCAACAACTTGTATATTTATAGCACCTTTAATATAGTAAAACGTCCCAAGGCTGCTCACAGGAGTCTTATAAAACAAAATTAGACACCGAGCCACATAAGGAAATATTAGGGCAGATCATAGAACCATAGGAATTTATAGCACAGAAGGAGGCCATTTGGCCCATGCTGGCCGACAAAGAGCCATTCAGCCAACCCCACTTTCCAGCTCTTGATCTGTAGTCTTAACGTGCACATCCAAGTACTTTTTAAATACTATGAGGATTTCTGCCTCTACCACCCTTTCAGGCAGTAAGTTCCAGACCCCCCACTACTCTCTGGGTGAAAACATTCCTCCTCAAATCCCCGCTAAACCTCCTACCAATTAATTTAAATCTATGCCCCTTGTTGTTGACCCCTCTGTTAAGGGAAATGGGCTCTTCCTAGCCACTCTATCGAGGCCCCTCATAATTTTATACACCTTAATTCAGCCTCCTCTGTTCTAAATAAAACAACCCCAACCAACAAGCTACTCAATCGATCTGACTACCTACCTTTTGCAAGACTGCATTTAACCTTTAGATTGGAATATAAGCCCCAAGTGAGTTCCACTTGTCATCTTGAATGGTTGCAGAAACAGTACCTCAAAGAGTTAATAGTCATCGGTTTAGAAAGTACCTGCTGTCCAAATCACTGTCAATCTTCAGTCCTCCGTCGTTCTTGAAATTAAAGGCCCCTGTCACATTATCCAACTCTTCCGTATCCTGCTGTTTATAATGCAGTCCACTGACAAGAAAATCATTGAGTTGACATTCAGTTGTTTTACATTTAGAGTCCACAGAACTCAATTTTTTTTTCATTAATTGTCTAGTTACATTCCCAAACCCAAGCCAAGCAAACAACCTTAGAGGAACATCTTACTGTCTCGGTTTCTATTGGAAGGTTCTGCACTCAGATGCTTCCCAGCACCACTAGGGATTCGAGATCGTGAGTGCCATTTCATGGACACCCTACAACTTTCCAAGATCTCTGCATTCCTCCAATTCTGGTTTCGTGCACTTCCCCATTCCTTCGCCCCACCATTAGTGACCGTACCTTCAGCCATCTAGGCCCCAAGCTCTGGAATTTCCTCCGTAAAGACGTTCCTTACAACCTACGTCTTTGACCAAGCTTTTGGTCACCTGTCTTAAATTCTCCTTCTTTGGTTTGGTGTTAATTTTTTGTCCGATTACGCACCTCTGACTCGGCTTGGGACATTTTACCACGTTCAAGGTGCTATATAATTGCAAGATGCACAAGAGGCCAGAGTTGAAAGAACATAGGATTGTAGTACTGGGGCAGGCTACAGTTACAGCAGCCCTGGTAAAACTGAAGTCAATGGAATCAGGGGAAAAAACTCACCACTGGCTGGAGTCATGCCTAGCACAAAGGAAGATGGTTGTGGTTGTTGGAGGCCAAACATCACAACCCCAAGACATCACTGCAGGAGTTCATCAAGGCAATGTCCTAGGCCCAACCATCTTCAGCTACTTCATCAATGATCTTCCCTCCATCATAGGGTCAGAAGTGGGGATGTTCGCTGAGGATTGCACAGTGTTCAGTTCCATTCGCAACTCATCAGAAAATGAAGCAGTCTATGCCTGCATGCAGCAAGACCTGGACGACATTCAGGTTTGGGTTGATAAGTGGCAAGTAACATTCATGCCACACAAGTGCCAGGCAATAACTATATCCACCAGGAGCGTGTCTAACTACGCCCCTTGACATTCAATGGCATTACGATCGCCGAATCACCCAACATCAACATCCTGGGGGTCACCATTGATCAGAAACTTAACTGGACCAGCCACATAAGCAGTTCAAGAGGCTGGATATTTTGCAGCTAGTGTCTCACCTCCTGACTCCCCAAAGCCTTTCCACCATCTACAAGGCACAAGTCAGGAGTGTGATGGACTTGCCTGGAGGAGTGCAGATGCAACACTCAAGAAGCTTGACATGATCTAGGACAACGCAGCCAGCTTGATTGTCACCCCATCCACCACCTTAAACATTCACTCCCTCCACCACCAGCGCACTTTTGCTGCAGTGTATACCATCTACAAGATGTGCTGCAGTAACTCGCCAAGGCTTCTTCGACACCACCTCCCAAATCCATGACCTCTAGCACCTAGAAGGACAAGAGCAGCCAGCACATGGGAACACCATCACCTCCAAGTTCCCCTCCAAGTCTCAACCATCCTGACTTGGAAATATATAGTTGTTCCTTCATCTTCGCTGGGTCAAAATCCTGAAACTCCCTCCCTAACAGCACTGTGGGAGTACCTTCACCACACGGACTGCAGCGGTTCAAGGCGGTGGCTCACCACCACCTTCTCAAGAGCAATTAGGGATGGGTAATAAATGCTGGCCTTGCCAGCGACACCCACATCGCAGGAATGAATCATTTTTTAAAAAGATAAGGAAAAGCGAGGCTATGGAAGGAGAATGAGAATTTTTAAATCAATGCTTTGGTGGACTGGGAGCCAAAGTAGGTCAGCAATTACATAGGTAATGGGTGAACTTGGTCCAAGTTAGGATACGGGCAGCAGAAATTTTGCGGATCTCAAGTTTATAGAGGGTAGAAGAAGGGAAGCCAGCAAGGAAAGCATCGGTTGTGTCTGGATAGTAGAGTTTAGAGGTAGAAAAAGCATGGGTGCGGTTTCAGCAGCAGATGGGCTGAGGCAGGGTCAGAGACAGGCGATATTATGCAGGTGAAAGTAAGTGGTCTGTGTGTTGGAAAGGATTTGGAGTCAGAAGCTCAGCTCAGGGTCAAATCGGACGCAGCAGTTGCGAAACGTCTGTCTCAGCCTGAGACAGTGACCAGGGAGTGGGATGGAATCGATGGCTAGGGAACAGAGTTTGTGGCAGGGGCCGAAATGGCTTCGGTCTTCCCAATGTTTGATTGGAGCAAATTTTGGCTCATCCTGGACTGTACTGGTCGCCATGTTATAAAAAGGACATAGAGGCACATAGAGGATGCAGAGAAGATTTACAAGGATGATACCAGAAATGCGAGGGTATTCATATCAAGAAATAATGAACATTTTGAAAAAAGAAGGCTAAGGGGTGGTCTAATAAAGGTCTTTAAAATTATGAAAGTTTTTGACAGAGTGGATACAGAGAGAATGTTTCCACTTGTGGGGAAGAGCATAACTAGAGGCCATCAATATAAGATAGTCACCAAGAAATCAAATAGGAAATTCAGAAGAAACTTCTTTACCCAAAGAGTGGTGAGAATGTGGAACTCGCTACCACAGGGAGTGATTGAGGCGAATAGTATTTAAGGGGAGGCTAGACAAACATTTGAGTGAGAAGGGAATAGAGGGTTATGCTGATAGATTTAGATGAGGAAAGACAGGAGGAGGCTCGAGTGGAGCATAAACGCCAGCATGGACTGGTTGGGCCGAATGGCCTGTTTCTGTGCCGTATATCCTATGTAATCCTATGAATATTGGTCAGACAGTCTAACAACACATACGGAGTGAGGGGTGGAGAGAGTTGGTGATGAGCTAGAGTTTGGTATCATCAGAAACCAGACTTCACGTCTTCGGATGATGTCGCCGAGGTGCAGCATGTGGATGAGAAAAAGGATCGATCATTGAGGGGCTCTAGAGATAATGGCGTGGGGGTGGGAAGAGAAGGCATGTTCAAGGATCTTGGAGAGGAAAGGGAGATTGGAGTTGGAGCAGTAATTTGCAAAGACGACCTTCTGACTCAGAGAGTGCTACCACTGAGCTAAGGCTGGCACGCTGACCGATTTTACTTACATTTACTGACAGTTACAGGTAAAATCATCTGGGGTGTAAAACAGGTAGCCGATCTGATCATGTCTGGACGGATTAGGTTAATATTACCCCTCTAAAATAGCTTTTAAGCTGAAAGATAGTACAGGTCACAATATTAAACACAAGACTTTTTAAAATATGAACAAAGGCAGTATTCAATTACTGTGGTTTTTAAACAAATCAAATACAAATACATATATAATTTGAATTTGTTCTTGGAATGTGAGCAACACCAGCAATACAATATTCATTGTCCATCCCTAGCTGCCCTGAGTACTCAATGTCAATTGCATAATGTGGAGTTACATGTACTCCAAACTTGTCCTGTTATGAGGAGAGACTTGAGATACCCGAAAAGTTTAAAAAAGCTTTTATATAAGCTTTTAAAGTTATGAAGGGTTTTGACACAGTGAATGACGATGGACTATTTCCTCCAGTTGGGAAATCAGTGCCAAAGGGGTCACCCAAAATTGTTGCTAAGAGGAGAGAGATGAATATAAATTTATTTACGCAGAGGTTTCTGGAGCATGGAATCCTTTGCTACAGGGATCATGTAAACGTCTAGGGTTCCTTCCTGAACGCTTTTAGGAATTTGAGAAAGTGCAGATGAAAGCAATTTAATTATGCTGATCACTGTGTATGAAGCATAGCTGCTCTATCATTCTTACAGCAGTGTGAGGATTCAGCACCATTCCTGCTCACACCAGCGGAAGCCGATCTCTGCACATGCAAATAAAATCTTGTGAAATCGGCTATTTTCTGCATTAGGAACTTAAAAGGTGTTGTAGCAGACCATCTGTGATCTAATTTTTAAAAAAAATTTAAGTTTAAAAAGTTGTTCTCATTACCTACACAAAGTACTAAACTATACTTCTCTTGGGTCAGGCAGCATCTGTGGAGCAAGAAATGTTTCACCACTGACCTGAAACGTTAACTCTGTTTCTCTCTCCACAGATGCTGCCTGACCTGCTGAGTGTTCCCAGCATTTTCTGTTGTTATTTCAGACATCCAGCATCCGCACCATTTTGCTTTTGTATATTTCGCTTAGGTTGCTGGAACATGCAAACTTCCCCTGTTGTACGAGGTGCAACTGCACCAGAAAGAATTTGTACAGTAGGACATATTCACTACAAAACATACTCCTGGACCAATTTTGCTGGCACTTTCATTTGTCCATCAGCGGTGACATCAGAGTGAACCAATGTGTCATAAGACATGGAAAGGAATGTGTTCACTCTTAAAGATCAGACTGAATAGCTGGCACGGGAGATCCAAGAAACCTTTTAAAAAGATCACACAGGTCCATTAAATCTCAACAGTCACTTACACAAACATATTTTCATCCTCCTATATTTACTGGTAACTTATGAAAAGTAAGTTAAAGGCAGATTGTCTGATTGGAATCACATCCCCACACTGCTTTTTATTTTAAATGGTTTCCGTTAAAGGGGAAGTACATTCAACTCAATTACCCCCACCCTCCCTTCCTTAATGTTATACCTGTGCACATGCCATGTCTCTTAATCATGTCAAACCAATCAAAACCAATTTTTGTAGTATATATTCATGATTTCGACTTAAATGTAGGGGGTATGATAAAGAAATTTGCAGATGATACAAAAAATGGCTGTGTGGTTGACAGTGAGGGAGGAAAGCTTTAGTCTGCAGGAAGATAGCGCTGAAAAATTTGGCAGATGGAGTATAATGTGGGAAAACGTGAGGTTATCCACTTTGGCAGAAAAAAATAGAAAAGCAAAATATAATTTAAATGGAGAAAAATTGCAAAGTGCTGCAGCACAGAGGGACCTGGGGTCCTTGTGCATGAAACACAAAAGTTAGTATGCAGGTACAGCAAGTAATCAGGAAGGCAAATAGAATGTTGGCCTTTGTTGCAAGAGGGATAAAGTATAAAAGCAGAGAAGTCCTGCTACAACTGTACAGGGTATTGGTGAGGCCACACCTGGAATACTGCGTACAGTTTTGATCTCCGTATTTAAGGAAGGAAATACTTGCATTGGAGGATGTTCAGTGAAGGGTCACTAGATTGATTCTGGAGATGAGGGGGTAGACTTATGAAGATGGGTTGGGCCTATACTCATTGGAGTTCAGAAGAATGAAAGGTGATCTATTCAAAACAAGATAATGAGGGGGCTCGACAAGGTGGATGCAGAGAGAATATTTCCACATAGGGGAAACTAAAACTAGGGGACATGATCTCAGAATAAAGGGGCCGCTCATTTAAAACTGAGTTAAGGAGGAATTTCTTCTCTCAGAGAGTTGTAAATTTATGGAATTCTCTGTCCCAGAGAGCTATGAAGGCTGGGTCATTGAATATATTTAAGGCGGAGATAGACAGATTTTTGAGCTATAAGGGAATAAAGGGTTATGGGGAACGAGCAGGAAAGTGGAGCTGAGTCCGTGATCAGATCAGCCATGATCTTATTAAATGGCGGAGCAGGCTCGAGGGGCCAGGTGGCCTACTCCTGTTCCTATTTCGTATGTTCTTATGTTCTAATTGGTCAGTTGGGCAGAAAAGTGGAAAATGGAATTCAATCCAGAAAAGTGTAAGGTATAGGGAGGGGCAACAAGGCAAGGGAATACACAATAAATAGGAGGATACTGAGAGGTGTGGAGGAACAAAGAGACTTTGGAGTGTATGTCCTCAGATCCTTAAAGGTAGCAGGAAGATCGATAAGGTAGAATGCTTTCCTTTTAGTTGAGGCATAGAATTTAAGAGAAGGGAAGTTATGCTAGAACTGTGTACAACACTAGTTAAGCCACAGCTTGAGTACTGCAAAGTTCTGGTCACCACATTACAGGAAAGATGTGATTGCACTAGAGAGGATGCAGAGGAGATTAACAAGGATGTTGCCAGGACTGGAAAATTTTAGGTATGAGGAAAGATTGGATAGGCTGGGCTTGTTTTCTTTGGAACAGAGGAGGCCGACGGGAGATTTAATTCAAGTATATAAAATTATGAGGGGCATAGATAGAGTAGATAGGAAGGACCTGTTTCCCTTAGAGGATTCAATAACCAGGGAGCATAGATTTAAAGTAGTTTGTAGAAGGATTAGAGGGGAGATAAGGAAAACAAATTTCACCCAGAGGGTGGTGGGGGTCTGGAACTCACTGACTAAAAGGCTGGTAAAGGCAGAAACCCTCATCACATTTAAAAAGTACTTGGATGTACACTTGAAGTGCCATAACTTACAGGGCTACGGTCCTAGCGCTGGAAGGTGGGATTAGGCTGAGTAGCTCTTTTTCGACCGACATGGTCACAATGAGTCAAATGGCGGCCTTCTGTATCATAATTTTCTATGATTATATGATTCAATCACTAAAGAATAAGTGGGTCTGACTGTAGCATGCCTAATATTTGACAGCAGGACACAGCTGGCCTGTCCTCAATGGGCTGTGTGTTTAACATACAATTCCCAGGAGCTGGTGGTTGTAATGTCTGTAAACGAAACATCTATTTTGTTACATAAAGTTATAATTTTTCTCACTCTAGATAATTATTGCTGCCTTTATCCTGCCTTTAAGTCTGTGGTGTCATTTATTTTCAATTTCCAACAAAATAGCTAATGAATTGGGTGATGTCGTGAAGTAGCACGCAACTTTTTCACCTAAGGGATTTGGGTTCGACTCCAGCCCAGACTGATGGGATGAAAATCTCTTTCTGTTCGTTGTAAGAACCCTTTGTAAAATGTGCTTGGCCAGCATCAATCCAGTTCCTTGTCGTGTCTGCCCAGTGCACATAGCAGTTTCTAAATCAACATTAAGTAGCAGTTCTTTGCAATCTGACTCAGGGAGGCCAAAAGGGTGGTTGGTCTGGTAACTGGAAAATATCACGCTGCTACAGTAAGGGACTCCTCGGTTGGCGTTAAGGTATGTTGTTGATGCAGAGTAGACTCAAGAGCTGGCCCGGGAGAGTCTGATGCTGAGACTGCATAACTGAAATGCAAAAATGTTCCATTCCCGAGCACAAATATCCCCCACACTGATTAGCACAAAAAAATTTACTAAGAAATGGCACTATCTTGCCATATGTAAATATGCACAAAGAACATAAGGACATAAGAAATAAGAGCAGGAGTAGGCCACCTGGCCCCTCGAGCCTGCTCCGCCATTTAATATGGTCATGGCTAATCTGATCATGGACTCAGCTCCATTTCCCTGCCCGCTCCCCATAACCCTTTATTCCCTTATCACTCAAAAATATGTCTATCTCCACCTTAAATATATTCAATGACCCTGCCTCCACAGCTCTCTGGGGCAGAGAATTCCATAGATTTACAACCCTCTCGGAGAAGAAATTCCTCCTCATTTCAGTTTTAAATGGGCGGCCCCTTATTCTGAGACTATGTCCCCTAGTTTTAGTTTCCCTATGAATGGAAATATCCTCTCTGCATCCATCTTGTCGAGCCCCCTAATTATCTTATACCTTTCAATAAGAACACCTCTCATTCTTCTGAACTCCAATGTGTATAGGCCCAATCTACCTTCATAAGTCAAACTCCTCATCTCCGGAATCAACCTAGTGAACCTTCTCTGAACAGCCACCAATGCAAGTATATCCTTCCTTAAATACGGAGACCAAAACTGTACGCCGTACTCTAGGTGTGGTCTCACCAATACCCTGTATAGTTGTAGCAGGACTTCTCTGCTTTTATACTCCATCCCCCTTGCAATAAAGGCTAACATTCCATTTGCCTTCCTGATTACTTGCTGTACCTGCATACTACCTTTTTGTGTTTCATGCACAGGGACCCCAGGTCCCTCTGTACTGCAGCATTTTGCAATTTTTCTCCATTTAGATTATAATTTGCTTTTCTATTATTTCTGCCAAAGTGGATAACCTTACATTTTCCCACATTATACTCCATTTGCCAATTTTTTTCCCACACACTTAGCCTGTCTATATCCCTTTGCAGACTTATTGTGTCCTCCTCACAACTAGCTTTCCTACCCATCTTTGTATCATCAACAAACTTGGCTACATTATACTCGGTCCCTTCATCCAAGTCATTAATATAGATTGTAAATAATTGGAGTCCCAGCACTGATCCCTGCGGCACCCCACTAGATACTGTTT
The DNA here is from genome assembly GCF_044704955.1 of Pristiophorus japonicus. Lineage (NCBI taxonomy): Eukaryota > Metazoa > Chordata > Chondrichthyes > Pristiophoridae > Pristiophorus > Pristiophorus japonicus. The sequence goes on from NC_091978.1 coordinate 47,637,874, forward strand.
GCCAACCGGAAAATGACCCAATAATCCTGACTCTCTGTTTTCTATTAGTTAGCCAATCCTCTATCCATGCTAATATATTACCCCCAACCCAGTGAACTTTTATCTTGTGTAGTAACCTTTTATCTGGCATCTTATCGAATGCCTTCTGGAAATCCAAATACACCACATCCACTGCTTCACCCTTATCCACCTGCCCATTATATCCTCAAAGAACTCCAGCAAATTTGTCCAACATGATTTTCATTTCATAGAAACATAGAAAATAGGTTCAGGAGTAGGCCGTTGGGCCCTTCGAGCCTGCACCACCATTTGATAAGATCATGGCTGATCATTCCCTCAGAACCCCTTTCCTGCTTTCTCTCCATACCCCTTGATCCCTTTAGCCGTAAGGGCCATATCTAACTCACTCTTGAATATATCCAATGAACTGGCATCAACAACTCTCTGCAGCAGGGAATTCCACAGGTTAACAACTCTCTGAGTGAAGAAGTTTCTCCTCATCTCAGTCCTAAATGGCCTACCCCTTATCCTAAGACAGTGTCCCCTAGTTCTGGACTTCCCCAACATCGGGAACAATCTTCCCACATCTAACCTGTCCAGTCCCGTCAGAATCTTATATGTTTCTATAAGATCCCCTCTTATCCTTCTAAACTCTATTGTATAAAAGCCCAGTTGATCCAGTCACTCCTCATATGTCAACCCAGCCATCCCGGGAATCAGTCTGGTGAACCTTCGTTGCACTCCCTCAATAGCAAGAACGTCCTTCCTCAGATTAGGAGACCAAAACTGAACACAATACTCCAGGTGAGGCCTCACCAAGGCCCTGTACAACCGCAGTAAGACCTCCCTGCTCCTATGCTCAAATTCCCTAGCTATGAAGACCAACATACCATTTGCCTTCTTCACAGCCTGCTGTACCTGCATGCCAACTTTCAATGACTCATGTACCAAGACACCCAGGTCTTGTTGCACCTCCCCTTTTCCTAGTCTGCCGCCATTCAGATAATATTCTGCCCTCGTGTTTCTGCCCCCAAAGTGGATAACCTCACATTTATCTACATTATATTGCATCTGCCATGCATTTGCCCACTCACCTAACCTGTCCAAGTCACCCTGTAGCCTCCTAGCGTCCTCCTCACAGCTCACAACGCCACCCAGTTTAGTTTAATCTGCAAGCTTGGAGATACTACGTTCAATTCCTTCATCTAAATCATTAATGTATATAGTAAAGAGCTGGGGTCCCAGCACTGAGCCCTGCGGCACTCCACTAGTCACTGCCTGCCATTCTAAAAAGGACCCATTTATCCCGACTCTCTGCTTCCTGTCTGCCAACCAGTTCTCTATCCACATAAGAATATTAACCCCAATACCATGCGCTTTGATTTTGCACACCAACCTCTTGTGTAGGACCTTGTCAAAAGCCTTTTGAAAGTCAAAATACACCACATCCACTGGTTCTCCCTTGTCCACTCTACTAGTTACATCCTCAAAAATTCCAGAACATTTATCAAGCATGATTTCCCTTTCATAAATCCATGTTGACTTGGACCGATCCTGTCACTGCTTTCCAAATGTGCTGCTATCTCATCTTTAATAATTGATTCCAACATTTTCCCCACTACTGATGTCAGGCTAACCGGCCTATAATTACCCGTTTTCTCTCTCCCTCCCTTTTTAAAAAGTTGTGTTACATTAGCTACCATCCAGTCCATAGGAACTAATCCAGAGTCGATCGACTATTGGAAAATGATCACAAATGCATCCACTATTTCTAGGGCCACTTCCTTAAGTACTCTGGGATGCAGACTATCAGGCCCCGGGGATTTATCGGCCTTCAATCCCATCAATTTCCCGAACACAATTTCCCGCCTAATAAGGATATCCTTCAGTTCCTCCTTCTCACTAGACCCTCGGTCCCCTAGTACATCCGGAGTAAAATGACGCTGACTCTGCTTAATTGAATTATGCTTTTCCAAATGTCCCGCTACTGCTTCCTTAATAATGGACTCCAGCATTTTTCCAATGGCAAATATTAGGCTAAATGGTCGATAGTTTCCTGCTTTTTGTCTGCCTCCTTTTTTAAATAGGGGCATTACATTTGCGGTTTTCCAATCCGTGGGGACCGCCCCAGAATCCAGGGAATTTTGGTAAATTACAACCAATGCCTCCACTATCTCTGCAGTCACTTCTTTTAAGACCCTAGAATGTAAGCCATCAGGTCCAGAGGATTTGTCCGCCTTTAGTCCCATTATTTTACCGAGTTCTACATCAGTGATAGCGATTGTATTAAGTTCCTCCCTCTCTATAGCCCCTTGATTATCCCCTATTGGGATGTTTTTAGTGTCTTCTACCATGAAGACTGATACAAAATATTTGTTCAACGTCTCTGCCATTTCCCTGTTCCCCATTATTAATTCCCCAGTCTCATCCTCTAGGGGACCAACATTTACTTTAGCCATTCTTTTCCTTTTTATGTACCTGTAGAAACTCTTACTATCTGTTTTTATATTTCGTGCTAGTTTGCTTTCATAATCTAACTTCCCTCTCTCTCTCATTTTTTTTAGTCGTTCTTTGCTGGCTTTTAAAATTTTTCCAGTCCTCTAGCCTCCTACTAGTCTTGGCCACATTGTATGCCTTTGTTTTCAATTTTATACCATCCCTTATTTGCTTAGTTAGCCACGGAAGGTTATTCCTTCCCCTACAGTCTTTCCTTCTCATTGGGATATATTTTTGTTGTGAGTTATGAAATATCTCTTTAAATGTCTGCCACTGCTCATCAACCGTCCCATACTTTAATCTATTTTCCCAGTCCACTTTAGTCAACTCTGCCTTCATACTTTTGTATTGTAAAAGGCTCACTGCTGACAATCAAAAAAAAATCACTGAGGTGGCAGCTTAGCTAGCTTAAGCTCTTAACCAAATCCATCAAAATAGAATGTAGAAAGGATTATAGGGGCCAATTTTCCACATGGCCAATTTTTGGCGCATTTGTAGAGGTACGTCCGATTTTTTAGTGGCCAACTGCGCCAAAAAGAAAAGTTCCAAGTTTCGCCGGCATAACCTATCATTTTGGAGCGGCGCAGATTGTCCTTAAGCTCTTTGGATGGAGCTTAAGGTTGGCGCAGAAAGACTGAGGTTGCCAGGGTAACAAGGCACACACTGAAGTGCTGAGGCTACAAAGTGAAACATACACGATGCAGCAAGACAGATGCAGGTACATATTACCATTGCCAAGATCTCGTCATTTCTGTTAATTGGAAGATTTTTGTGACAAACTATCACACTCTGCAATATTTATTTCTTTAATTTTACATGAAACAGGCCTAATAAAATGAAACTCATTCCACAAACAATAGCACATTAGGTTACTGCTTTTTTGTAGAGCCCTGGTGCCACTGCTATCCTAGGCCAAATAGCAGCCCCCCCACCCACCCCATCCCCTGCCGGTGCTGCTGCTATCTCAGGCCGAATGGCCCCCCGCCACTCCCCCACCCCCTGCTGGTGCTATCCTGGGCCAAAAGGCCCCCACCCCAGGTGCCGGTACCACTGCTATCCCGGGCCAAATGGCCCCCCGTCTCCTGCCAGAACCACTGCTATTCTGGGCCAAATGGCCCCCCACTCCCCCTGCCGGTGCTGTCCCGGGCCAAATGGGACCCCATCCCCTGCCGGAACCACTGCTATTCTGGGCCAAATGGCCCCCCACTCCCCCTGCCGGTGCTATCCCGGGCCAAATGGGACCCCATCCCCTGCCGGAACCACTGCTATTCTGGGCCAAATGGCCCCCCACTCCCCCTGCCGGTGCTATCTCGGGCCAAATGGTTCCCCCGTCCCCTGTGCCTTATCTTCAGCTCTGCTAAAACAATGGCGTCTTCTCTGCGCTGATTTTCTTAAGTGTACGTAAGGTATTTCAGAACGGTGCACTGCGTTGTTTTTGAAAAAATCCTACTTGGCCAATCGTGCTTAAATGGGCAGAAATGGTGCACCCAGCAGCCGGCACCACCAGTGACGTCGAAAAATCAAAACTAAAAAAAATCGTCTGGAAGTAGTTTAGGATGGCGCAGAAACTTTGGCGAAACTTGCAGATTTTAGTCTGCTCCAAAAAAAACAGCGTAGGCCAAAAAAACGGCGCAGAATGGTGGCGAAAATTCAGCCCATGGAGTATGACACGTCTCGTCAGTCCCTCATACCCATCAGAATGGAGAATACAAACCGTGTTCCCTTCACTCTCACACAGGTGCAGCCATTCTGATTTCCAACATGCAATACATTAATATGCAAGATTCCTGATCTGTGATCAAAGAGGCGACGTGATAAACAGCTTTTGAAGCCTACTTCTAAACCGGCTTATCCCTTTCACCCATTGATCTCTCCCAAATAATTCAAAAGGTTTGTTTCCAGGGAAGAACAGGAGTAGGCCATTCAGCCCCCCGATCTGTTCCCGTCATTCAATTAAATCATGGCTGATCTCATTGAATCTAATTTTATCCACCTTTGCTCCATATCCCTTGATACCCTTACCAAACAAAAATCTATTGATCCCAGTCTTGAAAATTTCAATTGACCCAGTATCAACAGTATTTTAGGGCAGAGACTATCAGATTTCCACTAACTTGTGTGTGAAAAAGTGCTTCCTCATTTCACCCCTAAAATGATCGAGCTCTAATTTTAAGATTATGCTTCCTTGTTCTGGATTTCACCACCGGAAACAATAGTTTCTCTGCATCTACCCTATTGAATCCCCTCATCAAGTTAGATAACCCCTCAACCTTTTAAACTCAAGGTGATATAATCCAAGTTTACGTAACCTATCCTCATAATTTAATCCTTTAAATCCCTTTATCATTCTAGTGAATCTGTGCCCTTCAAGACTAATAAATCCTTCCGGGATCCTTGCACAATATCTTCTGATTGATACCTAAAAGCAATCCGTCCATAGCAAGGTTGCTGTGTTTGACAACATTCTTCAGCTTCTGTGCGGTATCTCCCCCAAGTGCCCAGATCGTGAGCTTTGGATATAGTCAACCATGGAGGCATCATAGCCGAGCCAAATCCTGTTCACACCTGATTCTTGACCACTTTCCAATAGGATCAAGTTAGAGAACCCTGAGTGAATTTCCCCTCCCTGGGCCACAAACACAAGACACCAAATGTATTACAGGTACTTGTACAGTCATCCTGAGTGAGATTGCTAACTCCCCACATAATAAATAGCAATACCACAGACTGAATAAATAGTCTTTTCTACAACTTGCATATTTACAGCACCTTTAACATAGTAAAATGTCCCAAGGCGCTTCACAGGAGTGTTATGAAACAAAATTTGACACCGTGCCACATAAGGAGATATTTGGGCAGATGACCAAAAGCTTGGTCAAAGACGTAGATTTTAAGGGGCGTATTAAAGAAGGAAAGAGAATGAGAGCGGCGAAGGGGTTTAGGCAGGGAATTCCAGAGCTTGGGGCCTCGGCAGCTGAAGGCACGGCCGCCAATGGTGGAGTGATTAAAATCAGTGAGGCGCAAGAAGCCAGAATTGGAGAAGCGCAGAGATCTTGGGGGGTTGTGGGGCTGGAGGTGGTTACAGAGATAGTGAGGGGTTGGGTCATGGAGGGATTTGAAAACAAGGATGAGAAGCGAGACGATACTTAACTGGGAGCCAATGTAGGTCAGCGAGCACAAGGGTGATGGGCAAACGGGACTTGGTGCGAGTTAGGAAAGGGGCAGCAGGGTTTTGGATGAGCTTAAGTTTATGGAGGGTGGAAAGTGGGAGACCGGCCAGGATTGCATTGGAAGAGTCAAGTCTAAAGGAAACAAAGGCATGGATGAGGGTTTCAGAGCAGATGAGCTGAGGCAGAAACGGACTGTGCAGTCCAAATTGGGCATAGCGCAACCCAACTACCAACCCAACAACTGTGGAACTACAGCAAAGCAGACGCAAGTCAGTTATGTGTGCCTCACTCGTGCGCAATAAATTCTATATTCAATACATTTCCATCAAGTACTCCTTTTTTAAAAACAAAATCCCCTTATGAGACCTAAATGAGAGGAGGGAGGGAGGGGGGAGGATGAACGGGGAGGGAGGGGAGCTAAACAGGAGGGAGGTGGGGGGGGAGCGCTGACGGGAGGGAGGGAGGGAGGGGGTGGGAGCTGAACGGGAGGGGGGGGTGGAGCGCTGACAGGAGGGAGGGAGAGGGTGGGAGCTGAACGGGAGGGGGGGGGGGCGGGGGAGCGCTGACGGGAGGGAGGGAGGGGGTGGGACCTGAACGGGAGGGAGGGAGGGGTGGAGAGCTGAACGGGAGGGAGGGAGAGGGGTGGGGAGCTGAAAAGGGAGAGAAGCCCGAGTTCCGATCTTCAATGCCCAGGGAGCCCATTCGGCCAGGGCTAGGGTCGGCGTTCTTCGGGCCCCTCCCACACAGCCTGCACAGATTCGGGCTGCGAGGAGCTACTGCACATGTGCACACACTAGCCCCCGACTCCTTGTGCCGCGCCACGCCGAGTCCGAAGACGTCCTGAGGAGCTCGGAGAATCACAAGGTAAGTTTTCGGCGCCCTTTTTATTCCAGAATGTCACCGCACCTTATGGAGGTGCGCCGTTTTTACACAGGGCGGAAACTTGGGCCCAATGACTCTGCAAGCCTGTACCGAATGTTTTTCCAGACTTTGTTATTGGTGGGCGCTCATTGAGGCACGCGCAGCGAATTTGCTGACCGGGGCGCAAGCGTGGGCGTTTCACCAGGAAAACATCATGATCAGAGTAATCGTCAGCAGCCAGGTTTGTGCCCCCGATGAGCTTCTAATGAATTTTCCGTCAGGGCGCTAAAAGCTGTGCGCCCGGTCGCTAAGCTCGAACACTCACATTAATGCCCCATCTGGCCGCTATTTGAAGCTATAGACAACCGAAAATCTAGCCCTTTAAAAGGTTCTGATAATCACAGCAGGCCCAGTCTATTGACATTTAACCTCTTCAATTACTTGTATGTTTTGTGGTATTTGAACTATGTTAACCATAGTCTTACTTGATGGGGGATTGTCATAATCAAATATAGTTGCTTTATTCCAAATAATAAAGTGGCCATGCTTCAATCCCTGGAGATCACACGCACAGTCAACATGAAGATGATTAACTGGTCAGTGATCTCAGTACTATTTGTAGTATCTTGCTGTGCACAAAATGGCTGCAATGTTTAGCTACATAACAACAGTAACCGAATCAGGCTTGGCTCAGTAGTGGCACATTTGCTGCTGAGTCAAAAGGTTTTGGGTTCAAGTCCCACTCCAGAAACTTGAGCACGTAATCTAGGCTGATACTTGAGTGTAGTACTGAGGAAGTGCTACACTGTTAGAGGCATCGTCTTTCAGCTGAGACATTAAAAGTCAGGCTCCACCTGCCCGCCCAGGCGGATGTAAAGATCCTATATTTGAAGAGCAGGGCAGTTCGCCTTGTATGCTGGCCAACATTTGTCCCACAACCAACTTTGCTAGGAAAAAAAAACAGATTATCTGGTCATTTATCTCATTGCTGTTTGTGGGACCTTGCTGTATGCAAATTGGCAGCTGGTTTTCAAGTATGACACTCAAAAGAGGATGGGAGATATATCAGACCCCAACCAGCAGTGCTATTCTCATAAGATGGAGTTGATTGAGCTGGGATTCGCAGGAAACACTCCATAAACAAGTTCACAAAGACCATACATCACAGATAACTGAATTAAAGTCATTTTATTACTTCAGAATTCATTTGCAACAGATTCAGTGTGTTAAGTACTTCTAGATCACATGAAATCCTTTGCTATTATTTAATTCTATTTTTCATAAAACAGATTCATAATTTATAGGCCAAGGCACATGCTCTGATAGTGCTTATTGTTCTGTTATTGAAAGGAACACAGGCGGAGACATGAGTACTCGGAGTTTTCCAATGAGAAATTTACAGTAACAAAGGTTTCTGTTCAAACCCTAGGCAACACTACATTACTACATAGTCACACCGACTCGTGGGGAGGGCTCGCTTACAGGAGTAACCGTGTCAAGACGCAAGTGAGAAATATCTGTTGCGAGCCCTAGAAATGCAGCTTCCCCATCTACACTGCCTAGTGACTCTTCCAGGGCAGATCACAAAAATGAAAATTACTTGTAAAATAAAATAAATTAAACTACAGACTGAAGATGTCTGGCAGTGTGTTTAAGACAGTAATTCAATATTAGAGTTCTGATGACGTTAATATATCCACTCAGTGTCGGTCAGTCATTCAGGCATTCATAAACTTGGGCAGCCTGTCCATAATCCCAAATGAGAAGGCTTACATTAAGCCTCTACACGTTCAAATGAACACTATGGATGAAATAGTTTGTTTTCCTAAAAAAAAAATCACTTTTATTTTCTCAAGTTAATTTTAGGAAAAGAAAAAACGTTTTGTAAACAAAATAAATCGACTGATGAAGATAATGTTGTGGAGCATTCAGTGGGGATGTGCAGCAGGAGAAGATGAAATTCCCTCCAGGCACGTGGAGCACCCTATGAAGTGTGCAGTACTTGGAAGGCATGGTAGTAGATGGGAGTGAGAACTGAACAGTTTTTAGCCAGTTTGCACTTTACCCATCCTCAACACTCTCCCCATACATATTTACAAAAGTCTTAAGGAGCATAATCTTCACAAATGGTGTCCTTTTCTGATTTGCACTTAAACAAATTGGCCCGAATTTTGTGGTACTAATAATGGTGAGGCTATCAGCACTCATCATTAATAAGGACTAAATTGAACAGCAACTTCCGGTATCTGCACGCGTGCAGTTAAAGGCGGAAATCAGGAAGTTGTCCTGCTCCTCCACAAACTTCGCTACACCAGTACCTCGCTGAGAAGTTCGGCATTAAAACACATGAAGGAATGAAATTACCCGCTAGATATCCACTAAACATGCTGGAAAAAGTTAGGGCTTATTCATTCAAGTGTAAGTGAATTTTTAATAGCATTATAAGTCTTCATTACTGCCAAACAACCTCTCTTTGCTTTTATAAGTGTGGAGTCTCATTCCTTTGGATTTTAATTGTTGTTAGAGATTTTCTTAAGTTTAAATTTAAAATAATTTATTTTTACTTTTTCTTTTTGTCTCTTGTCTCTCTTAATCCCATCGTTCTTTCTCTCTCTTTATTTTGCTTTCTGTACATGATCCTACATTCTAAATTGAATTAGCTATTCTTACTTACACTTCCTGGTTTAGTCTCTGCATGCCTTAGTAAAGATTCTTCAATCTGATCGGTTGAAGAGACATGCTGTTGCTTTTCCTATTCACAGGTCCTCTGTAGAGGGCGTCATGCTGAAATGGCTCTCTAATTACCGTAAAATGCCACAAAATCCCACTAAAAGTCTGTGGGCAGGTTTGGTCACTGCTAATCATAAAATACAGGCCATTGCCCTGTCACTTGTGTGTGATATGGCATCAAGAACTTTGGAGAAAGGAGCGAAAGCGGACCTGTGAGGAACCGGAACCGGCGGGGAGAAGATAAATTGAGGCCTAGGCTCAAGGCCTGCACTTACCTTGGAGGGAGGAGCGACAGCGAGAGCGGACCTGTGAGGAGGAGCTTTCAGAAGTTGGAGAAAATCGAAGTGTGACATCACAGGGAGACGATTGACTGATGAGTAACCGCGGCTTTTGTTTGAGTTAGGGGTTTGGTCTAAATTACAGTATAGAACTAAAAGTGTATAGCTAATATTAAAAATTTAAATCTTATTAAACTATAACTAGACAATTGAGTAACTTCAAAACTAATGAAATAGCTAAAATAACTGAGTACAAAGAGCAGGAAATCGAGAGGCCCAGCGAGTATAAAAATGTAAAATTAATGACAGTCTATTAAACTTAATAACTTAAACTAGTTTATTAACTGGATTAATAAAACTATAAAATAACCGGTTGAATAAAGACTTTTATAAACTAAGTAAATAAATAAAACTAGGTTGACGTCAACTGAAGGGAAATAGCTGGTTGCTGGTGAGGAGTTTTTCTCCTTCATTTTATTTTCTGTTAAGTCAGTTAATCTAATAGAGGCATGGCTGGGCACCTCAGACCCATGGAATGCACACCCTGCACCATGTGGGAACTCCAGGATGCCTCCCATGTCCTGGACAACCACAGGTGCAGGAGATGTCATCAGCTGGAGAAGCTCGAGTTCACTGCAGTCCATCTGCGAGACTGAGTGTTTCGTGGATAGTATGTTTCAGGAGGTGGTCACCCCGCAGCTCAAGTGAGTGCAGGCAGAGAGGGAATGGGTCACTGCCAGACAGAGAAAAAAAGAACAGGCATGTATTTCAAGAGACCCCTAAGGGCAACTCGCTCTCTAACCAGTTTTCAGTTCTGAATACTGATGGGGGAAGAGGGTTCTCCAGGAGAGTGCAGCCAGGTCCAAGATCGTAGCACCATGGGTGGCCCAGCTGAACGTGGTGGGGGTGGGGCGCAGAAAGCAATAGTTATAAGGGATTCTATAGTCAGGGGAGCACACAGGCGTTTCTGCGGCCACTGTCATGATTCCAGGATGGTATGTTGCCTCCCTGGTGCCAGGGTCAAAAATATTACTGAGCGGCTGCAAAACATTCTGAGTGGGGTGGGGAAGGTGAACAGACAGAGGTCGTGCTCCATATCGGTTCCAATGACATGGGTAGAAAGAGGGATGAGGTCCTGTAGGCAGATTTTAGGACGTATGGGAAGAGATTAAAAAGCAGGACCTCAAAAGGTAGTGATCTCCGGACTACTCCCAGTGCCAAGCGCCAGTGAATACAGAAATAGGAGGATAGAGCAGATGACTGCGTGGCTGGTGCAGGAGGGAAGGCTTTAGATTCTTGGGGCATTGGGACGGGTTCTGGGGGAGGTGGGACCTGTGCAAGCCAGACGGGTTGCACCTCAACAGGGCCGGGACCAATATCCTTGCAAGACAGTTTGCTAGTGCTGTTGGGGAGGGTTTAAATTAGGTTGCAAGGGGGATGGGAAGCTGAGCATAGATTCAGTAGGGAGAAAAGCAGAGCTAGAGATGGAAGGTAAAAGAGTAGTAAGAGAGTTTGGAAGGCCGAGCAAAAAAAGGTTGGAAAATAGACAAAAAGGAGTTTGGCTGTGCTTAATAGTGTATACTTAAATGCAAGGAGTATAGTGAAATAGGCAGATGAGCTGAGGGCACAGATAAACACGTGGAAGTATGATATTTTAGCGATTATTGAAACATGGCTTAAAGAGGGGCAAGAATGGCAGCTCAACATTCCTGGTTACAGGGTTTTCAGACGAGATAAAGAGGGGGTTAAAAAAAAAGAAGGGGGCAATATTAGTTCAAGAAACAATTACAGCTGTGAGAAGGGATGATATGTTAGAAGGAACATCAAATGAGGCTTTATGGGTTAAACTAAAGAACAAAAAAGGGACAATCACACAGCTTGGAGTATACTATAGACCCCCAAACAGTCCGAGGGAGATAGAAGAGCAAATTTGTAAGAACATTTTTGACAGGTGCAAAAACAATAGGGCAGTAATAGTGGGGGGTTTCAATTACCATAATATTAACTGGGATACAATCAGTGTATATGGTATAGAGGGAACAGAATTCCTTAATTGCATTCAGGAGAACATTTTTAGCCAGTACATAGCAAGCCCAACAAGAGGGGGGGCAGTTCTAGATTTAGTTTCAGGGAATGAAACTGGACAGGTGAAAGGAGTATCAGTGGGGGAGCATTTTTATGGTAGTGATCATAATTCAGTTAGTTTTAGAATAGTTCTGGATAAGGACAAAGATAAAACAGGAGTAAAAGGTCTAAATTGGGGGAAGGCCAATTATACTAGGTTGAGATGTGATTTCGCAAAAGTGGACTGGAAGTAGCTACTTGAAGGTAAATCAGTGTCAGGGCAGTGGGAGGCATTCAAGAGGGAAATACAAGGAGGTTTAGGGTAAACATGTTCCCACAAAGAAAAAGGGTAGAACTGCCAAATTTAGAGCCTCCTGGATGACAAGGTGCATACAGTGTAAGGTAAGACAAAAAAGGAAGCCTATATCAGACAGCGAGAGCTCAATATTGCAGAAAGCATGGAAGAGAATAGAAAGTGTAGGGGTGAAATTAAAAGGAAATTAGGAAAGCAAAGTGAGGACATGAAAAAATAGTATGTTCACAAATCATTAAAGATAGCAGGACAAGTCAGAATGCTTGCCTTTAGCTGAGGCATAGAATATAAGAGCAAGGAAGTTATGCTAGAACTGTATACAATACTAGTTCGGCCATAGCTTGAGTACTGCGAACAGTTCTGGTCACCACATTACAGGAAAGATGTGATTGCACTGGAGAGGGTACAGAGGAGATTTACGAGGATGTTGCAAGGACTGGAAAATTTTAACTATTTTAAGGAAAGACTGGATATGCTAGGGTTGTTTTCTTTGGAACAGAGGAGGTTGAGGGGAGATTTAATTAAGGTGTATAAAATTATGAGGGGCTTAGAGTGGATAGGAAGGACCTGTTTCCCTTAGCAGAGGGGTCAATAACCAGGTGCATAGATTTAAAATAGTTGGTAGAAAGATTAGAGAGGAGATGAGGAAAAAGAATTTCACCCAGAGGGTGGTGGGGGTCTGGAACTCACTACCCGAAAGGCTGGTAGGGGCAGAAACCCTCATCACATTTAAAAAGTACTTGGATGTGCACTTAAAGTGCCGTGATCTACAGGGCTATGAACCAAGAGCTGGAAGGTGGGGATTAAGCTGGGTAGCTCTTTTTCAACCAGCACAGACATGATGGGCCGAATGGCCTCCTCTGCATAATTTGTCATAATTTTTCTATGATTCTATAAGCAAATTTTTTTTTAATGAATTAAAAACAGAAAATGTTGGGAATGCACAGCATGGCAGTCAGCATCTGAAAGAAAAAGACAGCTTAACATTTTGGCTGCGACCCTTCATCTGAAAATTGGATTTTACAGGCACATTTGAATGATAACACCATGCAGTCAGAAGTCATATAAACCACAAGATTTCAGCTTCAGTCTTGGTGTGTATTAAATGAGGGCAACAGTTCAACTTCAACAAAATTACAATTCCCCAGTGATGAAGCAGCCCATGCCAGCCTACAACCAGATCTGACGATCAGCCAGGTTTGGGCTGACAAGTGGCAGGAACATGCGCACTACTTATGTTCCAGGTAATGACCATTTTGAACAAGAGAAAATCCCCAATCATCTCCCATTGACTTTCAGTGGCACCACCCGCGCCATGTCCACCACTACTGCCATCTTGGGGCACTGCTGACCAGAAACTGAACTGGACCAATCATTTCAATGCTGTGGGTGCAGGAGCAGGGCAGAGGCTGGGTAGTCTGCAACGAATGGCTGAGCTCCCGAGCCCTGAAAGCCTAACCTTCCATCTACAAGGTTCAACTCAGGAGTGTGATCGAATACACATCATTTGCCAAGATGGGTGCAGCCACAACAACACTCCAAGAAGTTCGAAACCATCTCGAACACAGTGGTTTACTTGATTCCGTTCCAAGGTGCCTTGAGAAGGCAGAGGTGGGCTGCAATATGTACAAACAACAGGATGCACTGCAGCAAATCACCAGGACTACTTTGACATTGTCAGCTGTGGCTCAGTGGGTACTACTGCCTGAATCAGAAGTTTGTAGGTTCAAGTCCCACTCCAGAGACTCGAGCACAAAATCTAGGCTGACACTCCAGTGCAGTGCTGAAGGATAGCTGCATAGTCAGAGGTGCTGTCTTTCAGATGAGATGTTAAACCAAGGTCCCGTCTGCCCGCTCAGGTGAATGTAAAAGATCCCATGACGCTATTTCAAAGAGGAGCAGGGGCATTATCCCCAGTGTCATGGCCTATCAACCAACATCACTATAACAGATCGTCTGGCCATTATTGCACTGCTATTTGTGGGACCTTGCTGTGTATAAATTGGCTGCCCTGTTTCCTACATTGCAACACTTCAAAAATTCTTCATTGGCTCTAAAGCATTTTGGGATGTCCCAAGGTTGTGAAAGCCGCAATATAACTGCAAATTATCTCTCTCTTTCCCCCGACCATGACCTCTACCAGGGAAAAGGACAAGAACAGAAATGTCTTGTGAATACAATCACTTTCAATTCCCCCTCCAAGTCATGCATCATCTTAACTTAGATATATATCACTGTTCTCTTATCGTCGGTGAGACAATAATCCTGGAATACCCCTACCTAGTACCATGGTTGGAACCCCATCATTGCCTTCTCAGGGCACCTTGGAATGGGCGATAAATGCAACCTTGCCAGCATTGTCCACAATCCGAGAACAAATGTAAAAATTGGCCCTCAGCCAATGTTTGCAGTATTGATCACTGTCCATTGACCCTTTACTGGAAAATATGCAATTACGAGCACTGAATAAAGGCAGAATGAATTGGGCTGAAAGCCTGCTGATAATCTCTGCCTCAGATCACATGCGACAATGGTCACATGGGGGGTTGGAAGAGGAGACACTAGCGATCTTTTGGCACCCATGTACTCATACCCTGACAACAATCTTCGGGAGACGTGGGAATTTGAGATGGAAAAATGAAAGTCTCTATAATTAGAAGCTGCTGTTCCTTGCAGTCCCGCACACATCTAAAGCATTATCCATTGACAACTATTTAGAAGGCGGCAACTTTAACACAGAACACCTTACCTTTTTATGTAGTTCTTGCCGTTGAGGATCTGCTGCAGCAAGGTGACGATTGCAAAAGAACAAATAAATATGAAAAACAGGGCTCTGTTTCCCAACAGATCTCTTCCGGAAGGGTCTGAATACATTCCTTCAACATGAAGATGACCCTCTCGGAGGACCGTTGGCTGGGTGTCGGTCGGCCTCTGGTCTTATTTCAAGCCCTCTCCCAGGGAAGATCTCCGAGCTGCAGCAATTACTTACATCTACTGCAGCAACGGCCAATGAAAGCCAGGCGCCAAGATGCGTTGGACCAGCAATCGCCAAACTCTTGATTCACCCCTGAAATCTGTTACCACGGATGGCTGGGGCTGCAATCTTCTTAAAAAGCCCCCCCCCAAAAAAAAGTTCCTTCCTATATTTTCGAATAAAATAAAATTGCTAAAATAGATTTTCTTGGGTTTCCCCCCCAACCAGCTCCTGCAGCAAAGCAGCACTAATGTCGAAATAAATGGTCCCGGGTTGAGGTAGTGCAGATGGGTTTAAATGTGATCAAATTGAGCGAGGTGCTGCCAGGATAGAGACTGGTCGCTCCGGAAACATTGCTTTTTTTTTAAACCGTGCTGGTCTGGTGCCGATCGCAGGAGAGGAGGAGGAGGAACAGCGGGGTCGAAGGCAGCTTCTCCCGGTGCTACCCACACTGAAAGGGTCTCACTGGAGGACGGCCGGTTCCACAGATCAGTGATTCGGCCAGGCTCGCTCCTCCACAAGCAGACATGTTTAAACTGTGTGTGTGTGTGTGTTTATTTTACGCCGATCTTAATACTTACAAAATAATCTAAAGGAAAAAAAAGCATTTCAAATCATTAAAACATACACACGAGTGCATTTTTTTTGACTCGCAGGAGTCAAGTCGGTTTCAAGGTGCAAACGTTTCCCATATCTAGACTTGGCATTTCTCTGTCTGTTTCTTCACCTCCCTTCTACCCGTCTCACGTCTTTCCCTCCTTCTGGTTTGCTTGCCTCCCTATCTCTTTCCCCCTTCCTCCTTCTCTCGCTCTCTCAGAATAATAAACAAGGTCACTAGCGCAATCTCGTCAAGGACAGAGCTTCCCCGCCCCGCCCCGCCGCGCCGTTTCTTCAAACACACGTATAATCCATCTGGTCAAAATGTTTTATTTATATACAAATTAACAGATTGCTTTTTATTGGATTCCACTAAATATGCTTCTAAACATACGGTGAGGGATTACAGTTAGTAATTATCTTTAAAAAAGAACCCAAAATGTCTAAATGCTAAGGTAGCAATGTAATCACTAATTCACAATTTGAATTATGCAGCTAATAGGATTGCATTTAATATGGATGAATATGCATTATAGTTTAGAAATGACTGATGCTGATAGTGCACGCCACATAATGCGTTCCTCTGCCATTTACTGCACGTTGTTTCAGTAGGAATATTATTGAGACAAAATGTGCTTGAGCAGGGCATTTTGCAGTGTGCCGGAGATGGGTTTATTTCTCACCTTTCAGCACGAAAAAAATTTGCACCGTGAAAAATATTTGCACCGTAACTTGATGGAAGTATGAGCTGATCATCATCATCATAGGCAGCCACTTGACTTGCTTCCACTCTAAAAGTGAGTTCTCAGGGTGACTGTACAGTCCAATACGGACCTACAGTCTCTGTCACAGGTGGGGCAGACAGGAAAGGGTGGGTGGGGAGCCTGGTTTGCCATACGCTCCTTCCGCTGCCCGCGCTTGACTTCTGCTTGTTCTCGGCGATGGGACTCGAGGTGCTCAGCGCCCTCCCGGATGCTCTTCCTCCACTTTGGGCGGTCGTGGGCCAGGGATTCCCAGGAGTCGGTGGGAATGTTGTACTTTATCAAGGAGGATTGGAGGATGCGCTTGAAACGTTTCCTCTACTCACCTGGGGCTCGCTTGCCATGTTGAAACTCCGTGTTGAGCGCTGGCTTTGGGAGTCTCAGGTCGGGCATGCGGATGATGTGGCCCACCCAACGGAGCTGATCAAGCATGGTCAGTGCTTCGATGCTGGGGATGTGAGGCCTGAGCGAGAACACTGACGTTGGTGCATCCATTGGCAGGATAAACATAAGAAATAGGAACAGGAGTAGGCCATACAGCCCCTCGAGCTTGCTCCGCCATTCAATAAGATCATGGCTGATCTGATCATGGACTCAGCTCCACTTCCCTGCCCGCTCCCCATAACCCCTTATCATTTAAGAAACTGTCTATTTCTGTCTTAAATTTATTCAATGTCCCAGCTTCCACAGCTCTCTGAGGCAGTGAATTCCACAGATTTACAACCCTCTGAGAAGAAATTTCTCCTCATCTCAGTTTTAAATGGGCAGCCCCTTATTCTAAGATCTTGCCCTCTAGTTCTAGTCTCCCCCATCAGTGGAAACATCCTCTCTGCATCCACCTTGTCAAGCCCCCTCATAATCTTATACGTTTCGATAAGATCACCTCTCATTCTTCTGAATTCCAATGAGTAGAGGCCCTGTTGTGGAGGCAGTGCTGGTGGTACTTCTCCAGTATTTTGAGGTGTCTGCTGTATATAATCCATGTCTCTGAGCCATATAGGAGGGCTGATAAAGGCGAGGCGAGGGCAACGGATCATTTTATTTTTCTTCATTCACGGGTTGTGGGTGTCGCTGGCAAGGCCAGCATTTATTGTCCATCCCTAGTTACCCTCGAGAAGGTGGTGGTAAGCCACCTTCTTGAATACAACTGTGGCTTGCAAGGCCATTTCAGAGGGCAGTTAAGAGTCAACCACCTCGCTGTGGGTCAGGTGTCATATATAGGCCAGACTGGGTAAGGATAGCAGATTTCCTTCCCTAAAAGGACATTAGTGAACCAGATGGGACTTCAGTGAACAGTGGAACCAACAGTGTATTTACTTAACCAATGAGATTTAAGGATTGAGAAAGAAACAGAGGAACGACGGTTAAGTAAGGTGAATTAGAATGGGTGAATTAGAGTCAAATCAAGTACTGAAAGAGAGGAAAAGAAAGATTTGATTAAGAGAGAGAGAAAAATAAGACAAAAAGAAAAAGTCAGGAAAAACATTTAAAAATGTTCAATTTCGCATTTTAAAATCTCTAACAACAATTAACTATATGCAGGAATGAAATTGAACCGCACACGCACAAGCTCAGCAGAATCTAGAAGCCTGGGGATGGCCTGCAGACTTCTCTACAACCAGTGGTGCGAGGGAGGGCTGGGAGGGGAGGAAAAGACCAAATTCCCCCCTCCACTTCACCCTCCCTCCCCCCATCCAGCAACCCAACTGAGAAATTAAAAAATACAACTGAACAATGAAAGTGGCCCTGAAACTCAACCCAGTAACCTCCAGCTTGTGTATGGGAAGAGGGGCTTGAATATGGTTCTGACAAGAAATGCTGAAACCTTTAACCTGTCTTTTATCTTTCTCAATGTTGATGGGCATTCCCACCAGTTTGTTCTTATTTCAAATTTCCAACAGTTGGAGTTCTTTTCTTTTTATCCCTCGAGTATCAGACTTAAAAAGAAAAACACTCCGTGTAAGGTGATCAAGGCACTTTATGAACATGCCGAACCCTTAAGTGGTATTTGTTGTGCTAACCATGTAGAAGTTATTTTTGCAGCAGGTCAATATACACGCCGCCAATGTAAAAACTTTCGATTTTAAAATGTCTTGAGCAAATAAAACCCAATTATGTGCAAAGTGCAAATTGAAAAATTTTCATTCAAGACAAAACTTACATGGTAAATTTATATGCTAACACAACTAGATGATGTGGAAATATGCTAATTTATCGAAAGCCATTACGTGAATGCAGCACTGCTGCAGAAAAGATGGTGCATGCCAAAAGTTGCCTATCAGAAGTATATCTAACATTGCTATTCAGACACAATGTATGTACAGGTGCACCATTTGCAACATATCGATTAGCTGTTGCACATGGGGAAACGGTGTACAGCACTGCAATGGAGGATTCCTTACTTATTCAAGCTGAAGCTTGGGTGTCTGCAGACCCAGCAGCTTGTAGCTCATTCCATAGCAGCCTTTTCCACTGAAGCTCAACAGGACAATATGCTGGACCAAATTGTGTAGTCAATAGATGCATCTGAAAAAGTGCATTTGTTCAGTGTCGAGGAAATATTTAGCTTAAATTAACTCAGGCGGAGACTTTCAGAATTGCACTTCGAGAGAATTTTATTTTTAAAAAGCGAGATATCTCGGAGAGCCTGCTTGGACCGTACCAAGGCAGAAGACCCTGCTCTACAAGCAAATTGTCCCTATCTTTATACAGAAATAGAATACAGAAAGAGAAAAGGAATCTTATTCATTAGTTTCGTGAGTACAAAGGTCGTCTCGGGAGGCACACACTCTATCTGTCCTTGCATAATTTCTCCCTGTTCACAGTCTGATAAGCAGAATATCAGGAGACTCCCTTTTAATACCAGATAGTCATTTAATTACATTTCTAAGTTTCAAGGCTAAAAAGTGTGGGTGTTGTTCTAGTCCTATTATTTCTTCAAATATAGCAAAAACAGAATTTAACCCTTCCCTTTACCATAAGCCATAGATTCATAGATTCTTTCTTCCACATTCAGTAATCATGGGATGTGGTAACACATCATCATATTATGCTTGATTGCCACTGCAGCTTAGTTTGTGGTGCTCAAATCCATGTGAGTTCAGCAAAAAACATGAAAAAAACAATTGTAGCCATTATGGGTTGTATCAAACCCCTACCTAGAGAATATGGTGTAATATTGATCCAAAATGATCTTCCTCCTCAATGCTATGGAGGCCACGACATAAACAGCTTGCACTTACATAGCATCTTTATCATACTGGAATATTACATGGTATTTCACAGACATGAAACCAGAACCAAGAAATAGAATCATAGAATCATACAACACAGAAGGAGACTATTTAGCCCATTGTGCCTGTGCCGGCTCTTTAAAAGATCTCTTCAAATAGTCCCGCTCTCTGGCTCTTTCTCCTAAGTCCTGCAAATGTTTTCCTTTAGTGAGTGACAAATTGGGGGCTCAATTTTCCCCAGTAATTGTGCTGTTTTTTTTGGAGCAGGCTACTTTTTCTGGCCTAACTTAAAGATCCCCAGTTTCACTGGAATTTAGAAGAATGAGAGGGGATCTCAGAAACATATAAGATTCTGACAGGATTGGACAGGTTAGATGCAGGAAGAATGTTCCCTATGTTGGGGAAGTCCAGAACCAAGGGTCACAGACTAAGGATAAGGGGTAAGCCATTTAGGACTGAGATGAGGAGAAACTTCTTCACTCAGAGAATTGTAAACCTGTGGAATTCTCTACCACAGAAAGTTGTTGAAGCCAGTTCTTTAGATATATTCAAAAGGGAGTTCGAAGTGGCCCTTACGGTTAAAGGGATCAAGGGGTATGGAGAGAAAGCAGGAATGGGGTGCTGAAGTTGCATGATCAGCCATGATCATATTGAATAGTGGTGCAGGCTCGAAGGGCCGAATGGCCTACTCTTGCACCTACTTTCTATGTTTCTATGTTTCTCCAATCAATTTGCACCAGTGTAACTCAGTTAGTTACAAATTTTGTAAGTCAGTTTTTTTTCAGCCTAAGGGGGCGTAACCAGCTACCAATGCTATTTCTGGCCATTTACGGATGTTTAGCCGGCTGAGAGTTACTCCAGTTCTGATTAGGCCAGCGTATGTGGCCTGTCCTGAAAAACCTTCCCTAGAGTTAAGGAAATCGGCACAGATAAGGAATGCGGCACAGCAGATGCCCGGAAACACTGAAAGAATTGAAAAACACATAGCAGCAACTTACCTCCAACCCGCCTGAAGGCTGTCCCGGGTCCCAATTCACACACACACAGGAAGGCTGTCCGGTTCCATTCCAGTATATAGAGATGGCAATTCAGGCCATTGCTGCTAGGAGCACATGAAGAGGAGGAGGCGTTGAGCATGATCGGTGCATTAACTACTGGACTTCAGATTAGATGGTAAGCAAGGGGGAGAAAATAGGGGAATGAATTGCAAGTTGAGGCCATGGGGGGAGTGAGGTATTGGGGGGGGAGGGGAGACAAGGCAAGACATAAGAAATAGGAGCAGGAGTAGGCCATTTGGCCCCTCGAGCCTGCTCCGCCATTCAATAAGATTATGACTGATCTGACCATGGACTCAGCTCCACTTCCCCGCCTGCTCCCTATAGCCCTTTATTCCCTTATCGCTCAAAAATCTGTCTATCTCCGCCTTAAATATATTCAATTAAGAAGCCTCCACAGATCTCTGGGGCAGAGAATTCCATAGATTTACAACCCTCTGAGAGAAGAAATTTCTCCTCATCTCAGTTTTAAATGGGCGTCCCCTTATTCTATGACTATGTCCCCTAGTTTTAGTTTCCTCTATGAGTGGAAATATCCTCTCTGCATCCACCTTGTAGAGCCCCCTCATTATCTTATGATTCAATAAGATCACCTCTCATTCTTCTGAAATCCAGTATGTATAGGTCTAACCTACTCAACCTATCCTCATAAGTCAACCCCCTCATCGCCGGAATCAACCTAGTGAATCTTCTCTGAACAGCCTCCAATGTAAGTATATCCTTCCTTAAATACAGAGACCAAAACTACGTAGGTCTCCAGGTGTGGCCTCACCAATACCCTGTACAGTTGTAGCAGGACTTCACTGCAAGGAGGGAGAGAAGAGGCAAGGGCTATATATGACTCACATACTCCAACAAAGACAGAGAAAACAAAATGGGCAAGAGGCAAATGGAAACAGAGGGCGAGGGAACAATTAAAACAAATGTGAATAGTTAAAATAAAAGGCTGATATCAGTAAATGTGAGCATGAAGCTATTCCTAACCATCCTGGCCTATAATGACTCCAGTCCTTCCCTTGGAGGCAGTTCCACAGATCCCTGAAACATAGAAACATAGAAAATAGGTGCAGGAGTAGGCCATTCAGCCCTTCGAGCCTGCACCGCCATTCAACAAGATCTTGGCTGATCACCCACCCCAGCACCTCCCCCCCACGCCCCCTCCACACACCCCCAACCTCTCCAGCCGCAAGGACCACATCCAACTCCCTCCCGAACACATCCAATGAACTGGCATCAACAACTCTCCGCAGCAGGGAACCCCACAGACCAACAACTCCCCGAGTGAAGAAGTCTCTCCCAATCCCAGTCCCAAACAGCCCACCCCCCATCCCAAGAGCATGCCCCCCTCCGTCAGCTCCGGACCCACCCAACATTGGGAACACTCCCCCCGCACTCAACCCGCCCCATCCCGTCAGAATCCTTCCCAAATGCCGAACACCCCCGGATGTCGAGCCCCCAGCCCCGGCCACCCCGGAGCCACGCCCCCGCGACGCCAACCACACCACATCCACCAACCGCCATCTATGCAGTCAACCCGTCCACCCCACTCTGAACACTCCCCGCACCGAGGCACAGAGCCCCCAGGCCCGCCCCTCCAACACACTTCGCCCCGCAGACCTACGCTGCAATGTGGCCCCTCCTGTCCCTCGCCCTGGGTTTCTCTGCCCCCCAGCTCCACCACTCTCCCCTCCATCCCCCGTCCCCGTCTCCCCTCAACTTCCCTCTGCCTCCCCGCACAGGCTCCCATCTTGGGGGCAGTAATCTTCTGGGGCAGGGAATTTTAGCCCCCAACGTGAAAGTCCTGCTCCCGTCGCAGAATTGGCCTTACCACACCTCAGTGAAGATAGCAGGCCAAGTAGATAAGGTGGTTAAAAAGACTATGGAATAATTGACTTTATTTGTCAAGCTTGGAATACAAGAGCAAGGAGGTTATGCTTGAACTGTATAAAAAACTAGTTAGGCCACAGCTGGAGTACTGTGTGCAGTTCTAGTCACCCCATTACAAGAAAGATGTGATTGCACTGGGAAGGGTGCAGAGGATATTTACAAGAATGTTGCCTGGACTGGAGAATTTTAGCCAGGAGGAAAGATTAGACATGCTGGATTTGTTTTCTTTGGAACAGAGGAGGCCGAGGGGAGGCCTGATGGAGATGTATCAAATTATGAGGGGTCTGGATAGAGTGGATAGGAAGGACCTATTTCCCTTGGCAGAGGGGTCAACAATCAGGGGGCTTAGATTTAAAGTAATTGGGGGGAGATATAGAGGAGATAAATGGGGAAATTTATTTACCCAGAGGGGTGGGGTCTGGAACTCACTGCCTGAAAGGGTGATAGAGGCAGAAAACCTCACCACATTAAAAAAAATACTTGGATGTGCACTTAAAGTGCCGTAATTTACAGGGCTACGGACCAAGAGCTGGAAAGTGGGATTAGGCTGGATAGTTCTTGGTCGGCCGGCGCGGACACGGTGGGCCAAAATGGCCTCTTTCCATGCTGTAAATTTTATGATTCTATGATTCTAAGAAGGCCCATCGCCGCCTTCGCTGGGCAACTAGGGAGGGGCAATAAATGTTGATGATCACAACCTGGGACTGCATTAAAATAAAATTGTCCTGGGAATCTTTCGTCCATCTGAGAGGACAGATGGTGCCTCACTTAAATATCTCATCTGAAAAATGCACCTCCAATAGTGCCGCACTGATTAGCTTGGGTTATATGCTCAGGTCTCTGGAGTGGAACTGGAATCAATAACCTTCTGACTCAGAGGTGAGAATGTTACCACTGAGTCAAGACTGACACTTGATTTCCTTTTCAGGTTTTTATTTATGTATTTGTTTTTATTTCTCCAATACAAGTGAAGAGATGTTGGATACACTACCGCTTAAGGCACAAAGCTCATGTAACTACTGTTTTCTCATGTCTGGGCTGTTCCTATAGGAGCTGTTGGTCAGCCTTTTGCTAGTTTTCTAGTTTGGCACGCATGAGATGGAGAGCAGAAGAAAGATAGGCAGAAAGAGAGAAACAGAGAAAAATAAATAGGGGCAGGACAGAAGGAGACAGAGGGAGAGGAAACGATGAAAGGAAGTGTGCATTTTTCACAGGTCCACTCACTTCTGTCTCCAATCATTTTGAAGGCAGACCGAGAAAACACGTGGTTAGATGAGACCAGATATGAATTGTTAAGCTGCATTTTTTCACAGCATGTGAACATACAGAGCAACAGTTATGATCAGACTCATTTAATTCAATCTGTACAACCTATCTTTTGTTAATCATAGGCAGTCCCTCGGAATCGAGGAAAACTTGCTTCCACTCCCAAAGTGAGTTCTCTGGTGGCTGAACAGTCCAATGCAAGAGCCACAGACCCTGTCACTGGTGGAACAGACATTCTTCGAGGGAATGGGTGGGTGGGGCTGGTTTGCCATGCGCTCCTTCCGCTGTCTGTGCTCGACCTCTTCACGCTCTTTGCGTTGAGACTCGAAGAACTCAATGCCCTCCCGGATGCACTTTCTCCACCTCGGGCGGGCTTCGGCTAGGGTCTCCCAGGTGTCAGTGGTGATGTCGCACTTTATCAGGGAGGCTTTGAGGGTGTCCTTGTTAATACAAAATGATGATCAGCTATGCTTCCCCACATCAGTACGTCATCTTGAAATAAAAACAGAAAATGCTGGAAATACTCAGTGGGTCAGGCAGCAGCTGTAGAGAGGGAGAGAAACAGAGTTAACTGTTATGTAATGATGTGTGTATCATCCTGGTACCTTAAATGTAATGTGAGCACTATGCCACACCACAGAGGGCGCTGTGGTGGGAAACCTGGAAGTACCTAGAACAGGCACTATATAAGGCTGACCACCACACCTGAGAGGCACTCTGGAGCTGAACAATAAAGGACGAAGGTCACAGCAGTTAGATTTACACCAGACCGTGTGGAGTCAGTGATTTGTGTGCCACATACACCACATTGGCAACGAGGAAGCAGACAAACTCCACGCAACCATGGCTACTCTGGGCTCGCTAAAAGATTTTACCGTGGGCAATGATTGGGAGGCCTTCATGGAAAGGTTCGAGTACTACTTCACATCAAACGACCTGACGGAGGACATGGACGCAATGAGAGATAAGCGTAAGGTGATATTGCTCTCCAGTTGTGGAGATGAGGTTTACTGTCTCGTCAGGGATTTGCTGGCATCCGGGAGCGCCAGGGACAAGTCATACGAGCAGCTGACTGAACTCATTCGTGACCAGTTGAAACCGAAGGAGAGCATCCTCACGGCCAGATACAAATTTTACCATCACTGCAGACCCGAGGGCCAGGATGTCACCAAATATGCTGCGGACCTCAGGAGACTCGCGGCGCCGTGTGATTTTGGCGCACACCTTGACGAGGCGTTACGGGACGTTTTCGCTATGGGGATTGGCCACGAGAGCCTCCTTCACAAGCTGTTCGCCACGGAACCCACAGTCACTCTGACAAAGGCCATCACCATCAGCCGGGTAGATTTGACCTCGACTTGCAGCACCAAGCAAATGATCCACACAGTCTCGAACCCGGCAGGCACTGTCCACAGGATAGCGCCCACCATGGACAAAACTGCAGAACGTGGCTCTGTCCGGGGCAGAGAGCACGGACCTCGGGGTCCTGGAACTCAGAGTCCGCTGAGGGGGGCCAATCAAGCAGCACCATGCTGGCGCTGTGGAGGAAGCCATGGGGCTCACCGGTGCAGGTTTGCGGAGTACACGTGCAATACCTGCCACACGAAAGGCCACCTTCAGCGTATGAGTAAAATAAATCGGACTCACCATGTGGCTGAGGAGATGGGGGATGATCCACCATCCAGCGAGGAGCAGGCAGAAGATGATGAGGTGTTGGGACTGTACACGTGTACCGACGACTCGCCCCCAGTGATAATGGAAGTAAAAATCAACGGAGTCCCTGTGAGTATGGAAGTGGACACGGGCTCGGGTCCATCGTTGATGAGTCGGAGAACTTTTGATAAACTGTGGATTAACCCAGCTGCATGACCCAAGCTGGTCCCGGTCACGGCAAAGCTGCGTACCTACACCAGGGAACTAATACCTGTTCTCGGCAGAGCGATGGTGCAGGTATCCCACGGGGACGAGACGCACGGTTTACCTTTGTGGGTCGTTGCAGGCGATGGGCCGATGCTCCTTAGCCGGAGGTGAATGGGGACGGTCCGTGGGAGCTGGGAAGACTTCACCACTCCACAGGCTGCTGCTCCCCGGGGTGCTGCCGTGCCCCGGGTCCCCAGAGAGCAGCGCCGACCGAGCTGGAGCTGCAGCCGCAGCCTCAATCCACCCACAGGCAAGCCCCAGCCCCGGACCTCACACCGAGATCCTGCAGCCTCAGCCCCCACAGGCAGGGGGAAGAGAGGGGCCTAGTGGAGGGAGGGGTGAGCCGGCGGGGTGCGAGGGATCCAGGATGGCCGACGGATCGGAGGGGCCCACGCAGAGGGAGAGTCGGGCGGCGGAAGCAGCTGGAGGTCGGCGGCTACGGAGGCCGCGGGGGAGGCGGTCGCTGGAGAGGCCACGACGGCCGCAGGGGAGGCGGCGACGATGGCCGCAGGAGAGGCGGCAAGTCAGGTGGCAGCGGAGGGGAGCGGAGGCTGCAACGACGGAGGGCATCCGGAGCGGCGGAGAGCAAGATGGCGGCGGCATCGTGTCCAGAGCAGCAGAGCATCAAAGATGGCAGCGTCCAAGGAGAAGCCTTGTGGAATCCTCCTGCATCAAAGATAGCGCCTTAAAAAGGAAATGCACCCGGGAGTCTTAAAAGGGCCTTACCAAGAGGTGGTCCCCACAAAGGACTTCTGTAAGGCAGAGCGATTCTAAAATGTGCTATGTTAATGTGAGATGGCGAATTTATAATAAGAATTAATTTTTTAATGCTGAATGGCCACTGTATTTGTGTAAAATAATGGATTTGAAGTACAATTAATAATAAGGGCTAACAAGGAAATCAGGGATCCGTTACCAGTCAATAACTAGTTAATGTACAAGATAATATGTACCATACTAACGCACTGTCTATGCCTACCTGCCTTCCGTTGGACAAGTGTGATGTTATGTATTGATGTATGTATCGTCGTCCTGGTGGGGGGGGAAGGTGATGTTATGTAATGATGTGTGTATCGTCCTGGTCCCTTAAATGTAATGTAAGCACTACACCACACCACAGAGGGCGCTGTGGTGGGAAACCTGGAAGTACCTAGAACAGGCTCTATATAAGGCTGACCACCACACCCGAGAGGCACTCTGGAGCTGAACAATAAAGGACGACGGTCACAGCAGTTAGATTTACACCAGACCATGTGGAGTCAGTGATTTGTGTGCTACATACACCACATTAACGTTTCAGGTCGATGACCTTGCTTGGTTTAAACAAAATAACCACTAGCTACCCTCCTACATTCTCCTTCAAAGCTTGCCCTCACAGCTATCACTTTTAAAAACCTGACTGAATTTACTGACTTTGCTAGACCGGACTGTCCGTGGGTGCTCCTGTTGCTGTTTTTATTCCCCTGAGTTCACAGCCTGGCTGCCAAGTGTCAAGGATCAGAAATTTCCAACACAAAGGGTGCGAGGTATTTACCAATTACCGAGACAGGCTGTTTACACTTTGGGGAAAACTTCAGTGTCTAAATTGTGAGCATAATAACTTTTTGTGCCTACACTTTATTTTAAAAACCCAACATTTCGAAGTAACTTTTTTTCAAAATCCATTCTGTGGAAACGGTCAAAAATTCTCAAAACGAGACAAGTTTTTATTAGGGTTGCCAAATAGCTGTTTTTTTTTGCCACCTAGTGACATTTTAAAAATGGATGCTGGTAGCCTGGTTGTTTTTTAAAAAGACACTGGCCAGTGGAATTCTGTAGCCCAAGCGGAAAAATGAGGAGAAATAACTTCTGAGGGTGATCAGGTCCTGGGAGAGTTGAGGAGGTTCTTCTTTGCCATCTTCCTCGAATGTCACTGATCACTGCAGGTTTGGATGTTTTATACCATCTTCCTGAGTCTGTTGCTGAGCAGAACACTATGTAGAGACTTGTTTTTCTTCCATTTCTCATGATTCAGCATCTGTCGTATCACTTTCTTTGTTATTTCTCCTTGCCTTTCGCTGTCAGCAGACTGAATAAGCTCTGTCCTTGAACAGGACCCCATCAGTCTACCATACATTCTCTCTCACAGCAGCTCAAGCAATAAACAAGTCGAGCATTCCCTTTGAATTTGGTCAAATTGACAGTTATGACCCAGAGGCGGTTGCTCGATTGACGTTTTGTTGCAACCGATCCTTTTATCAATCCCAAATTTAGATTACTTGTCATTTTGTTTTGATTGCATTGGCTGCACATGAGTTATTCTTCCTTTACTGCCTACGCTTTATCCCAGTACGCTCTTTTACCAAGTATTTACCTGGTTAATCCAGGGTTTCAAATCCATTCCTTTATCCACCTCACAGTTCCCGGACATGCATCACCCTGACGCTTCCCATTTCATAAGCCTTACTTAGAAATCCTCAAGGACAGGCACCAGAAAGTCCGTATCAAAAAGTTCAAAATCCATCACATGTCGTAATTGGTTGGGAGGTAGGAGACAGATGTAGGGATAAAGGGTTCATTCTCAGATTGACGGGATGCGACAAGTGATGTTCCCCAGGAATCTGCACTGGGGCCTCAGTTTTTCACCATATTAATGACTTGGATGAAGGAATAGAGTTGTTATATCCAACTTTGACATTAAGTTAGGAGGTACCATAATTTGTGTGGATGGGAGCAGAAAATTACAAAGGGACAAAGAGAAAGTAAGTGAGCAAAACTATGACAGATTGAATTTAACGTTGGGTAGTGTGAGGTTATCAACTTTGGAACTGACAAAGACAAAATAGAATAGTTTCTCAACGTGAGAGACGAGAAGCTGTGGTGGAGCGAAGGTATTCAGGCGTCCATCTACACAAATCACTAAAAGCTCGTGCACAGGTATAAAAAGTAATCAAAAAGACTATGGAATGTTGGCCTTCATCTCAAGGGAGTTGGAATTCAAAATTGAGGAAGTGATGCTTCAGTTGTATCGAGAATTGGTCAGGGATGCCATCTGGAGCCCAGTGTTAAGTTTTGAGCACCGCACCAAGGGGAAGATGTACTGGCCTTGGAAGGGGTACAAACTAGAATCACTAGAATGTTATCGGGGCTTAAAGGGTTAAGTTATGAGGCAAGGTTGCGTAAGCTTGGCTTGTATTCCCTTGAATTTAGATGGTTGAAGGGTGATCTAATTGAGGTCATTAAAATGATAAAGAGATTTGCTAGTGTCGATACAGAGAAACAATTTGCTCTGGTGATGGAATCCAGAATAAGAGGGCTTATCTTAAGATTAGAACGGGGGCATATCAGATTGAAATCAGGTGCACTTTTTGACAAAAATAGCGGAAATCTAGATTGCTGGGTCAATTCAAGACTGAGATTGATTATTGTGTAAGGGTGTCAAGGGATATCGAACAAAGGTGGGTAAATATAGCTGATGTACAGGTCAGCTCATCATCATCATAGGCAGTCCCTTGGAATCCAGGAAGACTTGCTTCCACAATAAAAATGAGTCCTTAGGTGGCTGAACAATCCAATACAAGAACCACAGTCCCTGTCACAGGTGGGACAGATAGTCATTGAGGGAAGGGGTGGGTGGGACTGGTTTGCCGCACGCTCTTTCCGCTGCCTGCGCTTGATTTCTGCATGCTCTCGACAATGAGACTCGAGGTGCTCAGCACCCTCCCGGATGCACTTCCTCCACTTAAGGCGGGCTTTGGCCAGAGACTCCCAGGTGTCAATGGGGATGTTGCACTTTATCGGGGAGGCTTTGAGAGTGTCCTTGCAATGTTTGCTCTGCCCACCTTTGGCTCACTTGCCGTGAAGGAGTTCCGAGTAGAACGCTTACATTGGCAGTCTCTTGTCTGGCATGCGAACAATATGGCCTGCCCAGCAGAGCTGATCAAGTGTGGTCAGTGCTTCAATACTGGGGATGTTGGCCTGGTCGAGGACGCTAACGTTGGTGCGTCTGTCCTCCCAGGGGATTTGTAGGATCTTGTGGAGACATCGTTGATGGTATTTCTCCAGCGACTTGAGGTGTTTACTGAACATGGTTGAAGTCTCTGAGCCATACAGGAGGGTGGGTGATGTTGTGTATCTGTAAAGCATGCACTCCCATTCTCCGCCACCAGGGAGTGCATTCCTGAAGTCACAAGCGATCCCAGCATCCCTTGGGAGCACTGTATATAAGCCGGCCCCGAAGGCCTGTTCCTCACTCTGGAGTGTCTTAATAAAGAGTGAGGTCACTGTTACTTTAACCTCCCTGTGTGCAGTCTCATCTGTGTTAGGAACACAATAACTGGCGACGAGTATACGAATCCAACGCAAAAATGCAGCAAACTGTGGGCATCCTGGAGAGTGAGGACTGGGAAGCCTATGTCGAACGGCTAGACCAGTACTTTGTAGCCAACGAGCTGGACGGAGAAGGAAGCGCTGCAAAAAGGAGAGCGGTCCTCCTCACAGTCTGCGGGGCACCGACCTACAGCCTCATGAAGAGTCTTCTGGCTCCGGTGAAAACCACAGATAAATCGTATGAGGAGCTGTGTACACTGGTTCGGGAACATCTTAACCCGAGGGAGAGTGTGCTGATTGCGAGGTATCAGTTCTACATGTGCCAGGCATCTGAAGGTCAGGAAGTGGCCGAGCTAAGGCGACTTGTAGGACAATGTGAGTTTGATGGCTACCTGTAGCAAATGCTCAGAGATTTTTTTGTACTGGGCATTGGCCACGAGACCATTCTACGAAAACTTTTGACTGTAGAGACACCGACCCTCAGTAAGGCCATTGCGATAGCACAGGCGTTTATGTCCACCAGTGATAACACCAAACAAATCTCTCAGCACACAAGTGCTAGCAATGTTCATAAATTAACTGGAACTGTGTTTGCGAGCAGAAATGTACAGGGCAGAAACCACGAGTCTGCAACTGCCAGCAGGCCTCAGGTGACCCATATGACTCAGAGTCCCCAACAAAGGATGAGTGCAAGGCAATTCACACCTTGTTGGTGTTGTGGAGGCTTCCATTCAGCCTATTCATGCCACTTCAAAGGGTATGTTTGCAAGAGCTGTGGTACAATGGAGCACCTCCAACAAGCTTGCAGATGAGCTGCAAGCTCTGCAAAACCTGCTAACCACCACGTGGCAGAGGAAGATCGGTCCATGGTGGATCAAAGCAATTCCAAGCCTCAGAGAGAAGAGGCAGATGCTGAAGTACACGGGGTGCATACATTTTCGACGAAATGTCCACCTATAATGCTTACCGTAAAATTGAATGGCTTACCCGTAACCATGGAACTGGACACTGGCGCTAGCCAATCCATCATGAGTAAAAAGATGTTTGAGAGACTGTGGTGCAACAAGGCATTCAGACCAGCCCTGAGCCCATCCACACGAAACTGAGAACGTACACCAAAGAGCTTATCACTGTCCTGGGCAGCACCATGGTCAAGGTCACCTACGGGGACACGGTGCACAAACTGCCACTCTGGATTGCCCCGAGCGATGGCCCCACACTGCTTGGAAGGAGCTGGCTGGGCAAAATCCGCTGGAACTGGGATGACATCCGAGCGCTATCACATGTCGATGAGGCCTCATGTACCCAGGTTCTTAACAAATTTCCTTCCCTTTTTGAGCCAGGCATCGGAAACTTTTCCGGGGCGAAGGTGCGGATCCATTTGGTCCCAGAAGCACTACCCATTCACCACAAGGCGCGAGTGGTACCTCACATGATAAGGGAGAGAGTGGAAATCGAGCTGGACAGGCTGCAATGCGAGGGCATCATCTCCCCAGTGGAATTCAGCGAGTGGGCCAGCCCGATTGTTCCAGTACTCAAAAGTGATGGCACGGTCAGGATTTGCGGCGATTATAAAGTAACTATTAATTGTTTCTCGCTACCCACTACCCACTACCTAAGGCAGATGACCTATTTGTGACGCTGGCAGGAGGCAAGACGTTCACCAAGCTCGACCTTACTTCAGCCTACATGACGCAGGAGCTGGAGGAGTCTTCGAAGGGCCTCACCTGTATCAACACGCACAAGGGACTGTTCATCTACAACAGATGCCCGTTTGGAATTCGGTCAGCTGCAGCGATCTTCCAGAGAAACATGGAGAGCTTACTCATGTCGATACCACACACGGTGGTCTTTCAGGACGACCCCCCATATTGGTCATGGGTCGGGACACCATTGAGCACCTACAAAACCTGGAGGAGGTCCTCCAGCGACTGGATTGCGTAGGGCTGTGGCTGAAGAGGTCGAAATGCGTCTTCACGGCAACAGAAGTGGAGTTTTTGGGGAGAAAGATCACGGCAGATGGCATTCGGCCCACAGACGCCAAGACAGAGGCTATCAGGAACGCGCCCAGGCCGCAGAACGTCACGGAGCTGCGGTCGTTCCTGGGACTCCTCAACTATTTTGGTAACTTCCTACCGGTGTTAAGCACCCTCTTAGTGCCCCTACATCTGTTATTGCTTAAAGGTGAGAATTGGGTATGGGGAAAAAAAACAAGTAATTGCTTTTGAGAAAGCCAGAATCATTTTATGCTCCAAACTGCTTGTATTGTATAACCCGTGTAAAAGACTGGTGCTAGCATGTGATGCGTCATCGTACGGAGTCGGGTGTGTATTACAACAAGCTAACATTGCGGGGAAGTTGCAACCTGTCGGCTATGCCTCCAGGAGCTTGTCTAAGGCCAAGAGGGCCTACAGCATGATTGAGAAAGAGGCATTAGCGTGTGTGTTTGGGGTAAAGAAAATGCATCATAATAAGTCCTTACTATACAGTACAAATGCACACGAGGCCCATATTCGAGGGAAGGTCACTCTGTGACCAGTAACTTTTATTTGCCAGCACTGAAGTGATGAAGGTGGGTGGAGCTTCCCCTTTTATACCTGAAAGTCCAGGTTAGGACTGTCTCCCACAAGTTCACCACCTAGTGGTCAGTGTTCTCACGGTGTACAACTTGGGTTAGTTTATACATGGATTACAATGACAGTTGAATACATGACATCACCTCCCCCATCCAAAGTCTTACTGGGATCACAGGTTAAGTCTCTCTGGTGGTTTACGCTCCCTTGTTGAGCGCTGGCCTGAGTGTCTGCTGTTTGCGATGCCTCAGGCCTGTCCAGACTGCCCACAGTGACTGGGCTCTCCTCCACTTGGTTCTGGTGTTCGGTCACCTGTGGTGGAGTGAACTCTACATCGTGTTCGTCCTCTGCTTCTTCTATGGAGTTGCTGAACCTCCTTTTTGTTTGATCCACGTGTTTGCGGCAGATTTGTCCATTGGCAAGTTTAACCACCAGAATCCTATTCCCCTCTTTGGCAATCACAGTGTCTGCGAGCCATTTGGGCCCTGCAGCGTAGTTGAAGACAAAGACAGGGTCATTGACATCAATACATCGCTCCCTCGCATTCCCGTCATGGTAGTCACATTGTGACCTGCGCCTGCTCTCAACAATTTCTTTCATGGTGGGGTGTATGAGGGCTAACCTGGTTTTGAGCGTACTTTTCATTAGCAGCTCTGCGGGTGGAACCCCTGTGAGCGAGTGTGGTCGGGATTTATTGGCCAACAGGAGATGTGCTAAGCGGCTTTGTAGGGAACCCCCTTGGATTCTGAGCATCCCCTGTTTGATTATCTGCACTGCTCGTTTCACCTGGCCGTTTGAGGCCGGCTTGAACGGTGCCGTTCTGACATGGTTGATACCATTTCCTACCATGAAGTCCTGGAACTCAATGCTTGTAAAGCACGGGGCATTGTCGCTGACCAAGACATCCGGTAGACCATGGGCGGCGAACATTGCCCGTAGACTCTCTGCCGTGGCAGAGGATGTGCTTGAATTGAGAATGTCACACTCTATCCATTTGGAGTAGGCGTCTACTACAACCAAAAACATTTTTCTCATGAAAGGACATGCGTAGTCCACATGGATGCGTGACCATGGCTTGGCGGGCCAGGACCAGGGGCTAAGGGGGGCTTCCCTGGGTGCATTGCCCAGCTTGGCACACGTGTTGCACCTGTGAACACAAAGTTCCAGGTCTGCATCTATCCCTGGCCACCAAACATTTGACCTGGCAATTGCCTTCATCAAGACAATGCCCGGGTGCTCATTGTGGAGTTCTTAGATGAACGCCTCTCTGCCCATCTGGGGCATGACTACTCGGTTTCCCCATAGTAGGCAATCGGCCTGAATCGAGAGTTCATCCTTGCGCCTGTGAAATGGTTTAAATTCCTCAGGGCATGCCCCGTACGTGGCTGCCCAGTCCCCATTAAGGACACATTTCTTGACTAAAGACAGTAGTGGGTCTCTATTTGTCCAGACTTTGATCTGACGGGCTGTCACGGGTGAGCCTTCGCTTTCGAAACCTTCAACAGCCATGACCATCTCAGCAGCATGTTTGGTTGCCCCCTCGGTGGTGGCTAGTGGGAGCCTGCTGAGTGCATCGGCGCAGTTTTCAGTGCCCGGTCTGTACCAAATTGTATAGTCATAGGCGGCTAACGTGAGTGCCCACCTCTGTATGCGGGCTGACGCATTTACATTTATGGTCTTGTTGTCGGCCAAAAGGGACGTTAGGGGTTTGTGATCGGTCTCCAACTCAAATTTCCTGCCAAACAGGTACTGGTGCATTTTTTTTACTGCATATACACATGCAAGCGCTTCCTTTTCTACCATCCCATAGCCCCTTTCTGCCTGGGACAGACTTCTGGAGGCATAAGCTACCGGCTGAAACTGACCCTTGGCATTCACATGCTGCAACACATACCCGACCCCATAGGACGACGCATCGCACGTTAAAACAAGTTTCTTACATGGGTCATATAGCGTTAACAGATTGTTGGAGCATAACAAATTGCGTTCTCTATCAAAAGCCCTTTCCTGGCTGGCCCCCAGACCCATTCGCGACCTTTGTGTAGGAGCACGTGTAGCGGCTCTAGCAGCGTGCTCAATTTGGGAAGAAAGTTACCAAAATAGTTCAGGAGCCCCAGGAACGAACGCAGTTCTGTTACGTTGTCTGGGTGCTTCTGGATCACTTCTGTTTTGGATGCAGTAGGTCTGATCCCGTCTGCTGCTACCCTCATCCCCAGGAATTCTACGTCTGGAGCTAGGAAGACGCACGTCGCCTTTTTCAGACGTAGACCTATCCGGTTCAGTCTGCATAGCACCTCCTCCAGGTTGCGGAGGTGTTCTTCAGTATCGCACCCCGTGATGAGGATGTCGTCTTAGAAAACCACCGTCCTTGGAATCGACTTGAGGAGACTTTCCATGTTTCGTTGAAAGATCGCGGCGGCCGAGCAAATCCTGAACGGACATCTGTTATACTCAAACAACCCCTTGTGTGTCGTGATGGTGGTCAGATTCTTCGACTCACTCGCCAGCTCCTGGGTCATGTAAGCTGAGGTCAGGTCCAATTTTGAAAAAAGTTTGCCACCGGAAAGTGTCACAAAGAGGTCCTCTGCTCTCGGGCGGGTACTGGTCTTGGAGTGACACCCGATTGATGGTGGCTTTGTAATCACCACATAGCCTGACCGACCCATCCGCCTTGAGCACCGGCACAATCGGGCTCGCCCAGTCACTGAATTCGACTGGCGAGATGATGCCTTACCTCAGCAGGCGGTCCAATTCGCCTTCTATCTTTTCCCGCATCACGTACGGCACCGCTCTGGCCTTGTGGTGTACTGGCCTGGTGTCCGGGTTTATGTGAATCATTACCTTGGTCCCCATGAAAGTTCCAATGCTGGGTTGAAATAGTGAGTCAAATTTGTCCAGGACCTGTGAGCATGATACTCGCTCCACAGAAGAAATTGCATTGACATCGCCCCATTTCCAGTTCATGACAGCAAGTCAACTCCTCCCCAGCAATGTGGGACCGTCCCCCAGGACAATCCTCGGTGGCAACCTGTTCTCCGAATCTTTGTGGGTCACGACTACCGTGGCGCTGCCTAGCACCGGAATGATCTCTTTTGTATATGTCCGTAGCTGTGCGTCAATCGGCAATAATTTTGGCCTCCTGGACTTGGACGCCCACAACTTGTCGAACTGTTTGATACTCATCAGGGACTGGCTGGCCCCCGTGTCTAGCTCCATTAACACTGGGAGCTATTGAGGAGCACTTTCATAATTATCGGTGGCGTCCTGGTGTATGAACTGTATATGTGCTCCACATGAACTCGCTGAACTTCAGCTTCCAGCCATTTCCCCCAGTGTCCATTTGGCCTCGTAGGGCTTACATCGGGCCGGTCCTCCTCGTACATCAACCTGGCTACAGGCTTCCTGCACATACGCGCCAAGTGACCGCTGACGTTGCAGTTTCTGCAGGTATATTGCTGATACCTGCAAGCTCTGGCTGGGTGTTAGCCTCCACACCTCCAACATGAGCCGTTGTTGGAAACAAAAGGCCCATTACCAGTCGATCGTCTCTGACTGTCTCTGTAACTGTCCTTAAACGCACCACTGACAGGTGTTGATGGCCCCATTACTGGCCGCATTGTCCCTTGCGATGGCATGAATCGCCGTTCAGCTAGCCATTGTCGCTGTTGAATTCCCCCTTTGGGTTCGACTACATGCTTGGGCATGTCCGATTGCCCCTGTCTGCCTGGAGAATTGTGTGCCGCGTTAACAATGTTGACTCCCTGTCCATTTGCTGCATTTAAACCAAGATTTTTGTCAAACATCATTCTGGTCTCTTTCTCCCCTGAGATAAATGTCTGGGCCATCAAAGCCACCATTTCCAGGGTCAAGTCTTTGGTCTCAATCAGTTTGTTGAAAACCCCAGCGTGCCCAATGCCCACAATAAAAAAGTCTCGCAGCATCTCCGCTCTGCATGCATCTGTGAACTTACATAGACTCGCCAGTCGCCGGAGGTCTGCCACGAAGTCTGGAACGCTTTGCCCTTCTCGCCGCCGGTGCGTGTAAAACCTGTGTCTCGCCATGTGCATGCTGCTCACCGGCTTCAAGTGTTCCCCAGTCAGCTTACTGAGCTCTTCAAAAGTCTTGTCTGCCGGCTTCTCTGACGCTAGAAGGTCCTTCATCAGGGAGTACGTCCTGGACCCATAAACCGTCAGGAGATGAGCCCTGCGTTTGTCGGCCGTATCCTGTCCCAGCCATTCCTTAGTGACAAAACTTTGCTGTAGTCTCTCAATAAAGTCGGCCCAATCATCACCAACACAGTACCTCTCGTCTGTGCTGCTCGTGGCCATGCTCGCGTGCTTTAAATCGCAGTTTCACGTCGACAATAATATGTCCTTACTATACAGTACAAATGCACACTGTCATGTATTTCACCATCTTGCAATGACAATAGTTATGTAACTGCAACTCATGCACACTGTACCTGTACCCTTGAAATGCACACCCTGACCACAGGGGGTGAGCTTGTGGGAGACACTCCTCACCTGGGTTCCCAGGTATAAAAGGGGAGGTCCCACTCAGGGTCAGCACTCCTTGGTCCTGGGAATAAAGTGAAGGTCACAGAGTGACCGTGTCTGATATATACATGCCTCGTGTGAGTTTGCAACAAGGTGCAGAGACACTACATTTGGCGACGAGAAACGGGAATCACCGAACCACGAGGATGGCCACTGGTGGCACAGAGGAACGCTACTGTGTGGGTGAAGACTGGGACGACTTTGTGGAAAGACTCCAACAGAACTTTGTCACAAAGAACTGGCTGGAAGAGACAGCGGCTGACAAGCGGAGGGCGCATCTACTGACCAGCTGTGGTCCACAGACGTATGCGCTGATGAAAGACCTGCTCGCACCCCAAAAGCCAACGGACAAGTCCTTCGAAGAGCTCAGCCAGCTGATCAGTGAGCATCTCAAGCCGGCAAGTAGCGTACACATGGCCCGGCACCGGTTCTACTCTCACCGGCGTCAGGAGGGTCATAACGTCTCGGACTTTGTGGCGGAACTGCGGCGTTTGGCCAGACTCTGTAAGTTCTCCGATGCCTGCAGGGGGGAGATGTTAAGGGACTTTTTCATCGAGGGCATTAATCATGCCGGCATTTTCAGGAAGCTCATAAAGACCAAGGACCTGACTTTTGAAGGGGCGGCATTGATAGCTCAGACCTTTATGGCAGGGGAAGAGGAGACCAAGCTAATTTACGCACGCAGCCCTGGTTTTAACGTTGTGATGAACCAGGGAGTTAATGTTGTAAAAGTGATACAGAACCCCGCAGGCAGGCAAGGGCAATTAGACACCGCCCCCAAGCAGCAACAAGCTCCAGGGTGGGCCCGCAACAGGGACAATGGAAAGGGGATCGGCAATTCACGCCATCATGAGGAACAATGCATCTCGTGATGGGACCATTAACACTCCCCATCAGAGTGCTTAGAAACAGCCAAACGGGCCATCAGAGAGGAATGCCTGGGAATAGTCCTTTTGGTAACAGCAACCTCAGCTCATGCTGGAGGTAGACACACTGCCAAAAGCTGCAGGTTCCAGCTTTATACCTGTAGGATTTGTAATGTCAGTGGACACTTGGCCAGGATGTGCAAAAAGGCAGTAGCGAGGCTAGTCTGCGAGACAGAGGAACCAGACGAGGGGTCTGCAATGCAGGATGAGGCCTGGGGAACAACCATGCATGCTGAAGTTCAGAAAGTTCATGTGGCTGACGTCCACAGCTCATACGCTAAAACGCCACCCATGATGATGAAAGTCTTACTGAATGGCATCCCGGTGCACATGGAGCTGGATACCGGAGCTAGCCAGTCACTCATGAGCGCCCAACAATTTGAGAGACCATGGCCACACAGAGCTAGCAGGCCCAAACTGGAATGCATTGAGACGCAGCTACGTACATACACCAAAGAGATTGATACGTCCTTACTATACAGTATAAATGCACACGAGGCCCATGCTTGAGAGAAGATCAGTCTGTGACCTTTCCTTTATTCCTTAGCACTCAAGTGATGAAGGTGGGTGGAGCTTCCCCTTTTATACCTGAAGGTCCAGGTTAGGAGTGTCTCCCACCTAGTGCTCAGTGTTCTCACAGTGTACAACTTAGGTCAGATTATACATGGGTTACAATGCTGGTTGAATACATGACATCACCTCCCCCCCAAAGTCTTATTGGGATCACAGGTTGAGTCTCTCTGGTGGTTTACGCTCTCTTGTAGAGCGCCTGAGTTGGGGCTCCGGTTGTTGGGCGCTGGCCTGAGTGTCTGCTGTTTGCGGTTCCTCAGGCCTATCCAGACTGCCCACAGTGATTGGGCCCTCCTCCCTTTGGTTCCGGTGTTCGGTCACCTGTGGTGGAGTGAACTCTACATCGTGTTCTTCCTCTGCTTCTTCTATGGGGTTGCTGAACCTCCTTTTTGTTTGATCCACGTGTTTGCGGCAGATTTGTCCATTGGTAAGTTTAACTACCAGAATCCTATTTCCCTCTTTGGCAATCACAGTGCCTGCAAGCCATTTCGGCCCTGCAGCGTAATTGAGGACAAAAACAGGATCATTTACATCAATACATCGCGCCCTTGCATTCCTGTCATGGTAGTCACATTGTGACCGACGCCTGCTCTCGACAATTTCTTTCATGGTGGGGTGTATAAGGGATAGCCGGGTTTTGAGCATCCTTTTCATTAGCAGCTCTGCGGGTGGAACCCCTGTGAACGAGTGTGGTCGGGATCTATAGGCCAACAGGACGCGTGATAAGCGGCATTGTAGGGAACCCCCTTGGATTCTGAGCATCCCCTGTTTGATTATCTGCACTGATCGTTCTGCCTGGCCGTTTGAGGCCGGCTTCAACGGTGCCGTTCTGACATGGTTAATTTCATTGCCTGCCATGAAGTCCTGGAATTCAGTACTTGTGAAGCACGGGCCATTGTCGCTGACCAAGATGTCCGGTAGACCGTGAGCGGCGAACATTGCCCGTAGACTTTCTACTGTGGCAGAGGATATGCTTGAATTTAAAATGGCACACTCAATCCATTTGGAGTAGGCAATTACTACAACCAAAAAATTTTTTTCCATGAAAGGACCTGCGTAGTCTACATGAATGCGTGACCAAGGCTTAGTGGGCCATGGCCAGGGGCTAAGGGGGGCTTCCCTGGACGCATTGCCCAGCTGGGCACACGTGTTGCACCTGCGAACACAAAGTTCCAGATCTGCGTCTATCCCTGGCCACCAAACATGTGACCTAGCAATTGCCTTCATCATGACAATGCCCGGGTGCTCATTGTGGAGTTCTCTGATGAACACCTCTCTGCCCATCTGGGGCATGACTACGCGGTTTCCCCACAGTAGGCAATCGGCCTGAATCGAGAGTTCATCCCTGCGCCTGTGAAATGGTTTAAATTCCTCAGGGCATGCCCTGTACGTGGCTGCCCAGTCCCCATTCAGGACACATTTCTTGACTAGAGACAATAGCGGGTCTCTATTTGTCCAGACTTTGATCTGATGGGCTGTCACGGGTGAGCCTTCACTTCTGAAAGCTTCAACAGCCATGACCATCTCAGCAGCATGCTCGGTAGCCCCCTCAGTGGTGGCTAGTGGGAGCCTGCTGAGTGCATCGGCGCAGTTTTCGGTGCCTGGTCTGTGCCGAATTGTGTAGTCATAGGCGGCTAACATGAGTGCCCACCTCTGTATGCGGGCCGATGCGTTTGCATTTATAGCCTTGTTGTCGGCCAAAAGGGACGTTAGGGGTTTGTGATCTGTCTCCAGCTCAAATTTCCTGCCAAACAGGTAATGGTGCATTTTCTTTACCGCATATACACATGCGAGCACCTCCTTTTCTACCATCCCGTAGCCCCTTTCTGCCTGGGACAGACTTCTGGAGGCATAAGCTACCGGCTGTAACTGACCCTTGGCATTGACATGCTGCAACACACACCCGACACCATAGGACGACGCATTGCACGTTAACACAAGTTTCTTACATGGGTCATATAGCGTTAACAGATTGTTGGAACATAACAAATTGCATGCTCTATTAAAAGCCCTTTCCTGACTGTCCCCCCAGACCCATTCGTGACCTTTGCGTAGGAACATGTGTTGCGGCTCTAGCAGCGTGCTCAATTTGGGAAGAAAGTTACCAAAATAGTTCAGGAGCCCCAGGAACGAACGCAGCTCTGTCGTGTTACGGGGTCTGGGTGCTCTCTGGATCGCTTCCGTCTTGGACGCAGTAGGGCTGATCCCGTCTGCTGCTACCCTCATCCCCAGGAATTCTACCTCTGGAGCTAGGAAGATGCACTTCGCCTTTTTCAGTCGCAGCCCTACCCGATCCAGTCTGCGTAGCACCTCCTCCAGGTTGTGGAGGTGTTCTTCAGTATCGTAACCCGTGATGAGGATGTCGTCCTGAAAAACCACCGTCCCTGGAATCGACTTGAGGAGGCTTTCCATATTTCGTTGGAAGATCGCGGTGGCCGAGCGAATCCCGAATGGACATCTGTTGTACTCAAACAACCCCTTGTGTGTCGTGATGGTGGTCAGCTTCTTCGACTCACTCGCCAGCTCCTGGGTCATGTAAGCTGAGGTCAGGTCCAATTTTGAAAAAAGTTTGCTCTCGGTAGCGGGTACTGGTCTTGGAGTGACACCCGATTGATGGTGACCTTGTAATCACCACATATCCTGACCGACTCATCCGCCTTGAGCACCGGCACGATCAGGCTCGCCCAGTCACTGAATTTGACTGGCGAGATGATGCCTTCCCTCAGCAGGCGGTCCAATTCGCCTTCTATCTTTTCCCGCATCACGTACGGCACCGCTCTGGCCTTGTGGTGTACTGGCCTGGTGTCCGGGTTTATGTGAATCACTACCTTGGCCCCAATGAAAGTGCTGATGCCGGGTTGAAATAATGAGTCAAATTTGTCCAGGATCTTTGTGTAAGTCCGTAGCTGTGCGTCAATCGGCGATAATTTTGGCCTCCTGGCCTTGGACGACCACAACTTTTTGAACTGTTTGATACCCAGGATCTTTGTGTAAGTCCGTAGCTGTGCGTCAATCGGCGATAATTTTGGCCTCCTGGCCTTGGACGACCACAACTTTTTGAACTGTTTGATACCCATCAGGGACTGGCTGGCCCCCGTGTCTAGCTCCATTGATACTGGGATGCCATTGAGGAGCACTTTCATCATTATCGGTGGCGTCCTGGTGCAAGAACTGTATACGTGCTCCACATGAACTCGCTGAACTTCAGCTTCCAGTGATTTCCCCCAGCGTTCATTTCTGCAATTTCTGCAGGTATTTTGCTCATCTCTGCAAACTCCGGCTGAGTGTCTGCCTCCACGCCTCCAACATGAGCTGTTGTTGGAAACAAAGGTCCCTTGCCAGTCGATCGTCCCTGACTGCCCCTGTGACTGTCCTTGAATGCGCCATTACCAGGTGTTGATGGCCCCATTACTGGCCGCATTGTCCCTTGCAATGGCGTGAATCGCCATTCAGCTTGCCATTGCCTCTGTCGAACTCCCCCTCTGGGTTCGACTACATGTTGGGGCATGCCCGATTGCCCTTGTCTGCCTGGATAACTGTGTGCTGCTTTAACAATGTTGAATCTCTGTCCCAACCATTCCTTAACACAGTACCTCTCGTCTGTTCTGCTAATGGCCATGCTCGTGTGGTTTAAATCCCAGTTTCTCGTCGCCACTGATGCGTCCTTACTATACAGTATAAAGGCACACGAGGCCCATGCTTGAGAGAAGGTCAGTCTGTGACCTGTCCTTTTTTGCTTAGCACTCAAGTGATGAAGGTGGGTGGAGCTTCCCCTTTTATACCTGAAGGTCCAGGTTAGGAGTGTCTCCCACCTAGTGGTCAGTGTTCTCACAGTGTACAACTTAGGTCGGATTATGCATGGGTTACAATGCTGGTTGAATACATGACAGACATCATCCCAGTGCTGGGCAGTGCAAACTTGGTGGTAATGCATAATGGATTACAGAACCGGCTGCCACTCTGGATTGTTCCGGGAAATGGCCCCGCGCTTTTGGGGAGGAGTTGGCTAGCTGAGATGAATTGGAAATGGGGAGATGTGCACGCCATTTCATCCGTGGGGTGAAGTTCATGCTCGCAGATATTGCAAAAATTCGAGTCACTCTTTCAGCCCGGTGTCGGAACGTTCAAGGGGACTAAAGTAGTGATACGCATCACTCCGGACGCCAGACCAGTGCACCACAAAGCCAGAGCGGTGCCGTACGTGATGCGTGAGAAAATTGAAAGTGAACTGGACATGCTGCTCAGAGAGGGCATATTTCGGCCGTTGAATTCAGCGACTGGGCAAGTCCCATCATTCCCGTCCTCATAGCAGATGGCTCGGTTAGGATTTGTGGTGACTACAAAGCCACCATCAACCGAGTGTCGCTGCAAGACCAATACCCGCTTCCGAGAGTGGAGGACCTTTTTGCCACGCTGGCAGGTGGAAAGCTGTTCACGAAGCTGGACCTCACTTCGGCCTACCTGACTCAGGAACTGGCGGAAGATTCCAAGCTTCTGACCACCATCACGACGCACAAGGGATTATTTGTCTACAGCAGGTGCCCGTTTTGGCATTCGTTCAGCAGCGGCTATCTTTCAGCGAAACATGGAAAACTTGCTTAAGTCCATCCCTGGAACGGTCGTATTTCAAGACGACATCCTTATAATAGGTCGAGACACCGAGGAACACCTCCGCAACCTGGAGGAGGTGCTACGCCGATTGGATCGGGTAGGCTTGTGGCTGAGAAAGGCCAAGTGCGTGTTTTTGGCCCCAGAGGTCGAGTTCCTGGGCAGGAGGGTTGCCGCAGACGGGATCCGGCCCATTGAATCAAAAACTGAGGCGATTGGCCAGGCGCCCAGGCCCAGCAACATGTCGGAGTTGCGATCATTCCTGGGACTTTTGAATTATTTTGGGAACTTTCTGCCGAACTTAAGCACATTGTTGGAGCCGTTACACATGCTCCTCCGTAAAGGTTGTGAATTGTTTTGGGGGGATTGTCAAGAACGGGCTTTCAATAAGGCGAGGAACCTGCTGTGTTCCAACAAACTGTTAACTTTGTATGACCCCTGTAAAAAACTGGTTTTAACATGCGATGCGTCATCCTACGGGGTGGGGTGTGTTTTGCAGCAGGGTAATGATGACGGCTGACTCCAACCGGTGGCTTATGCCCCCTGGTCGCTCTCCCAGGCAGAGCGTGGATTCGGCATGGTCGAGAAGGAGGCACTCGCTTGTGTGTAAGGTGTGAAAAAGATGCACCAGTACATTTTCGGTAGACAGTTCGAGCGAGAGATGGACCACAAGCCGTTAGCATCCCTGTTGTCCGACAGCAAGGCTGTCAACGCTAACGCATCAGCTCACATACAGCGATGGGCCCTCACGCTGGCTGCGTATGACTACACCATACGGCACCGGCCAGGCACCGAAAATTGCGTTGACGCACTCAGCAGGCTCCCACTGGCCACCACAGAGGGGA
Source organism: Pristiophorus japonicus (assembly GCF_044704955.1). Taxonomy (NCBI): domain Eukaryota; kingdom Metazoa; phylum Chordata; class Chondrichthyes; family Pristiophoridae; genus Pristiophorus; species Pristiophorus japonicus. The sequence continues at coordinate 47,681,865 of NC_091978.1, forward strand.
CGTCGGAGCAGAGCGCTGAGATGGTCATGGCCGTTGAGGCTTTTGATAATGTGGGCTCCCCCATCACAGCCCGACAGATCAAACTCTGGACCAACAGGGACCCCCTCCTATCCATGATAAAGAAATGTGTCCTGACTGGGAATTGGGCACCCGCACACAGGCGTGCCCCGAGGAAGTCAGGCCGTTTCAGAGACGGATTGATGAACTCTCCATCCAAGCCGACTGCCTGTTATGGGGCAGCCGGGTAGTCATGCCCCAGAAAGGAAGGGAAGCATTCATCAGGGAACTTCACAGCGAGCACCCTGGGGGATTGATTCAGACCTGGAACACTGGGTTCGCAGGTGCATGACGTGTGCCCAGCTGGGCAATGCCCCCAGGGAGGCTCCACGCAGCCCGTGGCCCTGGCCCACCAGGCCATGGTCATGTATTCACGTAGACTATGCGGGCCCATTCATGGGGAAAATGTTCCTGATCGTAGTCGATGTATACTCATAGTGGATCGGGTGCATCATATTGAACTCGTGCACGACATCCATCACTGTGGAGAGTCTGCGTACGGCTTTCGCGACCCACGGCTTGCCAGGCATCCTGGTCAGCGACAATGGCCCGTGTTTCACCAGCCATGAATTTCAGGAGTTTATGTCGGGCAATGGGATCAAGCACGTCCGGTCAGCGCCGTTCAAGCCGGCTTCCAATGGCCAGGCGGAACGGGCGGTCCAAGTCATAAAACAGGGTATGCTACGCATCCAAGGACCCTCCCTTCAGTACCGCCTATCGCGCCTCATGCTGGCCTACAGGTCCCGGCCACACTCGCTCACGGGAGTCCTGCTAGTGGAACTCCTCATGAAACACACGCTCAAGACACGGCTGTCCCTCATTCACCCAGCCCTGGCAGACATTGTTGAGGGCAAGCGCCAGTCCCAAACCGAGCTCCATGATCGAGGCTCAAGGGGGAGGTGTATAGAAATAGATGACCCGGTATTTGTTCTTAACCATGCTTTGGGACCCAAATGGCTTGAGGGCACCGTAATTGGCAAAGAAGGAAACAGAATCATGGTGGTCAGACTAAACAATGGGCAGATATGCCGCAAACACTTGGACCAAGTAAAGACAAGGTTCAGCATAGACACGGAGGAACTGGAAGAAGAGCATGATGAGATAGCACCCATACCACTGCCAGCGTACAAGCAACAAAGACAGCCCTCAGTATGCACAGTCCCTGCGGCCAGCACGGACAGGCCGGAATCACTTCAAGTGACAGAGACACATGCTGAGGCTCAGCCACCAGAGCCACAACTGCGGCGCTCCACGAGAGAGCGTCGACCACCCGATAGACTTAACCTCTGAAACTAAAAGACTCAAGGGGGGAGGTGATGTCATGTATTTCACCATCTTGCAATGACAATAGTTATGTAACTAACTCATGCACACTGTACCTGTACCCTTGAAATGCACAAACTGACCACAGGGGGTCAGCTTGCGGGAGACACTCCTCACCTGGGTTTCCAGGAATAAAAGGGGAGGTCTCAGCCATGGTCAGCACTCCTTGGTCCTGGCAATAAAGTGAAGGTCACAGAGTGACCGTGTCTGATATATACATGTCTCGTGTGAGTTTGTAACAAGGTGCAGTGACACTACACACACGAGGCCCATACTCAAGAGAAGATCACTCTGTGACCAGTAACCTTTATTTGCCAGCACTGAAGTGATGAAGGTGGGTGGAGCTTCCCCTTTTATACCTGAAAGTCCAGGTTAGGAGTGCCTCCCACAAGTTCACCACCTAGTGGTCAGTGTTCTCACGGTGGACAACTTAGGTCAGTTTATACATGGATTACAATGACAGTTGAATACATGACACATCAGTACCTGTTTGGCCTCAAATTTGAGCTGGAAACTGATCACAAGCCTCTCATATCCCTGTTCGCTGAAAACAAGGAGATAAATACTAATGCCTCAGCCCGCATACAAAGGTGGGCACTCGCGCTATCAGCGTATACCTATACCATCCGCCACAGGCCAGGCACCGAGAACTGTGCGGATGCTCTCAATTGGCTACCATTGCCCACCACAGGGGTGGAAATGGCGCAGCCTGCAAACTTGTTGATGGTGGCACAGCCCGCAGACTTGTTGATGGTCATGGAAGCGTTTGAAAATGATAAATCACCGGTCACAGCCCATCAGATTAGGACTTGGACCAGCCAAGATCCACTGCTGTCCCTAGTAAAAAAACTGTGTACTGCATGGGAGCTGGGCCAGCATCCCCGTTGAAATGCAAGAGCTAATCAAGCCGTTCCAGCGGCGAAAGGACGAGCTGTCCATTCAGGCAGACTGCCTGTTGTGGGGTAACTGTGTAGTGTTACCCAAAAAGGGCAGGGAGACGTTCATCTCGGATCTCCACAGCACACACCCGGGTATAGTAATGATGAAAGCGATAGCCAGATCCCACTTGTGGTGGCCCGCTATCGACTCTGACTTAAGAGTCCTGTGTACGGCAATGCAGCGTGTGTGCTCAGTTGAGCAACGCGCCCAGAGAGGCACCACTAAGTTTGTGGTCCTGGCCCTCCAGACCATGGTCGAGGATCCATGTCGACTATGCATGCCCGTTTCTCGGTAAAATGTTCCTGGTGGTGGTGGAGGCTTTTTCAAAATGGATTGAATGTGAAATAATGTCAGGAAGCACTGCCACCGCCACCATTGAAAGCCTGAGGGCCATGTTTGCCACCCACGGCCTGCCTGACATACTGGTCAGTGACAACGGGCCATGTTTTACCAGTACCGAATTTAAAGAATTCATGACCCGCAACGGGATCAAACATGTCACCTCGGCCCCATTTAAACCAGCCTCCAATGGGCAGGGGCAGAGCGGGCAGTACAAACAATCAAACAGAGCCTTAAACGAGTCACAGAAGGCTCACTCCAAACCCGCCTGTCCTGAGTACTGCTCAGCTACCGCACGAGACCCCACTCGTTCACAGGGGTGCCCCTAGCTGAGCTACTCATGAAAAGGACACTTAAAACCAGACTCTCGCTGGTTCACCCCAACCTGCATGATCAGGTAGAGAGCAGGCGGCAGCAACAAAATGTAAACGATGGTCGCGCCACTGTGTCACGGGAAATTGATCTGAATGACCCTGCGTATGTGCTAAACTATGGACATGGTCCCAAGTGGATCGCAGGCACGGTGATCGCTAAAGAAGGGAGTAGGGTGTTTGTAGTCAAACTGGACAGTGGACAAATTTGCAGAAAGCACCTAGACCAAACGAGGCTGCGGTTCACAGACTGCCCTGAACAACCCACAGCAGACACCACCTTTTTCGAGCCCACAACACACACCCAAAGAATCAACGACACCACGCCGGACCAGGAAATCAAACCCATCACGCCCAACAGCCCAGCAAGGCCAGGCTCACCCAGCAGCCCTGCAGGGCCAACAACGTGCCAGCCTAGTGAGGGCACAGCCAACACACCAGAAGAGACATTTGTAGCAAGGCATTTCACCAGGGAAAGAAAGGCTCCCGACCGCCTCACCTTGTAAATAGTTTTCACATTGACTTTGTGGGGGGGAGTGATGTTGTGTATCTGTAAAGCATGCACTCCCATGTTCCGGCACCAGGGAGTGCATCCCCTGAAGTCCCAAGGGATCCCAGAATCCCTTGGGAGCATTGTGTATAAGCCGGCCCCGAAAGCCTGTTCCTCACTCTGGAGCATCGGAGAGACATGAGTCCGGGGTCAGCAAGAGGCCTACAAAAGGCCACGAGAGGCGTCGGGACATCCGTCGGAGAGACGTGAGTCCAGGGTCAGCGAGAGGCCTACAAAAGGCCGTGAGAGGCGTCGGGAGGTGCGTTGGAGAGATGTGAGCCCGGGGTCGGCGACAGGCCTACAAAAGCCCACGAGAGGCTTCGGGAGCTGCGTCGGAGAGACGCGAGTCCGGGGTCGGTGAGAGGCCTATAAAAGGCCGCGAGAGGCATCGGGAGGTGCGTCGGAGAGACGTGAGTCCGGGGTCGGTGAGAGGCCTACAAAAGGCCGCGAGAGGCGTCGGGAGGTGCGTCGGAGAGACGTGAGTCCGGGGTCGGTGAGAGGCCTACAAAGGGCCGTGAGAGGCGTCGGGAGGTGCGTGGAGAGACGTGAGTCCGGGGTCAGTGAGAGGCCTACAAGAGGCCGCGAGACACGTCGGGAGGTGCGTCGGAGAGACATGAGTCCGGGGTCGGTGAGAGGCCTACAAAAGGCCGTGAGAGGCGTCGGGAGATGCGTCGGAGATACGTGAGTCCGGGGTCGGCGAGAGGCCTACAAAAGGCCGCGAGAGGCGTCGGGAGGTGCGTCGGAGAGACGTGAGTCCGGGGTTGGCGAGAGGCCTACAAAAGGCCGCGAGAGGCGTCGGGAGGTGCGTCGGAGAGACGTGAGTCCGGGGTTGGCGAGAGGCCTACAAAAGGCCGTGAGAGGCGTCGGGAGATGCGTCGGAGATACGTGAGTCCGGGGTTGGCGAGAGGCCTACAAAAGGCCGCGAGAGGCGTCGGGAGGTGCGTCGGAGAGACGTGAGTCCGGGGTCGGTGAGAGGCCTACAAAAGGCCGTGAAAGGCGTCGGGAGGTGCGTGGAGAGACGTGAGTCCGGGGTCAGCGAGAGGCCTACAAAAGGCCGCGAGAGGCGTCGGGAGGTGCGTCGGAGAGACATGAGTCCGGGGTTGGCGAGAGGCCTACAAGAGGCCGCGAAACACGTCGGGAGGTGCGTCGGAGAGACGTGAGTCCGGGGTTGGCGAGAGGCCTACAAGAGGCCGCGAAACACGTCGGGAGGTGCGTCGGAGAGACGTGAGTCCGGGGTCGGTGAGTGGCCTACAAGAGCCCCAGCCGGTGCAGCTACAGGGAGAGGGCAAAAAAGAAGTAGAAAGAAATAGAAAGGTGACATCTCAGCCAAGGGGGTAAGTGATTGGCTGGTGATTGGTGAGTAGCTTTTCATTTTTTCTTCAGCATTGTTGCAAATTTAAGTGTATCTAAGGGTTAAGTCATGGCAGGAGAGCTCAGACACGTGTTATGCTCCTCCTGTACTATGTGGGAAATCAGGGACGCCTCCGGTATCCCTGACGACTACGTGTGTGGGAAGTGTATCCGCCTCCAGCTCCTGACGGACTGCGTTGCGGAATTGGAGCTGAAAGTGGATTCACTCTGGAGCATCCACGATGCTGAGAATGACGTGAGTAGCATGTTTAGTGAGTTGGTCTTACCGCAGGTAAAGGGTCCACAGCCAGATAGGGAATGGAAGACCAACAGGAAGAGCAGTGCAAGGAAGGTAGTGCAGGGGTCCCCTGCGGTCATCCCCCTGCAAAACAGATACACTGCTTTGGGTACTGTTGAGGGGGATGACTCATCAGGGGAGGGCAGCAGCAGCCAAGTTCATGGCACCGTGGGTGGCTCTACTGCACAGGAGGGCAGGAGGAAGAGTGGGAGAGCGATAGTGATAGGGGATTCAATTGTAAGGGGAATAGATAGGCGTTTCTGCGGCCGCAACCGAGACTCCAGGATGGTATGTTGCCTCCCTGGTGCAAGGGTCAAGGATGTCTCGGAGCGGGTGCAGGACATTCTGAAAAGAGAGGGTGAACAGCCAGTTGTCGTGGTGCACATTGGTACCAACGATATAGGTTAAAAAACGGGATGAGGTCCTACGAGATGAATTTAAGGAGCTAGAAGCTAAATTTAAAAAGTAGGACCTCAAAAGTAGTAATCTCGGGATTGCTACCAGTGCCACGTCAGAGTAGGAATCGCAGGATAGCTCAGATGAATACGTGGCTTGAGGAGTGGTGCAGCAGGGAGGGATTCAAATTCTTGGGGCATTGGAACCGGTTCTGGGGGAGGTGGGACCAGTACAAACTGGACGGTCTGCACCTAGGCAGGACCGGAACCAATGTCCTAGGAGGAGTGTTTGCTAGTGCTGTTGGGGAGGAGTTAAACTAATATGGCAGGGGGATGGGAACCAATGCAGGAGACGAGGGAAACAAAATGGAGACAGAAGCAAAAGACAGAAAGGAGATGAGTAAAAGTGGAGGGCAGAGAAACCCAAGACAAAAAACAAAAAGGGCCACTTTGCAGCAAAATTCTAAAGGGTCAAAGTGTGTTAAAAAGGCAAGCATGAAAGCAGTATGCCTCAATGCGAGGAGCATTCGGAATGAGGTGGACGAATGAACTGTGCAGATAGATGTGGTTGGCATCACGGAGACATGGCTCCAGGGTAACCAAGGCTGGGAACTCAACATCCAAGGGTATTCAACATTTAGGAACGATAGACAGAAAGGAAAAGGAGGCGGGGTGGCGTTGCTGGTTAAAGAGGACATTAATGCAATTGTAAGGAAAGACATTAGCTTGGATGATGTGGAATCGGTATGGGTGGAGCTACAGAATACCAAAGGGCAGAAAACGCTAGTGGGAGTTATGTACAGACCTCCAAACAGTAGTAGTGATGTTGGGGAGGGCATCAAACAGGAAATTAGGGGTGCATGCAATAAAGGTGCAGCAGTTATCATGGGTGACTTTAATATGCAAATAGATTGGGCTAACCAAACTGGAAACAATACGGTGGAGGAGGATTTCCTGGAGTGCATACGGGATGGTTTTCTAGACCAATATGTCGAGGAACCAACTAGGAGGGAGGCCATCTTAGACTGGGTGTTGTGTAATGAGAGAGGATTAATTAGCAATCTCGTTGTGCGAGGCCCCTTGGGGAAGAGTGACCATAATATGGTGGAATTCTACATTAGGATGGAGAATGAAACAGTTAATTCAGAGACCATGGTCCAGAACTTAAAGAAGGGTAACTTTGAAGGTATGAGGCGTGAATTGGCTAGGATGGATTGGCGAATGATACTTAAGGGGTTGACAGTGGATGGGCAATGGCAGACATTTAGAGACCGCATGGATGAACTACAACAATTGTACATCACTGTCTGCCGTAAATATAAAAAAGGGAAGGTGGCTCAACCGTGGCTATCAAGGGAAATCAGGGATAGTATTAAAGCCAAGGAAGTGGCATACAAATTGGCCAGAAATAGCAGCGAACCCGGGGACTGGGAGAAATTTAGAACCCAGCAGAGGAGGACAAAGGATTTGATTAGGGCAGGGAAAATAGAGTACGAGAGGAAGCTTGCAGGGAAAATTAAAATGGACTGCAAAAGCTTCTATAGATATGTAAAGAGAAAAAGGTTAGTAAAGACAAACGTAGGTCCCCTGCAGTCAGAATCAGGGGAAGTCATAACTGGGAACAAAAAAATGGCAGACCAATTGAACAAGTACTTTGGTTCGGTATTCACTAAGGAGGACACAAACAACCTTCCGGATATAAAAAGGGTCAGAGGGTCTAGTAAGAAGTAGGAACTGAGGGAAATCCTTATTAGTCGGGAAATTGCGTTGGGGAAATTGATAGGACTGAAAGCCGATAAATCCCCAGGGCCTGATGGTCTGCATCCCAGAGTACTTAAGAAGGTGGCCTTGGAAATAGCGGATGCATTGACAGTCATTTTCCAACATTCCTTAAACTCTGGATCAGTTCCTATGGAGTGGAGGGTAGCCAATGTAACCCCACTTTTTAAAAAAGGAGGGAGAGAGAAAACAGGGAATTATAGACCGGTCAGCCTGACCTCAGTAGTGGGTAAAATGATGGAATCAATTATTAAGGATGTCATAGCAGCGCATTTGGAAAGAGGTGACATGATAGGTCCAAGTCAGCATGGATTTGTGAAAGGGAAATCATGCTTGATAAATCTTCTGGAATTTTTTGAGGATGTTTCCAGTAGAGTGGACAAGGGAGAACCAGTTGATGTGGTATATTTGGACTTTCAGAAGGCTTTCGACAAGGTCCCACACAAGAGATTAATGTGCAAAGTTAAAGCACATGGAATTGGGGGTAGTGTGCTGACGTGGATTGAGAACTGGTTGGCAGACAGGAAGCAAAGAGTAGGAGTAAATGAGTACTTTTCAGAATGGCAGGCAGTGACTAGTGGGGTACCGCAAGGTTCTGTGCTGGGGCCCCAGCTGTTTACATTGTACATTAATGATTTAGACAAGGGGATTAAATGTAGTATCTCCAAATTTTCGGATGACACTAAGTTGGGTGGCAGTGTGAGCTGCGAGGAGGATGCTATGAGGCTGCAGAGTGACTTGGATTGGTTCGGTTGAGTGGGCAAATGCATGTCAGATGAAGTATAATGTGGATAAATGTGAGGTTATCCACTTTGGTAGTAAAAACAGAGAGACAGACTATTATCTGAATGGTGACAGATTAGGAAAAGGGGAGGTGCAATGAGACCTGGGTGTCATGGTACATCAGTCATTGAAGGTTGGCATGCAGGTACAGCAGGCGGTTAAGAAAGCAAATGGCATGTTGGCCTTCATAGTGAGGGAATTTGAGTACAGGGGCAGGGAGGTTTACTACAGTTGTACAGGGCCTTGGTAAGGCCACACCTGGAGTATTGTGTACAGTTTTGGTCTCCTAACTTGAGGAAAGACATTCTTGCTATTGAGGAAGTGCAGCGAAGGTTCACCAGACTGATTCCCGGGATGGCGGGACTGACATATCGAGAAAGACTGGATCAACTGGGCTTGTATTCACTGGAGTTCAGAAGAATGAGAGGGGATTTCATAGAAATGTTTAAAATTCAGACGGGTTTAGACAGGTTAGATGAAGGAAGAATGTTCCCAACGTTGGGGAAGTCCAGAACCAGGGGTCACAGTCTAAGGATAAGGGGTAAGCCATTTAGGACTGAGATGAGGAGAAACTTCTTCACCCAGAGAGTGGTGAACCTGTGGAATTCTCTACCACAGAAAGTTGTTGAGGCCAATTCACTAAATATATTCAAAAAGGAGTTAGATGTAGTCCTTACTACTCGGGGGATCAAGGGGTATGGCGAGAAAGCAGGAATAGGGTACTGAAGTTGCATGTTCAGCCATGAACTCATTGAATGGCGGTTCAGGCTCGAAGGGCCGAATGGCCTACTCCTGCACCTATTTTCGATGTTTCTATGTTTCTAAAGACTGAGGTCACTGTTACTTTAACCTCCCTGTGTGCAGTCTCATCTGTGTTAGGAACATAATAGGTATTACTACAGCCCTGTAGACCATGAGCTTGGTGGCAGTTTTGAGGGCCTGGTCTTCAAACACTCTTTTCCTCAGGCGGCAGGTACAGTAAGTAATTAGGAAGGCAAATGGAATGTTGGCCTTTATAGCAAGGGGGTAGAATATAAAAGCAAAGAAGTCCTGCTGCAACTGTACAGGGTATTGGTGAGGCCACACTTGGAACACTGCGTACAGTTTTGGTCTCCGTATTTAAGAAAGGATATACTTGCATTGGAGGCTGTTCAGAGAAGGTTCACTCGGTTGATTCCGGAGATGAGGGGTTTGACTAATGAAGATAGGTTAAGTAGGTTGGGCCTATACACATTGGAGTTCAGAAGAATGAGAGGTGATCTTATCGAAACGTATAAGATAATGAGGGGGCTCGACAAGGTGGATGCAGAGAGGATATTTCTGCTCAGAGGGAAAACTAAAACTCGGGGACATAGTCTCAGAATAAGGGGCTGTCCATTTAAAACTGAGATGAGGAAGAATTTCTTCTCTCAGAGGGTTGCAAATTTATGGAAATCTCTGCCCCAGAGAGCTGTGGAGGCTGGGTCATTGAATATATTTAAGGCGGAGATAGATTTTTGAATGATAAGGGAATAAAGGGTTATGGGGAGCGGGCAGGGAAGCGGAGCTGAGTCCATGATCAGATCAGACATGATCTTATTAAATGGTGTAGCAGACTCGAAGGGACAAATAGCCTACTCCTGCTCCTATTTCTTTCTTATGTTCTTATATTGAAGCACTGGCAAAAGTGCAGGAAAGATTTACAAGGCCGTTACCATAATTGAGAAGATGCAACTATCAGGAAAGATTGAGCAGTCTGAGGCTGTTATCTCTGGAAGGAGACCTCTTGAGGTATTATGTAGTTATGTTGTTGGATTAGTTATCCAGAGGCCTGGACTAATAATCTAGAGAACGCAAGTTAGTCAGTTTGAGAATTTGAATTCAGTTATTTTTTTAGAATCTGGAAATAAAAAGCTAATATCAATACAAATGACCCTGAAGCTATCAAATTGTCACAAAATCTCTACTGATTCACTGATGTTCTTTAGAAAAGGAAAGCTGCTGTTCTTACTGGTCTGGTCTATATGTGACTCCAGTCCCACACCAATATGGTTGATTCTTAACTGCCTACTGAAGTGGCCTAGCAAGACACTCAGTTTATCAAACCACTCATCATTGAAGAAGGCAGCCCACGACCACTTTCTGAGGGGAATTGGGATTGGCAATAAATGCCGGCCTTGTATGTGACATCCGCTTCCTGAAAATAAATGTCTTTTTAAAAAATGACCTGATAGGAGGTCTTTAAAATTATAAAGGGGTGGATGTAAAGAAACTGTTTGCACCTGTGAGTAAGTTCAAAACAAGGGCCTTAAATAAAAGATAGCCACTAACAGACCAAATAAAGAATTTAGAAGGAATTTATTTACAGAGACTGGTGAGAATGTGAAATTGGTGCCATGTTGAGTGGTTGAAACAGACAGCATTGATACATTTATGGAGAGACTAGGTGCATACATGAGGGAGAAGGGAATAAAAGGATAAGGAGGTAGGATGGGAAGAGGTAATTGGAGTGGGAGGAGGCATTTGTGGAATATAAACACTGGCATAGACCAATTGGGCCAAAAGGTCATTTTCTGTGCTGTAGATTCGATACAACATATTTCTGCTACTGTCTATACTTTCTATACCCAGTGAGCCATTGTTCCTATCGTCAACAAAATTGCATCTAAAAAAGGTCTATTTGATTCTGCTAAAAATGACCGTGGCGAAACATTCCCCTTGACATTTCATTGAGGAATATGTTGTGTTCCAATAGCTCTCTCTGCTGGTAGGCAAAGATACACCAAAAAATGACAAACCGTAGCCAGTGCTGTAAGAACAGCACTTGGGGTAGAGTTTACACTTTGGGCGCAATCAAGAAACCGCTCCCAAAATGTGCTGGTTAGGTTACAGTTCAAGTTTCCGCCAAAATTCATTTGCATAATCAAATGTAAAATCTTCCATGAACCAGCACAAATCGTGCAGCGTAATAGAATGTAATTGTTTCTTTCCATTAAAAAGTATTCTTTGATATATTTAAGAGCGGTAGCCTGTTGCAGTTTTATTAATATAGCTGAAAGTCGGTTTATCATCAAAAATAATATGTTGTTTTTAAAGTCCTCCACCTGTGAGCAACATGATTTAAAATCATTCAAAATGATTTGTAAAAATTACACTGAACCATTTAATAGTTTTTTGGTGTACATCAGTCAGTTTCTTAGTAAATTTAATTCTTTTTGATATTAAAAAAAAACTTTAAACGTGCCTATTACTGTGCGCCTAAGAAAATTAGCGCAATTTGAAGTGCCTTCCCCAACCAGCGCAATCACGCAATTTTGGCTTGGTTGTGTGGCCAGTTTTGTGGGCAGGGCCTGATCTGGACAAATTGTATCTTGAACCTACGTAAAAGATCACAGAAAACACGAGCACAAGTGATTTGGGGCTCAACTCACTTATGTTTAAAATTTCATAATCTTTTACATTAGTTCGGCTGATTCCACTTGGATTGCACTGATATTACTTGCAGAAATGAATGGAAACTCTGTGCCATCTTGTTCAAAAATCCTCATTAATAATACATGTTCATCTCTATGATACTATCTGATGAGAAATTATGGTAGTAATTTTTATTGCTTAAATATATACGTGCATCTGGAGTATTGTGTACAGTTTTGGTCTCCTTACCTAAGGAAGGATATACTTGCCATTGAGGGAGTGCAACGAAGCTTCACCAAACTGATTCCTGGGATGGGGAGATTGTCCTATGAAAAGAAAGACTTGGATTTATGTAGCGCCTTTTACAACCACCGGACGTCTCAAAGCGTTTTACAACCAATGAAGTAGTCACTGTTGTAATGTGGGGAAAGAGACAACCGATCTGCATACAGCAAGCTCCCACAAACAACAATGTGATAATAACCAGATAATCTGTTTTGTTATGTTGATTGAGGGATAAATATTGGCCAGGACACCAGGGATATCTCCCCTGCTCTTCTTTGAAATAGTGCCATGGAATCTTTTACATCCACCTGAGAAAGCAGACGGGGCCTCAGTTTAACAACTCATCCAAAAGATGGCACCTCTGACAGTGCAGCACTCCCTTGGAGTATCAGTCTAGATTTATGTGCTCAAGTCCCTGGAGTGAGACTTGAACCCACAACCTTCTGAATCAGAGGTGAGTGTGTTACCCACTGAGCCACAGCTGACACTGGATGGCAGTTAATGATAAGTTACTAATAACCACAGGATGGTAATTAATGCTGAGATACAGACTCCAGGGCTGATATAATTGTCACTATGAGGAGAGATTGAGTAGACCAGGCCTATATTCTCTAGGGTTTAGAAGAATGAGAGGTGATCTCATTGAAAAATACAAAATTCTTACAGGGCTTGACATGGTAGGTGCAGGGAGGATGTTTCCTCTGGCTGAGAGTCTAGAACCAGGGGTCACAGTCTCAGAATAAGGGGTCGGCCATTTAGGACTGAGATGAGGAGAAACTTCTTAACTCAGGGGGTTGTGAATCTTTGGAATTCTCTACCCCAGAGGACTGTGGAGGCTCAGTCTTTGATTATATTCAAGACAGAGATCAATAGATTTTAGAATATTAAGGAATCAAAGGACATGGGGATAGTGCAGGAAAAGTAGTTGAGATAGAAGATCAGCCATGATCTACTCGGAACTCCTACACGGTAAACGAGCCCCAGGTGGGCAGAGGAAACGTTTCACCCTCAAAGCCTCCTTGATAAAGTGCAACATGCCCACTGGCACCTGGGAATCCCTGGCCCAAGACCGCCCTAAGTGGAAGAAGAACATCTGGGAGGCGCTAAGCACCTCGGGTCTCGTTGCCGAGTGCATGCAGAAACTAAGCGCAGACAGTTGGTGACAAACCAGACTCCCCATTCACCCTTTCCTTCAACTACTGTCTGTCCCACCTGTAATAGAGACTGTAATTCCCGTATTGGACTACAGTCACCCGAGAACTCATTTTTAGAATGGAAGCAAGTCTTCCTCTATTTTGAGGGACTGCCTATGATGATAGTAATGATCTCATTGAATGGTGGAGCAGGCTCGAGGGGCTGAATGGTCTACTCCTGCTCCTAATTCTTATGTTCTTATACTTTTACATAATTGTGGCAGAGAAAAATTGATAAATCTAAATATATGAAGCAGAGGAAGATGCAAGGCAATGGGAATGGGAATGGGAATAGTTTTGGATTGAGCTAGCAAAAAGTAGGGTAAAGTTCAATATGATTTGTGCCCCTTCTATTGATGACACCATGTCATCCTAATTGGCACTTAAAAGAATAGACATGAGAGTGCAGCATATAAGTTTACAGCCTAAAATATTCTGAAATTCCATGAGCATCGATTTCTTCCACAGCATCTCTACCACCTAGAAGGACATGGGCAGCAGGCACATGGGAACTCCATCACCTTCAATTCACACCATCCTGACTTGAAAATATATTGCCGTCCCTTTATCATCACTGGGTCAAAATTCTGGAATTCCCTCCCGAACAGCGCTGTGGGAGTACCTCCACCACAGACTGCGGCGGTTCAAGAAGGCTGCAACTTCTCGAGGGCAATTAGGGATGGGGAATAAATGCTGGCCTTGCCAGCGATGCCCACATCCCAGGAACAAATAATTTTAAAAAGCAAGTATTGCAAGAATCGCTAAATTATAAGGAGAGGTAGACAAAGTGTTCTTACTAGCGAAGAGATTATTGCAATTGGCAGGGCAGATAACCTGACCAATTATAATCAAAAAAAATTAGAGCCGGTTCAAACAGAATACAGACCAAGCTCAAACTGGGCTGGTGCTCTGCGCGCGCTCAAGGCAACGTGCGCGTATGCCCGTCCTTACGTCAAGACGCAGGGTGTCGGGTCGTGCCCGGCCCGGCCTTCCATCCGAGAGGTGCGTCTTGCTGCTGTCCGTTTAAAGCACAATCCACTCGGCATCCGCAAACATGGTGAGTGTTCACCGGTGGCCACATCGGGGGAAAATCGGGTAGCGTCCGACCTACCGCCACACACCTATATTTCCTGGATATAATTAGAAACGGGGTGGTTATTTATTCATCGATGACGGGGGCGAGGAGGGAGAGAGGGGGTATTCAGGCCTCAGGCTGTCGTGGCGCGAATTGCTTCCAACGGCTTTTCTTAACATGGCGGTCTCGGGATGAAATACAGTTTGAAATTTTAAAGTTCTTCGGATCGCCTTCTGTTTCCTGCTCGGCGCGTTTCCACCTTAAAGTTACATCATTGCGGTTTGTTTATTTATAAAGTGTGCATTATAGAATCATCCGATGGTTGCAGCACCGTCGCAAGTTATTTTTTTCTCCAGATACTTATCTAACTTTTGAAAGCCACGATTGAGTCTGCCTGCACCACCCTTTCAGGCAGTGCATTCCAGATTCTAACCACTCACTGCGTAAAATAGTTTTCCCACATGTTGCCTTTGGTTCTTTTGCCAATCACCTTAAATCCGTGTCCTCTGGTTATCAACCCTTCCGCCAATGGGAACAGTTTCTATCTACTCTGTCCAGACCCCTCATGATTTTGAACATCTCTATTAAATCTCCTCCCAATCTTCTCTGCCCTAAGGAGACCAACCCCAGCTTTTCCAGTCTATTCACGGTAACTGAAGTCCCTCACGCTGGAACCATTCATGGAAATCTTTTCTGCACCCACCCGAAGGACTTCATATCCTTCCTAAAATGCGGTGCCCAGAATTGGACACAATACTCCAGTTGAAGCCGAACCAGTATTTTTTTTAAAGGAGTGGCAGTTTGCCAGAATGAGGGCTCAAGGATGGGATTTTTGAGAATTGGGGGCGATGATGGATGTTTTGAAAGGAGGTGTTTGGTACCTGAGGTCAAGCTAGCATAGGAGGGGAGGGGAGGGGGTCAGGAAGGGGTGTTGGGTGGTCAGCAGTTTAGTGGGAATGGGATCAAGGAGCAGCAGGTGGGTCTCATGGACAAGATTAGCTCCAAGGACTTGAGGGAGAAAGGAGCAAAACTAGTGCAGGTATGCAAAATGGGCTCGGGCACACTGAGGAGGTTTGGCATGGTTGAGAAGGGGGAGGCAGCTGAGTGGAATCTTAGTGACGAAGAAGAAAATAACTTGTATTTATATATTCCCTTTTACAGCCTCAGGATGTCCCAAAGTGCTTTACGGCCAATTAAGTACTTTTTGAAGTGTTGTAATATAGGAAAATGCGGTAACCAATTTGAGTACAGCAAGGTCCTACAAACACGATAAATCTGTTTTTCAGTGATATTGGTTGAGATTAATATTGGCCTGAGCGCCGGGAGAAATGCCTTGCTCTTTGTTAAAGGTGCCGCAGGATCTTTTAAGTCCACTTGAGAGAGCAGGCAAGGCCTTGGTTTAACTGAAAGATAGCACCTCCAGCAGCGGAGCACTCTCTCTACTGCACTGAAGCATTGGTCTTGATTACATGTTCAAATCTCTGGAATGCAGCTTGAACACAATATGCCAAGACTGACATATAGAACACAAAGAAATCAATGTGTAAGCCAGAGGAAGTGTTTCTCAAACAGTGCCCTGGTCAGACCGCATCTCGAGTACTATATCCACTCTAGTCACCAGCGTGCAAAGGAGGCACTTAAGTGTTGGCAGGGGTTTGGAGAAGAGGCACATGTCTGACCCCTAACGTCAAATGAAGAAAGACTGGAGAAATTGAAAGGTGATCTTATAGAGGTTTACAAGATAGTAACTGGTATGAAAAAGGTAAATTTTGAATGCCCTCAAACTCTTCCACTATTAAGAGGAGGGCACAAGTTCAAATTAGTAAAAGATAAATTTAGGCCTGATATCAGGAAGGTTCTTCATACAAAAGAATAATCATGGAATGGACTTCTTAGAAGAGTGGTGGAGACAAATCCCTGGAAATGTATCAAAAAAATAAGATGCTACAGTCTGAGTGTAGCGTCCTTCTGGATGGATATCGTAAATGGCCTTCCATGGTTATATTTAGGTGAATTCTGAAAAAGTTCAAAGAAATAAAAATAGCTTTCAAAGGCAAGAATTAGGTCAGTTGCCACTTGGACAAACCTTCCTTTTCTTGGATATTCCTAGTAAGTTATTAGTGAATTTTCTTGCTGGTAACAGCTATTTAAAAAAAAAATAAGCCTGGTCTTTAAGTAACAACGAAAGGAATGTTGTTGCGTTAAAGTGAAATATTCCCAGCTACTCGAAGGCTGATTCTGTTAACCCGGCAGTCTGTTTGGGGGGGGGGCCATTTAGTTGAAACTTTGTTATGCTTTTCTTTTAAAGCCCGTCTTACGAAATCTTCTGGTAGTAAAATGGTTTACTTTAAACAAATGTATAAATCTCTTTAAATGTTGCTTTGTAGTATTTAGAAAGTATGACTTGTATTATGATAACGTGGTACTTACAAAATGTGTGAAAAGTCTGCCTCCTTAGAAGGCAATTCTATCCTCTCGTTTTATGTAAGGTTTGTTTGTCTGTAAAAGCTAACTTGGATCACAAAGCCCTTTTTTTAAAAAAAACATTCTTACGCACTGCCTTTCCATTTCCTTGTATAGGTTAACTTCACAGTAGATCAGATACGTACGATTATGGACAGAAAATCCAACATTAGGAATATGTCTGTAATTGCCCATGTCGATCATGGCAAATCTACTTTAACTGACTCCTTGGTGTGTAAAGCAGGAATCATCGCTTCAGCCCGTGCAGGAGAAACGAGGTTTACAGACACCCGCAAAGATGAACAAGAAAGGTGCATCACGATCAAATCTACGTAAGTGTCACTGTGGCACCCAGATATAAGGGAATTTATTATAGGGGAGGGCTGTAATCTGTGGAAGATAAAAAATGAATCTATCCCGTGACCCGTTTCCAGGGATTTGTCTCCACCGCTCCACCAAGAAGTCCATTCCATGCGATTATTCTTTTGTATGAAGAACCTTCCTGACATCAGTCCTAGATTTACCTTTTACTAATTTGAACTTGTGTCCTCCTCTTATACTGTTATATGAATGTAGAATCATGGGAAATTACAGCATAGAAACAGATCATTTGGCCCATCTAGTCCACTTTGATGTTCTCTCTATATGAGCCACCTAGTCAACACTTGGTGTATGGAACAAGTAACTGAAAATAGACAGCTATTTACTTGGTGCTTCAGCAATCTTGTCATTGCAGCTATTTATGCAAACTTCAATGTTTACACTGACCTGATGGACTACAGTCTAATAAATCAGTTTTTTTTTTGCACTAAAAAAATGAATTATACAATCATTTGAATTGAGTAATATAAATTACTCAAAGTCAGAATTTGGTGCTTTAAAAACCTTGAATTGTCAAACGATTAATATAAAATGACCTTAAATTAAGAGGAGTAAACTGGTAAATTCTGATCAACTGAAATGAATGCTTTTTGCACTGTGTTCCTGGATCCAGGAGCTGGCTGGGGGTGCTTGTGAATTGTGCATGTATGCAGCAGATTTGTTTGGCTCTTTTTATGAAGTCTCACACACTTTTCCTGGCCAAGAGGGTAGACTGAGGACTCACTTGGTGCCCGGTTACTGGGAAATATGGGAATTTTTTGAGGATGTAACTAGTAGAGTGGATAAGGGAGAACCAGTGGATGTGGTGTATTTGGACTTTCAAAAGGCTTTTGACAAGGTCCCACACAAGAGATTAGTATGCAAAATTAAGGCACATGGTATTGGAGGTAATTTATTGACGTGGATAGAGAACTGGTTTGCAGACAGGAAGCAAAGAGTAGAAATAAACGGGTCCTTTTCAGAATGGCAGGCAGTGACTAGTGGGGTACCGCAAGGTTCAGTGCTGGGACCTCAGCTATTTACAATATATATAAATGATTTAGATGAAGGAATTGAATGTAATATCTCCAAGTTTGCAGATGACACTAAGCTGGGTGGCAGTGTGAGCTGTGAGGAGGATGCTAAGATGCTGCAGGGTGACTTGTGACAGGTTAGGTGAGTAGGCAAATGCATGGCAGATGCAGTATAATGTGGATAAATGTGAGGTTATCCACTTTGGTGGCAAAAACAGGAAGGCAGATTATTATCTGAATGGTGACAGATTAGTAAAAGGGGAGGTGTAACGAGACCTGGGTGTCATGGTACATCAGTCATTGAAAGTTGGCATGCAGGTACAGCAGGCAGTAAAGAAAGCAAATGGCATGTTGGCCTTCATAGCGAGAGGATTTGAGTATAGGAGCAGGGAGGTCTTACTGCCTTGGTGAGACCACACCTTGAGTATTGTTTGCAGTTTTGATCTAATCTGAGGAAGGACGTTCTTGCTATTGAGTGAGTGCAGCGGAGGTTCACCAGACTGATTCCCGGAATGGCAGGACTGACATGAAGAAAGACTGGATCAACTAGGCTTATATTCACTGGAATTTAGAAGAATGAGGGGGAATCTCTTAGAAGCATATAAAATTCTGACGAGATTGGACAGATTAGATGCAGGAAGAATGTTCCAGATGTTGGGGAAGTCCAGAACTAGGACTAAGGATAAGGTGTAATCCATATAGGACTGAGATGAGGAGAAACTTTTTCACCCAGAGAATTGTGAACCAATGGAATTCTCTACCACAGAAAGTTGTTGAGTCCAGTTCGTTGGGTATATTGAAAAGGGAATTAGATGTGGTCCTTACGGCGAAATAGATCATGGGGGTATGGAGAGAAGGCAGGAGTGGGGTACTGAAGTTGCATGATCAGCCATGATCATATTGAATGGTGGTGCAGACTCGAATGGCCTGCTCCAGCACCTATTTTCTGTATGACTGTATCTTACTGATCATTCTCAGCAGTGACATGGTTAAAATGAAGTTTTTGTGGGGAATTGTGGCCATAATGTGAAGTCTACTTAAGAATTTGACATTAAATATTCCCAGGTGCTTCTACTGTTTCATCTTTGTATATAGAGACAATCATAAGTACTTAAGAACCAAGTTCAATTTTTTTTAAATCAGGTGTAATTTTTTTTCTTGCTTTTTTCTTGCAGGGCTATCTCTCTGTATTACGAGCTGTCAGAAAATGACTTAGCCTTCATCAAACAATGCAAGGATGGTAGTGGCTTCCTTATCAACCTGATTGATTCACCAGGGCATGTTGACTTTTCATCTGAAGTAACAGCTGCTCTCCGTGTCACTGACGGTGCTCTTGTTGTGGTAGATTGTGTCTCAGGTAAAATTAGAGTTTAAGATCTATTTGTTTTTACTTTTCAACAAGTGGAGAAATACTTGCAGTCTGATCATCCAGCCATCAACTAAATTCTTAGTGGTCACAGTTGGTCAATTTTAGTCAATGTCACCATTTTAAATTAGTGCATTTCTTCCCTACTTTGAAATTCCAGTGCAGTGTATTGTTTAAAATAGTGGTCATATATTTAATATGGTGGTCATGCATTTATTCTTGGGGGCAGAAGGTGTTATTGATTGACCAGACTCTGCTCCATCATTTTTTTTTAAAGTGAAACTATTAAATATCCAGCCGCACAAGCTTGTAACAAACCACCAAAATGTTAAAGAAAGGTGTTTTTTTTTCTGAAAGGGAGAGGGCCTCTTGAGTAATTGAGTTGGACTTCATTTTTCAGGGGTGTGTGTACAGACTGAAACAGTGTTGCGTCAGGCCATCGCAGAGCGGATTATGCCTGTGCTGATGATGAACAAGATGGACCGTGCCCTCCTGGAGCTGCAGCTTGATCCTGAGGCCCTTTTCCAAACTTTCCAGCGTATTGTGGAGAATGTTAACGTCATCATCTCCACATATGGAGAAGGCGAGACAGGGCCTATGAGCAATATTATGGTGAGTCGTGGGTTTCCTGCCGTGTGTGAAATGTGTCTTGTACAAAATGGTGATTGCTGGCTAGTTTTCACAGTCACTGTGTTGTATATTGAGTTGCAATTCTTGCAGTGATCACTGACTTGTATTATTGTGCATTGAGCTCTAAAATACATTCGTCCTTTTCGGTAATGGCAAATGCTGTTTCCAAGCTGTTGTTGTTAAAGATGTTATAGCAGCGCATTTGGAAAGCAGTGACAGGATCGGTCCAAGTCAGCATGGATTTATGAAAGGGAAATCATGCTTGACAAATCTTCTAGGGTTTCTTGGGGATGTAACTAATAGAGTGGATAAGGGAGAACCAGTAGATGTGGTGTATTTGGACTTTCAAAAGGCTTTTGACAAGGTCCCACACAAGAGATTAGTGTGCAAGATTAAGGCACATGTGATTGGGGATAATGTATTGACGTGGATAGAGAACTGGTTGGCAGACAGGAAGCAAAGAGTGGTAATAAACGGATCCTTTTCAGAATGGCAGGCAGTGACTAGTGTAAGGGGTGGTTTTCAGGGGGTCAGCTTTCCCTTCTGACCTTAAATGAGCGGTTCCGAATCGCTCCCACACCCTTGGTTCTAGACACTGGAATTATGAAGGGACTGTGACAGACTTGGACAGACAATCGGTTTCAAGGTAGGAAGCAGGTATGGCTTTATTGTGTTTAAAAAGAAGTAAAAGGCACACCTTTAATAACACACACAGAATAGGAATACCCTTACACACTGAGGGGTACAACACATTGAATAAAATGTCAAACTACAGCCTGTGGGGGAAAAGAATACAGCTTAAACTCTAAATGGGGTAAAGAGGAGAATGCAGATACATTTACACAAGTTATCCCAGCCCCCCCCCCCCTCCAATTCCCCTAACTAACTAAGTTATAGCTCTGGGGTTTCAGGGGCCATGCTCACCAAACCCCAACTCCGGGGTTCGCCTTAGTTGTCCACATTCTGTAGTCTGTACCCCTTGGTAGCATAGGACCAGCTTGTAGAGTGGAAAATCTTCGGTTTTGTCGGGTTGGTTCCACTTGACTGTTTGGTTGGTCGCGATGGCCCGCAACTTTCCAATCGTT
Source organism: Pristiophorus japonicus (assembly GCF_044704955.1). Taxonomy (NCBI): domain Eukaryota; kingdom Metazoa; phylum Chordata; class Chondrichthyes; family Pristiophoridae; genus Pristiophorus; species Pristiophorus japonicus. The sequence continues at coordinate 47,702,933 of NC_091978.1, forward strand.
GTTTTGACAGCCTGTTTGCTGTCGTGGTGCTGTCCTTCTGGGTTTTAGAGATTCCTTTCGCCGATGTTTCGGGGTCCCACTTTTCGAGGCTGGTTAGAACTTAGGCAACGAGACTGCTAACTTAATAGTGTCTCTAGAAGCACACCGAACTGCCAGAACAGGCCTTCAATGATACTAAAACAGGCATCCTTATCTTTGCGCCAAATCAGTTCTTGGGCTTTGTTTAAACTGTTCTGTCCATTGATTTTCAAAGGTCTCCTTTGTCAGTGTTTTTGCTGGGCTAGTCAGCAGTAACTCGATTAGGGTGTGATGATGTGCTATCACTGGTTTTGCATTGACTTTGGGCCCATGATTTCCATTGTGCTTGATTGGGTAATTTGATTATCTCTTAGGGGGTGAATTGGTGTTGCATAGTTCCCCCAGACTGTCTGGGATCCTTAATTCACGAATTTGCTTCACGGAGGTTAACCCCACCTCCTGTATTCGGTAACTGTTTTTTGCAGCCAAAATGTTATAGAATCTTACAATTGATATGCTCCTTCCCATAGATGTATAGCGGATCTCAGGCTTCTGTAATTTAGGTCCATTTTGAATTCCCTTTCCTAGGAGTCCAAACACTGGGCGGGGTGTTGGGGGGGGGGGGGGTCTCCATGAATGCATCCCCCTTTTATCCCCTGTAGGCTTCATCTGCCCCTTTAAACTAATTTTAAAAGTCCAGAAAGGGGTTCTTCTCCTCTGCAGGGGAAAGGTACCAAGAATCTTTGTGAAATATTGGTAAAGTTTACACTAGTGCTGGGACCCCAGTACTTACAATGTACATTAATGACTTAGACAAAGGAATTGAATGTAATATCTCCAAGTTTGCAGATGACACTAAGCTGGGTGGCAGTGCGAGCTGTGAGGAGGGTGCTAAGAGGCTGCAGGGTGACTTGGACAGGTTAGGTGAGTGGGCAAATGCATGGCAGGTGCAGTATAATGTGAGGTTATCCACTTTGGTGGCAAAAACAGGAAGGCAGATTATTATCTGAATGGTGACAGATTAGTAAAAGGGGAGGTGCAACGAGACCTGGATGTCATGGTACATCAGTCATTGAAGATAAGCATGCAGGTACAGTAGGCAGTAAAGAAAGCAAATGGCATACTGGCCTTCATAGCGTGGGGATTTGAGTATAGGAGCAGGGAGGTCTTGCTGCAGTTGTACCGGGCCTTGGTGAGACCACACCTTGAGTATTGTCTGCAATTTTGGTCTTCTAATCTGAGGAAGGACGTGCTTGCTGTTGAGGGAGTGCAGCGAAGGTTCACCAGACTGATTCCCGAGGTGGCAGGACTGACATATGAGGAAAGACTGGATCGGCTAAGCTTATACTCACTGGAATTTAGAAGGAGAGGGGATCTCATAGAAACTTGCAAAATTCTGACGGGACCGGACAGATTAGATGCAGGAAGAATGTTCCCGATGTTGGGGAAGTCCAGAACCAGGGGACACAGTCTAAGGATAAGGAGTAAGCCATTTAGGACCGAGATGAGGAGAAACTTTTTCACCGAGAATTGTGAACCTGTGTAATTCTCTGCCACAGAAAGTTGTTGAGTCCAGTTCGTTGGACATATTCAAAAGGGAATTAGATGTGGCCCTTACGGCTAAAGGGATCAGAGGGAATGGAGAGAAGGCTGGGGAGGGGTACTGAGGTTGAATGATCAGCCATGATCATGTTGAATGGCAGTGCAGGCTCGAAGAGCCGAATCGCCTGCTCCTGCACCCATTTTCTATGTTTCTATGTAACTCTCCTCAATGTGAATGAGAAGTTAAGTCAAACTATATTCTTATAAAGTGTATAAATCCTGGGGAAAAGGCATTTAGCCTATCAAACTTGCACTTTCCACAGAGTGTGTGCTACCTCTACACAATTGTGGATTCTCCTAGTTTGAGATTTTGATTATGTAGCTTTTAATATTAATGTGTTAAGAGTCACTGTGAATATAATTTGAGCTGGCTTGTTTCAATTTGTATTTTGAGAGCAGGCTGCTTCATCCGTCCTCATTATTTAGATTATTTTATATGTTGCTGTTTTTAAAAAGGTTTTTAAAAATATTGCAGTAAAAATTAATTTTTAAATCTCTCTAGCTGTGTGGTTCAGAAAGCATTCCCTGTCTGATTCCCTAGATTGATCCCATCATTGGTACCGTTGGGTTTGGGTCTGGCTTGCATGGCTGGGCTTTCTCACTGAAGCAGTTTGCTGAGATGTACGTTACCAAGTTTGCCAAAACAGAAAAAACTCAACTGTCTGCAGCAGATCGTGCAAGGAAAATAGAAGACATGATGAAGAAACTGTGGGGAGAAAGGTAAATGCATTAAAAAAGAAAATTGCTCAATTTTCTTTCTCTATCTTGTCTCCGCAGAAGGGATTCACCACCATGTAGTTGCTTTCAGCTTTGTCCTTGGCAGTTTCTGCTGAGAGATAGCTGCTAAAGATTTTGACTAGTCTCAAGTAAAGTAGTAAGTAGAGCAATTTGCACGTATTTCGTGCTTTTAACATTATGGCCTGTAATTTGCAGTCGGAGGCGTACCTACGGAGTATGTCTCCGACCCGATTGTTTTAATAAAAAATCTGCACCTACCTTCAGGCTCCCCGGCTTCAGAGACTTCCAGTCCTGGGCTTGCAGGTATACGCCTGCGTAAAGGCCTACGGATCCCAAGCACGCAGGCAGTTCCAGGCATAGAGTTTCGTGGGCATTTGCTGGGCAGTAATTGGGTAAATAGCCCAACTCTGCACCAGCGAAAGTAGGTTTTGGGTCAGTGTGGTAGATTTGTCAAGGCGAACCGTGACAGATCGCAAGTTCCAGGTTTTCGTGCATGCAGAAACCCGGAAGTTGCGGGGCCTTTTTGATGGCTTACAATGGCGTACACTGCGAGAGCGCAAAATCTGGGCCAATATGTCCCCAATTGCCCTCATAGGCTTCAAGATTTGAATTACCCGAACTTAGGAGCCTCGGTATCACACGCTTGCTGGAGAGAAGTTTGAAGGAAGCGGAATTTCCTATGGTGTTTCTTGTCCGTCTAGTTATTGGCATGTTGAGTGAGCGCTGTGCCATTACTTGAAATAACTATTTTTGTAAATAATTGCCTCAAAACAACTGATCTTGTTGAAGATCTTGTGATGAATTTAGTAGTGTCAATTATTCTTGTAATTCTGTCAGGTATGATTCACTTTCTGTTTATAAGGCAAATGCTCATTAATATAGTTCAACTAGTCAGCAGTAATATTTTAGAGAACATTATTGTTGTCTGGATGAGTTGGAGAGGAATGTCCCATGGCATTGGGGTAGACAGAAGAAATTGGTCATTTTCTATGTCATCGAGAGTTTGGGGGGGCGGGTGCTAAAGTGAACTGTCCATTACCATCTGCTGTGGTTTGCTCAGATACCTATGAACTTTCCTTTTACTCCCAGGTTCTTTGACCCTGCTACAGGCAAATTTAGCAAGAATCCAACAAATGCCGAAGGGAAGAAACTGCCTCGTACTTTCTGCCAGCTCATCCTGGATCCTATCTTTAAGGTGGGGTGTTTGTTGTTTTTATGCAAGTTGAATAATTACACTGTAATCTGATCTAGGAATTTGGGTGACATCTTAAACTTTATATTCATTTTTTTTCTCAGTTCTAAGAATTTCAAGAATGAATCCAAAATTCCATAGAAAATTGTACTATCGGCCCAATTTGCTTTGCCCCTGAAACTCATTTTCTGCTTTAGCAGCCAATCTCAGCCAGGGCAGCACTGGGCATTGCAGTGCCTCTAGACCAAGGGCTCATATTCCAGGTTAATGTCTAGTGACCCCTATAAGGATGCGTGTGGGAGAGGAAAGGATTGGGTTTGACTGCTTCTTCCCTTCAATAAAGGAGCCCACTGATGGTTACTATTCAGCCTGTTGCATGAACTATGCCCTCTTGACTGCAGCCTCCTGTGGAATTGTACCTTGGCATGAAATCAAAAGGATAACTTGTAAGGTGGTACAAGGCATCTATGTGATGAGTTATTATGAAGAGACTTCACCAAGGAAGAGGATGCTGCCATAGATATAGTGAAGGAGGAGGTAGTAGAGGCACTTGATAAAAATTGATAAAGAAGAGGTATTAGAAAGGCTGCCTGTATTTAAAGTAGATAAATCAACAGGAGCAGATGGGATGCATCCTAGGATGCTGAGGGAATTGAAGGCGGAAATCACTGAGGTACAGGCCATAACATTCTAGTCCTCCATAGATACGGGGGTGGTGCCAGAGGTACTGGAGAACTGCAAATGTTACACCCAGTAACTGCAGCCCAGTCAGTTAATCCTCGGTAGTGGGGAAGCTTTTAGAAACCGTAATCGGGAACAAAATTAACAGTCACTTGGATAGGGGTGGATTAATTAAGGAAAGCCAGCACGGATTTGTTAAAGGCAAATTGTGTTTAACCAACTTGATCGAGTTTTTTGATGAGGTAACAGAGAGGGCTGACGAGGGTAATACAGTAGATGTAGTGTACATGGATTTCCAAAAGGCGTTGAGAAAGTGCCACATAATAGGCTTGCCAGCAAAATTGAAGCCTGTGGAATAACGAGGATAGTGGCAGCCTTTTTGCGAAATTGGCTAAGTGACAGGAAGCAGGGAGTAGTGGGTGAACGGTTGTATTTTGGACAGGAGGAAGGTATACAGTGGTGTTCCCCAGAGGTCGATTCTCGGACCACTGCTTTTCTTGATACATATTAATGACTTGGACGTGGGTGTACAGGGCGCAATTTCAAAATTTGCAGATGACCCAAAACTTGGTAGCATAGTGAACAGTGAGGAAGAGAGTGTTAGACTTCAGGAAGACATAGGCTGGTAAAATGGGCAGACACGTGGCAGATGAAATTTAACCTAGAAAAATGTGATGTGATGCATTTTGGTAGAAAAAATGAGAGGACATGTAAACTAAATGCTACAATTCTAAAGCAGGTGCTCAAACAGAGAAACTTGGGGGGAGCTGGGCGGGTTGAGAAAAAGGCTCATGGGATCCTGGGCTTCATAAATAGACGTATAGAATACATAAGTGTAAAACACTGGTTCATCCCAACTGGAGTACTTTGTCCTTCGAGAAGGTGCAGAAAAGATTTATGAGAATGATTCCCAGAATGAGAGACTTCAGTTACGTTGATAGACTGGAAAAGCAGAGAAGATTGACTGGAGATTTGATAGAGGTACTCAAAATCATGAGGGGTCTAGACAGGCAAGATCTAGTGAAACTGTTCCCATTGGCAGAAAGGTCGAGAACCAGAGGACACAGATTTAAGGTGATTGGCAAAAGAACCAAAGATGACTAAGAAAAATCATTTTTTAATCGATGATTAAGATCTGGAATGCACTGCCTGAAAGGGTGGTGGAGGCAGGCTCAATTTTATCTTTCAAAAGGGAATTGGATAAGTATCTGAAGAAAAAAGAATTGCAGGACTATGGGGAAAGGGCAGGGGAGTGGGACTAGCTGAGAGTTGGCATGGGCTTTACTGCCTGAATGGCCACCTTCCGTGCTGTAACCATTCTATGATTCTATGACTGAACAGTGGCAGGGTCCTTTGCCAGGGTGGAAGGGAAAATCTGAAGAATCAACTCTTTTGCGCCTCATGGTAACTGGCATAAGAGTCACATTAGCAAAAGCATCTCACTCTTACAATTTATGAGACCTTTTCTGCCTTCAGGTAACCATCTTCATTCAGCTACTTAAAACAATCAAGGTGATGTGTTGTCCAAGTGCATCTGTTATCTTAAAAGTGCCAGCCTTGACTTAGTGGGGTAGCACTCTGGCCTCTCAGTCAGAAAATCATTGTTTCAAGCCTCTCTCCAGGACTTGAGCACACAATGTTGGCTGAAACTCCAATGCAGCACTGAGGGAAGTGCTGCCATTCGGATGAGCTGTTAAACTGAGATCCCATCTGCACTCTCGGGTGGATGTAAAAGATCACGTGGCACAATCACGCTCTTTCTCTCTCATGAAAACACCTGGATTCTGTGTTCTGAAATTCAGAATATAATGGATAAGGCATTGTTTTCCAGGAGGAGGTAGTAGAGAAATTGGATAGGATAAAAATAGTTGGAGGAGATACTTTTAACGGTTGGCAACGCTCAAAGTAGGTTGCTGAGGAAGTAAGAGTGGAAATTGTAGAGGTTCTGGCCACAATCTTCCAATTCTCCTTCGATGTGGAAGTGGTGCCAGAGGACTAGAGGGTTGCAAATGTTAACCCCATGTTCAAAAAAGGGAAGAGGGATAAACCCGTCCACTACAGGCCAGTCAGCCTTTCCGTGGTGTTGGGGAAACTTTTAGATAAGACATTTGATAAAGTACTATATAATAAACATGTTGGCAAAATTAAAGCCCATGGGATTAAAGGGACAGTGGCTACATGGATGTGAAATTGGCTAAGGGACAGAAAACAGAGCAGTGGTGAACAGTTATTTTTCAGACTGAAGGAAAGTATACAGTGGTGTCCCCCAGGGGCCAGTATTATACTACTATTTCAATATATATTAATGACCTGGACTTGGGTAACCAGGGCATAATATCAAAATTTACAGATATGTAATTCAGAAATGTAGTAAACAGTAAGGGAGAGTAACAGACTTCAGGAGGACATAGGCAGACACATGGCAGATGAAATTTAATGCAGAGAAATGTGAAATGATTCATTTTGGTAGGAAGAATGAGGAGAGGCAATATCAACTAAATGATACAATTTTAACGGAGGTGTAATCACAGAGACCTGGAGATGTGCATACACAAACCATTGAAGGTGGCAGGACAAGTTAAGAAGGCTGTTAAGGCATATGGGATCCTTGGCTTTATAAATAGAGGCATAGGTTAGAAAAGCAAGGAAGTTTTGCTAAACCTTTATAAAACACTGGTTAGGCTCTAGCTGGAGTATTGTGGCCAATCACAGGCACCACACTTTAGGAAGGATGTCAAGGCCTTGGAGAGGGTGCAGAGGAGATTTACTAGAATGCTACCAGGGATGTGGGAGTTCAGTTATGGGGAGAGATTATAAATTTACATAACAAGTTATGAATGTGATGGAAGCAGATTCAATAGTAACATTCAAAGGGAATTGGATAACTACTTTTAAGGGGAAAATTTGCAGGGCTATGAGGAAAGAGTAGAGGAGTTGAATAGATCTTTCGAAGAGCTGGCATAGAAACGATGGGCCAGATGGCCTCCTGTGCTGCATCATTTTATGATTCTTCCAGTGCTGTCTGCTACATCTGTATTTTGTCTGTCCACAGATCTTTGATGCCATCATGAATTTCAAGAAGGAGGAGACTGCAAAAATGATCAAGAAGCTGGATATCAAGCTCGACTCTGAAGACAAAGAAAAGGAAGGCAAACCTTTGCTAAAGGTAATCTCTGTAATATCACCCATCTCTGACCCTGCCTCAGCCCATCTGCTGCTGAAACCTTCATCCATGCTTTTTTACCTCCAGATTCTGTTATTCCAATGCTCTACTGGCCGTGCTTCTATCTTCTTGGTAGCAATACAGTGGAGAAGGATTTCCTGGAGTGTATAAGGGATGGTTTTCTAGACCAATATGTCATGGAACCAACTAGAGAGCTGGCCATCCTAGACTGGGTGATGTGTAATGAGAAAGGATTAATTAGCAATCTTGTTGTGCGAGGTCCCTTGGGGAAGAGTGACCATAATGTGGTAGAATTCTTCATTAAGATGGAGAGTGACACAGTTAATTCAGAGACTAGGGTCCTGAACTTAAAGAAAGGTAACTTCGATGGTATGAGACATGAATTGGCTAGAATAGACTGGCGAATGATACTTAAAGAGTTGACGGTGGATAGGCAATGGTAAACATTTAAAGATCACATGGATGAACTTCAACAATTGTACATCCCTGTCTGGCGCAAAAATAAAACGGGGAAGGTGGCTCAATCGTGGCTAACAAGGGAAATTAGGGATAGTGTTAAATCCAAGGAAGAGGCATATAAATTGTCCAGAAAAAGCAGCAAACCCGAGGACTGGGAGAAATTTAGAATTTGGAGGGGGTAAACAGTATGAGAGTAAGCTTGCAGGGAACATAAAAACTGACTGGAAAAGCTTCTAAATATATGTGAAGAGAAAAAGATTAGTGAAGACAAATGTAGATCCCTTGCAATCAGAATCAGATGAATTTATAATGGGGAACAAAGAAATGGAAGACCAATTGAACAAATACTTTGGTTCTGTCTTCACAAAGGAAGACACAAATAACCTTCCGAAATACTAGGGGACTGAGGGTCCAGTGAGAAGGAGGAACTGAAGGAAATCCTTATTAGTCAGGAAATTGTGTTAGGGCAATTGATAGGATTGAAGGCCGATAAATCCCCAGAGCCTGAAGGCAGATAAATCCCCAGGGCCTGATGGTCTACATCCCAGAGTACTTTAGGAAGTGACCCTAGAAATAGTGGATGTGTTGGTGGTCATTTTTCAACATTATATAGACTGGATTAGTTCCTATAGATTGAGGGCAGCTAATGTAACCCCACTTTAAAAAAGGAGCGAGAGAGAAAGCAGGGAATTATAGACCGGTTAGCCTGAAATCAGTAGTGGGGAAAATGTTGGAATCAATTATTAAAGATATAATAGCAGCGCATTTGGAAAGCAGTGACCAGATCGGTCCAAGTCAGCATGGATTTATGAAAGCATGCTTGACAAATTTTCTAGAACTTTTTGAGGATGTAACTAGTAGAGTGGACAAGGGAGAACCAGCGGATGTGGTGTATTTGGACTTTCAAAAGGCTTTTGACAAAGTCCCACACAAGAGATTAGTGTGCAAAATTAAAGCACATGGTATTGGGGGTAATGTATTGACGTGGATAGAGAACTGGTTGGCAGACAGGAAGCAAAGAGTAGGAATAAACGGGTCCTTTTCAGAATGGCAGGCAGTGACTAGTGGGGTACTGCAAGGTTCAGTGCTGGGACCCCAGCTATTTACAATATACATTAATGATTTAGACGAAGGAATTGAAGGTAATATTTCCAAGTTTGCAGATGACACTAAGATGCGTGGCAGTGTAAGCTGTGAGGAGGCTGCAGGGTGACTTGGACAGGTTAGGTGAGTGGGCAAATGCATGGCAGATGCAGTATAATGTAGATAAATGTGAGGTTATCCATTTTGGTGCAAAAACAGGAAGGCAGAATATTATCTGAATGGTGACAGATTAGGAAAAGGGGAGGTGCAACGAGATCTGGGTGTCCTGGTACATCAGTCATTGAAAGTTGGCATGCAGGTACAGCAGGCGGTGAAGGTAAATGGCATGTTGGCCTCCATAGCGAGAAGATTTGTGTATAGGAGCAGGGAGGTCTTACTGCAGTTGTACAGGGCCATGGTGAGGCCACACCTTGAATATTGTGTACCGTTTTGGTCTGCTAATCTGAGGAAGGACATTCTTGCTATTGAGGGAGTGCAGCGAAGATTCACCTGACTGATTCCTGGGATGGCCGGACTGACATATGAAGAAAGACTGGATCGACTAGGTTTATATTCACTGGAATTTAGAAGAATGAGAGGGGATCTCATAGAAACATAAAATTCTGACTGGATTAGACAGGTTAGATGCAGGAAGAATGTTCCGGATGTTGGAAGTCCAGAACCAGGGGTCACAGTCTAGGGATAAGGCGTAAGCCATTTAGGACCAAGCTGAGGAGAAACTTCTTCACTCAGAATTGTGAACCTGTGGAATTCTCTACCACAGAAAGTTGTTGAGGCCAGTTCGTTAGATATATTCAAAAGGGAGTTAGATGTGGCCCTTACGGCTAAAGGGATCAAGGGGAATGGAGAGAAAGTAGGAATGGGGTACTGAAGTTGCATGATCACCATGATCATATTGCATGGTGGTGCAGGCTCGAAGGGCCGAATGGCCTACTCCTGCACCTATTTTCTATGTTTCTACCCTCCTTAAACGTAACCTCATCCAACAGTTTGCTGCCCGTATCCTAACTAGCACCAAGTCCCATTCACCCATCACCCCTGTGCTCGCTGACTGTTCACTGTCCAGCAACGCCTTGATTTTTAAAGTTCTTATCCTCATGTTCAAATTTCCCAATGGCCTCACCCCATCCTACTTCTGTATTCTACTCCATCCCTACAACCCTCCCGAGTACTCAGCGTTCTTCCAACTCTAGCCTCTTGTGAAACTGCCACTTTCTTTGCGCCACCATTGCCGGTCGTGCCTTCAGTATAGGCCCCAAGCTGTGGAATTCCATCCTTAAATCACTCCACCTCACTCTATAATTTAAGTTTGAGTAGTTGAATCTTCGACCTGAAAACAACAGATAAATTAACATCTGCAGTGTGAACCCTTCGTCAGAACTGATCTGTTTTCTCCACTAATGCCTACTGACCAACTGAATGTTTTCAGTTTTTGTTTAATTTCTAGCATCTTTAGTTTATTTTGCTTTTTGTTTAGATCCTGAATGTGTTTTGGGGGGAAAGGGATAAAGTTAAATATTGTGTTTGGTTACACAGGCTGTGATGCGCCGTTGGTTGCCCGCAGGAGAAGCCCTGCTGCAGATGATTGCCATCCATTTACCTTCACCAGTTACGGCTCAGAGATATCGGTGTGAGCTCCTCTACGAAGGACCGCTTGATGACGAGGCTGCTCTGGGTAAGCAGCACCCAGAAGTTTACTATGTAATAAATCTTGTAAAAGATTGAACGGTGTTGAAATAGATGAGCATTCCAATAACATCTTTTTTGTTTCCTACCTCAATTTTGTTTTTTGTATAAACAAGATCAGAGTGTCTTTTGAAAGGCTACTAGGGGACTATTTCTAATAACGGCTGTTGGGCTTATCCCCCCCTAGTTTTGTGAGTAATTAATAACCTTTAGAACATATTTTTTTTAATAGAAGGACTCTGAATCCCTTTTTTTCCGAAGAATGCGTTGTATTTATATGTGCAGTATAACTGTACTGAGATTGATTGGAAGGTTGAAGACTTTAAATCAGTTAAGGAAAAGAATTCCATCCCCCTCTCCCAGGTAATGGGCAACTTTAAAATTAAAAGCACCATTAGCTTTCTCTGAGAATCTTGTGCAGAATGGCCAGAATGTTACCAGCCCTGTGAGTTTGGAGGCGGGCCTGCTGTCAAAATGGCTGATTGACAGTCTGCTCTGAACCCGGCACTAAGCGACGTGTCAGGCAATTGAGGTAGTTAAGAAGCTGCTTACAGCTTTTTTAAGTAACATTTTACTGAATGAATTTTTCTAAGTTTTTAACGAGGTTCTCGCCCCTCTGAGATCACGTCAGGTAAGTGTGTTGGGTTCTCAGCAACTCTGGATTGGTTTGAATAGTTCACAGCTGCAAAAGTGGTATGAAAGTTGCCATTTCACAGCTGTTCAATTTCCTATCTTAAAAGCTGGAACCTTCATGATTTGGAGTGCACTTTTCAGCTTTAACGAGGTTTGAAATGTTTGCAATGGATTCTATCTAGTGTAACTTCCTTGGAGCAACCTCTCTCACCATTGACAGATCGCTTCTATCATCTCACTTCAGCTGCCATAGACTAGTTACAGCACGGAAGAAGGCCATTTGGATCGTTGAGCCCCCGCTGACCCGTAGCTAGTCCAACTCCCCCGCCCTTTCCCCGTAGTCCTTGAAGAAAAAAAATTCCTTTAGATACTAATCCAGCTCCCTCTTGAAATATAAAATTGATTTTGCCTCTAGTACCCTCTCGGGTAGTGCATTCCAGATCTTGACCACTCGCTGTGTATATAAAAAAAAAAGTTTTTTCCTACGTTGCCATTGGTTCTTTTACCAATCAGCTTAGATCTGTGTCTTCTGGTTTGCGACCCTTCTGCCAATGGAACAGTTTCTATCTACTCTGTCCAGACCCCTCATGATTTTGAACACCTTTCTCAAATCTCCTCTCAATTTCTGCTCCAAGGAGAACAACCCCAGTTTCTCGAGTCTATCCATGTAACTGAAGTCCCTCATCCCTGGACTCATTCTCGTAAGTCTTTTCTGCACCCTCCAGTTAGGGCCGAACCAGTGTTTTATACAGGTTCTTCATAATTTCCACACTTTTGTACTCTTGTACCTCTATTTATGAAGCCCAGGATCCTGTAAGTCTTTTTAACTACTTTCTCAACCTGGCATGCTACCTTCAACGATTTATGCACACCTACTCCCAGGTCTCTCTATTCGTGCACCCTCTTTAGGATTGTACCATTTAGTTTCTATGTTCTCTCATTCTTTCTACTAAAATGCATCACTGCACTTTGCTGCATTAAATTTCATCTGCCCATTTCACTAGCCTGTCTGTCTTCCTGAAGTCGTATCACTCTCCTCACTGTTCACTATATTTCCATCTATTCCATCAGCATTGGTGCCCTTGGAAAAAATCTCACCTTGGTCCTCAGAATCTCACCACGATCAGCCCCAACATCACTGGGCACACCAGCATCACCAACACCACCACCAACTTCTCTGCAATCACCTGATGCTGCACAGGACACGACATCAGCACCCGACCACATTACTGCCCCGATCGCCAAGGATGGCCTCACCATGGCCAGATTTACTTCACTTGATGCTGTTCAGTGAAGGCTGTCAGTGAGGTTTAAAAGTATAGTGTAAAGAATGAATTCTGGAAATAACGAATGGGTGGTACCATTGTAAAACCTGTTAAAAGCTCCTTACCTCTCATTTTATGATCTTGAGATTGAATGAGTTGGAATAGGAGATTGTGTCTTTATTTCAAAAGGTACTTGTGTTGACGAGGGAAGAATAATTCAGGGGAGTAATGAAGAAAATATTGACAAAGAAATGAAAAAAGTTGCAAATGAATGTTGGAGGCTTAAAGTGATCAGCTGACTGACTTTGTTTTAATAACCTGTGTATGAGCAAGGTATAAGATCTTCAGATAGGGGATCATTCAGACCTTGGGCTTGACCATTATATGGAGAATGATTGAAAATTGAGGTAAAAGAGAAATCCAAATTTTGTGGAATTGGCTTTAGTAATAGTGATGTGGTTTCATTTGGAGTAGTGGTCAGAAGTGTTGGTTCATGAAGGTGCAAATGTGGAGCCATCAGTGGCAAAGAGATGATTGATTGGTTCTTATAAGACTTGAAGTTGTTTTTCAGTTATTTTAGAGACAGGATTTTCATTGCCCCATTAGTGGGTGTGATGGTGAGCAAGATGTAGTGTTCAGCCATTGAGTTACAAGAAGAATGAAGGCTTTGTGAGCATGTAGAAAGTTGTTGACTAGAATTTGAATCTTTGGCAAAAGAGTGGATAGTGTTGTATGGAGATCATTTATATGAAGGGACCGTGAGATAAAAGGATAGAACCTGACGATGCCTGTGCTAATGGAAGATATACCTGTGAATGACCCATCAACTACAATGTAGGTAATTTGAGAGGAAACTAGATAGCTATCAAAATAATTTTGTTGGAAGTCCATATCATAGTAATTTGTTTCATTCCTAAAGTGGGGTAGGTGATAAATGTGCACCTGGTGTGGTAGGAAGCCATGCAGAACAGAACTATAACAAAAACAACTTGTGTTTATATAGTAGCTTCAATGAAAAATATCCCATGGTGCTTTGCAGAAGCATAATCATACAAAAATGGATGCCAAACCAAGAAGGAGATACTCAGAGGAGTGACTAAAGTAGACTACAGATTCAATATCTGGGCTGTCCTAAAATAGCTTATCTCAGCAAGGGCAGGATTTGTACTAATACACTTGGTTTCAGAACCCCTGGACCAAAGATAGGAAAAATTGATAGTGCTCCCACTCCTGATTGCTAATAAGTAACTTCCTACCAGAATGTGCAAAAGTATGGACAGTTGTGATGACCTCCATGGTCAGATAATCTGTTAACATTTGCTAACCAGCCTCAATGAGAAATCACCATTTGTTTAAAGACATTTGAAGAGCTTTTAATATCTCAGGAACCATATCCAAGATGAACCGATGTCTTCATGATTAGTGGAACAGATTCTGTATGCTGGCGATCATGGAGTTGGCCATATTTTCAAAGTGATCAACAGTATGGTGCACTGCTTTTGTCATGCTTAAGGGGAGAGAACAAACAATACATCTAGGGGAACTAGAGGGAGGGAACAAAGGAAAAGTTTTAAAGTATTTTTCTTCATGGCCTAATCTCAGACAAAGCCTATTATTTCCTACAGGTATTAAGAACTGTGACCCAAAGGCTCCACTGATGATGTACATCTCTAAAATGGTACCCACAACAGACAAGGGGCGCTTTTACGCCTTTGGCCGTGTGTTTTCTGGTGTTGTATCGACTGGTCAGAAAGTGCGCATCATGGGACCCAGCTACACACCAGGCAAGAAGGAAGACCTTTACCTGAAGCCCATTCAAAGGTTTGTATCTTGATAGAGGATATGGGGTGATTAAGTTAAAACCCTACTATCGCATGTCATATAGATCAGATACATAAAGGACAAGGCCACCAGTATCTTGGTCTCAAAACTAATGTAATGAGATAAAATGAACAACTGTTGATTCTGAATCTTGAATCTAGAAACTAGTCCATCTCAAACAAGACCACAGACCATAATGTGACCAAGTTATAGATATTTCATTGACATCATTGTATATCTTGTGTGCTTAAACTTCATGTACAGTGGAACCTTAAATTACTGATCATAGTTTGTAATGATCACTCATTTATTACAGACAAGGGCCTTTTCAAGGAAAGAGAGGTTAGAGATGCCAGTTTGCTAGAACAGAAGGGTTACGGGTGAGGTTTTTGAGGGCAAGGGTGTTTGAAAGGTGTCTGAACTCCTACACGGCAAACGATAAAGTGCAACATCCCCACTGGCACCTGGGAATCCCTGGCCCAAGACCACCCTAAGTGGAGGAAGAGCATCCGGAGGGCGCTGAGCACCTTGAATCTCGTCGCTGAAAGCATGTAGAAACCAAGCGCAGACAGTGGAAGGAGCATGCGGCTAACCAGACTCGCCGCCCACCTTTTCCTTTAACAACTGTCTGTGACAGAGACTGTAATTCCCATATTGGACTGTACAGTCACCTGAGAACTCACTTTGAGCGGAAGCAAATCTTCCTCGATTTCGAGGGTCTGCCTATGATGCTGATGATGTTGGAAAGGGAGGGGGACAGTGACTGAGGAGAGGGAATGACTTGTTGTATCAACCAGCCTGGGGGGTTATGAAGGGAAGCTGGTGCTCTGTATAGTTGGATTGGGTTTGAGGGACCAGAAAGTGGGTTTAACGAGATGGGGGTATAGGAACAAAATAAAAACACTAAGGAGGTAAAATTCTACTTTGGCAGGGGTCCAAAAAGTGGATCAGCCGAACGATTTTCCTTTCCATTGAAGTCGATGGAAAGAAAAGTCGGGCGGGGTGTAAAACGGTTGGCTGATCAGAGACCGCTTGTTTTGCGCCCCTGCTGAAGTTGAATTTTATTCTCGGTCTTTCTCTGAATAAAGGTCTTTGGTGAACACTAAATCACATTGAGTGGCCAATAGCTGGCAGCCTGATAGATCCTACTTCAACAAGGACCTGATCTTCATTCTCAGTGTATTTTGTTTTGAAGCGTCACCAACTCTTCATTATTGTCCCTTATTTTAGATCATGGGGGACTGATAACTGCCGCCAGAATATGGGAGAGTGATCAAAAATAAACGAGCATCAGTGTAAAGTACTGTCTATTCCCCTTTTTATAAAGACACTGGGGATGAAATTCCCCTATGTCCCGATTCGGGGCGGTAATCTGCACGGGGTGGGACTTCCTGCGCTGGGTGCAGTAAGTCCCGCCCCGGCTGCTGAATTGGGCTTACCACCCCTCAAAGGAAGTGGAGCGTAGTCTTGTGCACTCCACTTCCTTTTGGGGTGGGACCAGCGGCACTAATGGTTAAAGGGGAAGGCCACAGCGCACTCTGTAAGGCCTCTGCTGGACCACCAGGACAGCATGGTGCCGGGCTGCATGCTGGCGACCTGGCCAATGCAAAATATCTAAGATATCTGGTGACCTCCCCTTTAACTTCCGCTCCGCAAGCGATGTTGGCCAGATTTGTTGGCACCCACGAGCCACGTGGCAAATTTCCTTGCAAGGCGGTAAGGGGTCGGCGCACACTGATTACATCATCGTCTGTTGTGTGGCTGCCCAGGGCATGGAGCTGCCTCACCAAACTCCTGGGCAATTCCCAACCCTGCCTCCCCTTCCCCCCCCCCCCCCCCCCCCCAGGCGAAAAGTGTCTTCTGTCCATTAGCACCCTCCAGAGGTGCTAACAGGCCCCTGAAAAAGGGACAATTAAGCCCCCCCCCCCCATGTCTTCTGTTGGGCTGCAGCTCAGTATAAGAACATGAGAAATGGCCCCTCAAGCCTGCTCCGCCATTTAATAAGTACGCTTGTTGTCCATTCTTATATTTGCCTGCTGTATTGATTACTAGTACAATCAGCACACACAGCAAGTCCCAGTCATTGGTGCCCAGAACACTGGGGGAGGGGGCGGGGGGGATGGAAATGCTAGAAGGGAAATTCCATGGCAGGAGAGAATTTCTGCGGAGCAGAATCTCACAAAACCAAGGGCCTTGACTATATATGATCTGGTCAAATTAACGATACCTGTATCAGATCTGTATATGAATTATATGCTTCCTTCTAAAAGGTTGTGCAAGAGACTTTTTCTATCTGTGCTAGTTTAAATAGTGATGTAGAAATGTCTGAATGCTAAGCTGAATTATTTGACTGCAGAACCATTCTGATGATGGGCCGTTATGTTGAGCCAATTGAGGATGTCCCATGCGGCAACATCGTAGGTCTGGTCGGTGTTGATCAATTTCTTGTAAAGACCGGTACCATCACCACCTATGATCAGGCTCACAATATGAGGGTGATGAAGTTCAGTGTTAGCCCTGTCGTACGTGTTGCTGTTGAGGCCAAGAACCCAGCCGACCTGCCCAAGTTGGTGGAAGGTCTGAAACGTTTGGCAAAATCTGATCCTATGGTTCAGGTAGGCTTGTTTCTCTACCAATCAAACTAGTGTAGCAAAACTGGTTTGTCCTCATAATAACACTAGAATTCAAAAACATTTGCTTTTGGCTACTATAGAATATATATGGGATGATTAATGGGCCAGATTTTGCTGTGAAAATACCGGTGAGGCTAATGGCGCTCGCTGTTATTTATGTGCAAATGATGCAGCAACTTCAGGCGAGTGCAGGTGCACGGTTAAACATGAATATCCAAAAGTTGCTGTGCGTGTTATGCCGCTCCACCGTTGGCTTCAAAAACAGCATCTCGCTGTCTGGCTCATTGAATGGCGTGAAGTTGCTGTATTTGCGTGGTAGATACAAACTAAACTCGTCACAAACACCTTTTAACAACTGGCACTGAAAATGAACGATTACAAGTACAGGTTCAGCATTGAGAATCCGGACACGGACGATCCGTGACGGGGTCGTCCGGAATCTGGACCTCCGCCTCGGGCTGCCGCCAGCCTCTTCCCCCGCCACAGGCCGCCCCCCGCCATCATTCGACCGCCCCCCCCCCCACCTACCTAGGCCCAGGCGTTTCCAGGCTCGGGATGTCGGAAAGACGTTCCGAAGTCCAGAAATACACAGAATCCGGAGCGGCCTCAGTCCCGAGGCTTCCGGATTCTCGATGCTGTACCTGTATAGAGTCCCATTCCTTCAGCTATTGTTGGAGATTGTAAAAATGTCAAATTTACAATAACATTTTAAAAATTGAACTTTTACTTTCTGTGCTAGTTTAATCTTTCCTCTTTCCCTCTCTTTATTTCTCTTTCTGTACCTGATTTGACATTGAATTCAAATTTTCTAATCTAATTTTCACTTCCTTCTCCATCCTTGCGCTGTTTATTTGATCAAGTGAGGAGGTACACAGTTGCTTGCCCTGTTCACTCGGGACACAGATGCCCTGTTTTCCTCACTGCGACGTTATCAGCTCGCACTAGAGTCCCTGCCACAGCAAACTCTGGCCCAGTATCTAAATCTTATAAAATACTTCCTGCTGTACAATACAAAGCCACATGGAATAACTTGCAAAGTAAAAGAAGAATTGTTGATAATGGATTTTATCGTCTGGATTTAAAAAACCTTGGAAGCTATAAAATCTGAAATGTACTAATATTTTCACATTTTGTGACCCTTAAATATAGGGGTATGACTTGTGGACTGGATTATTGTGCTGTAAATATCCAATGTGAAGGCTGCAGTACATTCAGGAGAGGCAGATGAAGATTATAATCTATTCAAACTTGACTTGCAATTTAAGATTCATTCCAAGTTGTAAAATGTACAGTTCTGCACTTTATTGGCACTGATATAAATAACTTAATTGTTTAGATTTCAAGCACATCTTCTGACAACTGACTTCCCCCTCCCCTACCACCACCCAAGTTTGTTAGTTTAAAATTAAACTGCAAACTCCCCCCCCCCCCCCCCCATTCTAAACTTCATTACAATTTAAATTCTCATTTAAAAAAAAAAATTAAATGAGAACAGTGACTCCTTTGAAGAAACTAGTTCATGAAACTACAATATATGTTAACAGTACAACAGTCGGAGTTCAGTTAGGTCTGAGATTCCTCCTGAAGTTGTCTTGAGTTTTCAGGACTTGTTAGATAATTGAGAACCAACTTGGTGTTGCAGTAGCTCAAATACTTCACAATCCTGTAATCATTGGTTTGAATCTCAGCACAGGTGGAATCATGTATGCAATTTAGTCTCATTTATCTGTAGTATTCAGAAACTTGCATCTTGTGTTGACTATACAGATTGGACCTCCCTTATCCGGAACTCTCTTATCCAGAACCACCCCTTGTTCAAAGCCATTCCCGGGTGGCACATGCACACAACGCGGCCATTGAAACACATCAATGAAAAATACATTTGCCCAACTTCAGAGCCGATGCCTTCGGGGCCCGACAGCCCGCCGACACCACACTGATGGAAATTCCAATAAAAATTGTTCAGAAAATGTTTTCAAAGTACTTAACTTTTTAATATTTTGGATCAGCTTTGAATCAATTCCTTAGATTTTGAGAATATCCTAACTCTAGAATAGTTTGGTCTCCGATGTGAGCTGAGACTGACAGTCGTTCCAGGCAATTGGCGCACGAACACACTGAAAACACATGACCTCCCCTTATGCGGAAATATTCTTCATTTGGAACAGGCTAGGTCCCAAGGGTTCCGGATAAGGAAGGTTATAAGAACATAAGAAATAGGAACAGGAGTAGGCCATGCGGCCCCTCGAGCCTGCTCCACCACTCAATAAGATCATGGTTGATCTGATCATGGACTCGGCTCCACGTCCATGCCCGTTCCCCATAACCCCTAATCGTTTAAGAAGCAGTCTATTTCTGTCTTAAATTTATTCAATGTCCCAGCTCTCTGAGACAGCGAATTCCACAGATTTATAACCCTCTGAGAGAAGAAATTTCTTCTCATCTCTGTTTTAAATGGGTGGTCCCCCTTATTCTAAGATCATGCCCTCTAGTTCTAGTCTCCCCCTTCAATGGAAATGTCCTCTCTGCATCCACCTTGTCAAGCCTCCTCATAATCTTATACGATCGCCTCTCATTCTTCTGAATTCCAATGAGTAGAGGCCCAACCTACTCGATCTTTCCTCATAAGTCAACCCCCTCATCCCCGGAATCAACCTAGTGAACCTTCTCTGAACTGCCTCCAAAGCAAGTATATCCTTTTGTAAATATGGAAACCAAAACTGCATGCAGTATTCCTGGTGTAGCCTCACCAAAACTTTGTATAGCTGTAGCAAGCCCTCCCTGCTTTTATACTCTATCCCCTTTGCAACAAAGGCCAAGATACCATTGGCCTTCCTGATCACTTGCTATACCTGCATACTAACCTTTTGAGTTTCATGCACGAGTACCCCCAGGTCCAGCTGTACTGCGGCACTTTGCAATCTTTCTCCAATTAAATAATAACTTGCTCTTTGATTTTTTTTTTCTGCCAAAGTGCATGACCTCACACTTTCCAACATTATACTCCATCTGCCAAATTTTTACCCACTCACTTAGCCTGCCTATGTCCTTTTGCAGATTTTTTGTGCCCTCCTCACACATTGCTTTTCCTTCCATCTTTGTAACGTCAGCAAACTTAGCTACGTTACACTCCATTCCTTCTTCCAAGTCGTTAATATAGATTGTAAATAGTTGGGGTCCCAACACTGATCCCTGCGGCACCTCACTAGTTACTGGTTGCCAACCAGAGAATGAATCATTTATCCCGACTTTCTGTTCTCCGTTAGTTAGCCAATCCTCTATCCATGCTAATATATTACCCCCAACCCTGTGAACTTTTATCTTGTGCAATAACCTTTTATGTGGCATCTTGTCAAATGCCTTCTGGAAGTCCAAATACACCACATCCACTGGTTCCCCTTTATCCACTCTTCGTTACATCCTCAAAGAACTCCAGAAAATTTGTCAAACATGATTTCCCCTTCATAAATCCATGCTGACTCTGCCTGGCCGAATTTTGCTTATCCAAATGTCCTGCTACTGTTTCTTTAATAATGGACTCCCAACATTTTCCCAACCACAAATGTTAGGCTAACTGGTCTATAGTTTCCTGCTTTTTGTCTGCCTCCTTTTTTAAATAGGGGCGTTCCAATCTGCTGGGACCTTCCCAGAATCCAGGGAATTTTGGTAAATTACAATCAATGCATCCACAATCCCTGCCGCTACTTCACTCGACCCTAGGATGCAAGCCATCAGGTCCAGGGGGTTTATCTGCCTTTAGTCCCATTATCTTACTGAGTACCACTTCCATTGTGATTGTGTTAAGTCCCCCGCTTCCATAGCCCCTTGAATATCCACTGTCAGAATATTGTTAATGTTCAACCTGTACTTCCGATTAGGAAGAGCTAAAAGAGAAAGCAACATTGAAAGAATGGGAGATAGAAGAAGAAAGTTGGGATCAGAGGTAAATTGTTTGCAGGTTATCTTACTGAGAAGAAATTATGAATATGTTGAGCAGCTTTGGTGTATAAGAGAAGTGTCCCTCATTGATCTACCAAGGAAGCTGCTTACTTGGAACGAGATTTTTGTACAGAAAATAGCTGAAATATGTTGGATTCCAGATATGGAATAAATACATCATGGAGTATAAATTTGTTTCCTGATACCTTAAAAAAAAAGGCACTGGACCAGAGGCCAAATATTTTCTTATGTGCAGGGGGAGACGAGAGAGAGAGAGCTTTCTGGGGCATTTATGCATCTTAGTGGGTTAGATCAGCTTGGATCAGGGAACATGGTATATGGCTGTAGAGGGGGTTGATGTAAAGAATTTTAAATTCAGTAACTGACTCTATAAATCTTGCAGTGCATCATTGAAGAGTCTGGTGAACACATTGTTGCTGGTGCTGGTGAGCTGCATTTGGAAATCTGTTTGAAGGATCTTGAAGAAGACCATGCCTGCATCCCCATCAAGGTACCTATTAAAATGATGCACATCTGCATAGTTACAGATGGTTAGGGGTGTGCTCTTTGAGAGCTTTTGATTGAAGAAAATTGTGTCATTCAAATAGATAACCAGGTTTTGGTTGGAGGACTGTATATAAATCTGTTTAAATTTGATGTAAAATATAACATGTGTTCTGCTCACCACTTGTGATAGCAATACTCCCTCTGAGAGGGTATAAGAATAGATTTGTGGCTAACATAAAAGAGAACCCAAAAGTCTGTTAGACACACACAAATAGTAAAAGAGTAGAGTCAAAGAGAGCATGGAGCCAATTGGGGACCAAAAAGGGGATATTCTTGAAGAGGCAGAGGACATGAATGAGATACCAAATGGGTATTTTGCATCTGCCTTCACTATAGAAGAGGATTCTGCCGATGTAGCCGTAAAGGAGGAGGCAATTGAGACATTGGATAGGATAAAAAAAATAGACAAAAAGGAGATATTTAAAAGATTGGCAGTCCTCAAAATACAAAATGTCACCTGGTCCGGATTGGATGCATTCTAGGACACTGAGGAAAGTAAGAAAGAAAAAAAAGACTTGCATTTATATAGCGCCCTTCACAGCCATCGGACGTCTCAAAGCGCTTTACAGCCAAGAAATTGCAGAGGCTCTGGCTACAATCTTCCAGTCATCCTTGAAAATGGGGGTGGTGCCAGAGGACTGGAGGATTGCAAATGTTTAAAAAGGGGGAGAGGGATAAACCAGGCAAATACAAGCCAGTCAGCTTAATGTCTGGTGGGAAACTGAGACAATAATCCGGGACAAAATTAATTCACATTTGGAAAAGTATGGACTAATAAATGAAAGTCAGCACTGATTTGTTAAAGGAAAATTGTGTTTGACTAATTTGATTGAGTTCTTTGGTGAGGGTGGTGCAGTTGATGTTGTGTATTTGAACTCTCAAAAGGGGTTTGACAGAGTTCCACATCATAGACTTGTTAGAAAATTTAATGCCCGTGGGATTAAAGGGACAGTGGCATTATGGATACAATATTGGCTGAGGGACAGAAAGCAGAGCATAGTGGTGACTAGTTTTTCAGACTCATAGAATTATAGAAACTTACAGCACAGAAGGAGGCCATTCAGCCCATCGTATCCATGCGGCCGACAAAACTATCCAGCCCAAAACCATTTTTCAGCTCTTGGTCTGTAGCCTTGTAGGTTACGGCAGTTCAAGTGCATATCTAAGTACATGTTAAATGCTATGAGTGTTTCCGCCTCTACCACCCTTTCAAGCAGTGAGTTCCACACCCCCACCACCCTCTGAGTGAAAAACAATTCTTCTCAAATCCTCTCTAAACCTTCTATCAATTACTTTAAATCTATGCCCCCTGGTTATTGCCCCTCTGCTAAGGGAAATAAGTCCCACTCTTATCTAGGCCCCTCATAATTTTATACACCTCAATTAAATCACCCCTCAGCTGTTCCAAAGAAAATAATCCCAGCCTATCCAATCTTTCCTCAGAGCTAAAATTCTCCAGTCCAGGCACCATCTTCATAAATCTCCTCTGTGACCAGAACTTCACGCAGTACTCCAGCATAACCTCCCTGCTCTTGTATTCTATGCCTCGGCTGATAACGGCAAGTATCCCGAATGCCTTCTTAACCACCTATCTACCTTCACGGATCTGTGGACATGCACTCCAAGGTCCCTCTGTTCCTCCAAACCTCTGTGTCCTACCACTTACTGTGTATTCGCTTACCTTGTTAGCCCTCCCCAAATGCATTACCTCACTTCTCCGGATTGAATTCCATTTGCCACTGTTCTGCCCACGTGATCAGTCCATTGATATCTTCCTGCAGTCCATTTTTCGTCTTCATTATCAACCATACAGCCAATTTTTGTGTCATCTGCAAACTTCTTAATCATACCCCCTACGTTCAAGTCTAAATCATTGATATATATACCACAAAAAACAAGGGACCTAGTACTGAACCTTACAGAATCCCACTGGAAACAGCCTTCCAGTCACAAAAACACCCATCAACCCTTTGCTTCTTGGCTCTGAGCCAATTTTGGATCCAACTTGCCACTTTGCCCTGGATCCCATGGACTTTTACTTCCGTGACCAGTCTGCCATGTGAGACCTTATCAAAAGCCTTGCTAAAATCCATATACACTACATCAAACGCACTACCGTCATTGATTCTCCTTGTTACCTCCTCAAAAAAGTAAATCAAGTTAGTCAGACACGACCTTCCCTTAACAAATCCATGCTGACTGTCCTTGATTAATCCGTGTCTATCTAAATGAAGATTTATCCTGTCCCTCAGAATTTTTTCCAATAATTTTCCCACCACCGAAGTTAGGCTGACTGGCCTGTAATTACTCGGTCTATCCCTTTCTCCATTTTTAAAGAACAGTACAACGTTAGCAGTCCTCTGGCATCACACCTGTAGCCAGAGATGATTGGAAAAAGATGATCAGGATTGGAAAATGGTCAGGTTGAAGAAAAATGGTGTTTCTTAGGGGTCAGTATTAGGACCACTGCTCTTTTTGGTATAATAATGACTTGCACTTGGGTATACAGGGCATAATTTCAAAGTTTGCAGTTATGAAACTCGGAAATGTAATAAACAATGAGGATAGTAACCAACTTCAGGATGACATTGACAGACTAGTGAAACTGGCAGACACATGGCAGATGAAATAACGCAGAGAAATATGAAGTGATACATTTTGGTAGGATGAATAAGGAGAGGCAATGGGCCCAAGTTTCCACATGATTTGCGCCTGATTTTTAGGAGCAACTGGTGGAGAACGGACTATCTTAGAAATCACAATTCTTCACATTTTTTTTTTCTGCAGTTCTAGTCAGGTAGAAAGAACAGTTCTACTTTGGAACAGAATTTTTTCTTCAAAACGGGGCGTGTCCGGCCACTGACGCCTGATTTGAAAGTTTCCACAGTGAAAACATACTCCAAACTAACTTAGAATGGAGCAAGTGAAGATTTTTGTAGAACTGAAAAAACCTGTTCTACACATTAAAAAATCAGGCGCAGGTTACAAATTAGGCGTCCAGAACGAGGTGGGGGGGGAGGGGGAGGGAAGGGGGCGGAAGGGAAGTAATTAAATTCTACAATAAATCCTTATTTATACTTCTACAAATATTATACAAATAAATCCAACCTGAATAAACATTTATAAGCAAAGAAAAGATTAAATAAACCATCTTCCTACCTGTGTGAAAGTGCTTCAGGCAGGGAGAATGCTGCAGTCAGCCTGAGGCGCCCGTTCTTCCCGCGGGTGGGGGAGGAGGCGCCCGTTCTTCCCGCGGGGGGGGGGGGGGGGAAAGGAGGTGCCCATTCTTTCCCGCGGTGGGGGAGGAGGCGCCCGTTCTTCCCACCGGGGGGGGGGGGGGGGGGGAGGCGCCCGTTCTTTCCCGCGTGGGGGGGAGGAGGCGCCCGTTCTTCCCGCGGGGGGGGGGGGGGGGAGGGAGGGAAGAGAGACAGTGAGAAGGCTGAAAGTGCTGATGCCAATGTGCTTTTATTAAAAAATGTTCAAAAATTAAACAGCGACAGAAAACTACAAAAATGGCCGAGTGCCAATGTTTCCTGCTCCAACGCGCACGCGCAGCGTTGCCAGCAGGAAAAAAACTAATTTAAATAGTACCCGCCCCCTCCCACTTACAAAATCGGCGCGAGTGTAGGCTCCACCCCCCTGGGCGTCATGCCAGGCAGACAAGGAGCTGCAGAACGCTCCAGAATCGCACGGTTTTTTTTAGGCGCGAAAAATGGGCGCCCAGCTCGGAGGGGCGCCCGTTTTTTATCGTGTGGAAACTTGGGCCCATAATGAGCCAAATGGTGCAATTTTAAAGAGGATGCAGGAACAGAGACACCCTGGGGGTGTATGTACACAGATCTTTGAAGGTAGCAGGGCAAGTTGAGAAGGCTGTTTTTTTAAAAAAAAACATGGGATCCTTGGCTTTATTAATAGTGGGATAGAGTACAAAGGCAAGTAAGTTATGCTAAACCTTTGCAAAACACTGGTTGGGCTTCAGCTGGAATATCGTGTTCAAATCTGGTCACCACACTTTAGGAAGAATGTCGAGGCCTTGGAGAGGATGCAGCAGAGATTTACTAGAATGGTACCAGGGATGAGGGGCTTCAGTTATATGGAGGAGCTGAAGTTGTTCTCCTTAAAGCAGAGAAGGGCAAGAGGAGATTTGATAGAGCTGTTCAAAGGGTTTTGATAGAGTAAATAAGGAGAAGGAAGGGTTGGTAATCGGAGAGTACAGATTTAAAATGATTGGCAAAAGGATCAGAGGTGACATGAGGAAACATCTTTTATTACACAATGAGTTGTTGAGATCTGGAATGCATGGCCTCAAAGGGTGGTGTAAGCCAATTCAATAGTAACATTTAAAAAGGAACTGGATAAATACTTGAATGGAAAAGAATGTACACGGTTATGGGGAAGCAGGGGAGTGGGATTAATTGGGTGGCTCTACCAAAGAGCCAGCACAGGCACGATGGGCCGAATGGCCTCCTGTGCAATATCATTCCATCATTCTATGATTCTATGTGCTCTGTATGTGTCTCTTGTTTAAAATTGTCACGTCAGGATCTCCTTGGGGTATAACAGTGGCATTCAAGAACCAAACAAGTCATAGGATATTGCATCTTAATAATTCTATGCATGCAAATGCCATATTTGTACCATGTTGCTGTGGGGTATTGCTGAGACATCATAGAAACTTACAGCACAGACGGAGACCATTTGGCCCATCATGTCTGTGCTGACTCTTGGAAAGAGCAGTTTTGCTTAGTCCCACGCCCTTTCTTTTTGTCTGTAACTCCTAAGTTATTAATTGTCAAGTAGCTCCCTTTTAAAATTACTTATGGAATCTGCTCCATCGCCTTTCCAGATTCCGACAACTCTCAAGTGGAAAAAATTCTCTTCATCTCCGCTCTAGATCTTTTCCCAATGATTTTAAATATATGCCCCCTTTCACCTTGAAAACCTCTTATCGAGTCACCCCTCGACTGTCTGCTCCAAGAAGAACAATCCAACTTTTCCAACCTCTCCTCATAACTAAAGTCCCTCATCCCTGGTAAACCTCCCCTGTACCCTTTCTAAGACTCTTGCATCTTTCCTGAAGTGTAGTGCTCTGAATTGTCCACAATACTCCACCTGAGGCCTAACCATTGATTTATAAAGTTCTATCATGATCTCTTTGCTTTTATATTCTGTGCCTCTATTTATAAACCCAAGTAACCTATATGCTTTTTTTAACCACTTTATCAACTTGCCCTGTCACCATTAAAGATTTGTGTATATGGACACCAAGATCTCTCTGCTCATCTGCACTTTTCTAAATTGTGCCATTTAGTCCTCCCACAGTGCATCATTTCACATTTCTCCGCACTGAACTCTATCTGCCATGCTTCTGTCCATTTCACTATCTTGTCCAATGTTATTCTGAAGTCTACAACTATCCTCATCACTATCTATTATGTTGCCCAATTTCATATCATCTGCAAACTTGATAATGCTGCTCTCTACGCATTTATAACAATTGCAAAGAGTAATAACCCAAAGCTGACCCTTGGGGAACACCGCTGCAAACTACCTGTCAGTCTGAAAAACATCCATCCTCCTGTCACTGAGCCAATTCCGTATCCATACCACCACCTTCCCTTTAGTTACATATTGTTAATAAGCCAACTGTGTGGCATTTTGTTCAATGCCTTCCAAAAGTCCATATATACATTTACTACACTACCTTGATCAACCTTCTCTGTTACCTCATCAAAGAATTCAATCAAGTTAGTCAGACACGATTTGCCTTTAACAAATCCATGCTGGCTCTCCTTGATTTAACCCATGATTTTCCAAAACGGGTTTATTTCGTCCATGATACTGGTTTCCAATAACTTCCCCGCCAAAGATATTGGGCTGACGGGCCTGTCGTTTCCTGGTTTATCCCTCTCCCCTTTCTTGAATAATGGTATAACATTAGTAACCCTCCAATCCTCTGACACTACTCCTGTATCCAATGAGGATTGAAAGATTGTGACCAATGCCTCTTCTATTTCTTCTTTCAGGAACCTAGGATACATTCCATCCGGACCAGGTGACTTACCAACTTTCAGTAAAGCTAATCTTTTTAGTACGTCCTCTCTATTACTATAATTTCCTTCTCTTTTAGTATAATCTTCACGTCATCCGCTTCCTTTTTGAAGACTGATGGAAAATACTTATTTAATATTTTAGCCATGTCCTCTGCCTCTACATGAAGATTTCCCTTTTGGGTTCTTAACAGGCCTAACTTTTTTCTTGGCTAACCACCTACACTTTATATGTTTATAAAATATTTTGGGGTTCAATTTAATGTTGCCTGCTAATCATTTCTCGTAACCTCTCTTTGCCTCTCGTATTAACCTTTTCAATTCCCTCCTGTACTTTACTTTCCTAATCTTGATGGTTATTAACTGAATCTCGCTCCTGGCATGTGTCATTTTCTGTTTTACTTTAATTTTTTTATTTCCTTTGTCATTCAGGGTGCATGAGCTTTGGATCCCCTACTTTTTCCCTTCAAAGGAATATGCCTAGTTTGTACCTGAATTATCTCTTCCCTGAATGCCTCTATTGCTGCGTGACTGCTTTACCCTGCAATCGCCACTTCCAATCTACCTTTGCTAGGTTTCTTCTTATATAAATTAGCTCTTCTCCAATTTATTTTTATGCTTAATAGTGAGAAACGGAGGAGATCGGTGGGTTAAAATTCTGACCATGCAGTCATTTACATTTCTGTGTATTCTCTGTGATAGTTTACACTCTAAAATGGCTGCTGATAGTAAACATGTAGCTCATGGGCCTCTATGCTGACTTGTGAACATGGAGGATGATCATAAGTTACAAACAAAATATTGTTTTAAAAATAAACTTGCTAAATCTGGATCCAGCTATTCATTCTTCTAACGACGAAATTTGGCAGAACTCTTCACATTTCGCTTACTGAAAACTGAAGTATTCTGACTTTCATTTCTGACATTTTTTAGAATGGTTCTAACTTGATTTTTTTTTAAATTCAGTGAAGTATAATGATCAGTGTATGATATTTTCACACTGCCTCGTGGAAATGCCCATTTGTACACTTATTATGTAGATTTCAATTCTTAGTTTCTTCGACAGGAGTTATTATTTGAGACACACCAAAAACCAATTCTACTCACTGGCTATAGAATTGTTTGGAAAGAGAAATAGACTTCCGTGTTTAAGAAAAAAAGGTTTACCTAACTATAATGGATTATAGAGTACCAAAAATACAATTGTAGATTCTTTGAGCTTGAATTGTGTCTGGAGGGAACATTTTTAATTGTTTCTAGTAAACAATAACTTGTATTTATATAGGGCCTTTAACATAGTGAACCGTCCCATGGTGCTTCACAGGAGTATTATGAGATTTTTAAAAATTTGACGCAGAGCTGCATAAGATTAGGGCCTGTGACCAAAAGCTTGGTCGAAGAGAGAGGTTTTAAGGAGTGTCTTGATGGAGGTTAGAGAGGCGGAGAGGTTTGGGCAGGGAATTGGGACCTAGAAGACACTGCCACCGATGGTTGAGTGATTATAATCGGGGATGCTCAAGAGGGCAAAATTAGAGGAGCGCAGACATCTCCAGGGGGTGCTGGAGGAGATTAGAGATAGGGAGGGGGCGATGCCATGGAGGGATTTGAAAACGAGGATTAGAATTTTGAAATCTAGGCATTTCTTAACCAGGAACTAATGTAGGTCAGCAAGCACAGGCGTGATGAGTGAGCGGGACTTGGTGTGAGTTAGGATACAGGCAGCCGAGTTTTGGATCATCTCTAGTTACGTAGGGTAGAATGTAGGACACCAGCCAAAAGTGTCTTGGAATAGTCAAGTCTAGAGATAACAACGGCATGGATGAGGGCTTCAGTAGCGGATGAGTTGAGGCAAGGGCGGAGACGGGCAATGTTACGGAGGTGGAAATAGGCAGTCTTGGTTATGCTGAAGATATGTGGTCGAAAGCTCATTTCAGGGTCAAATATGACACCAAGGTTGCGAACAGTCTGGTTCAACCTCAGACAGAAGTTGGGGAGTCAGTGGCAAGGGAACCGAGTTTGTGGCGGAGACCGAAAACAATGACTTCGGTCTTCCCAATATTCAATTGGAGAAAATTCTGCTCATCCAGAACTGGATGTCAGACAAGCAGTCTGACAATTTAGAGACGGTGGGGGGGGGGTAGAGGGGGGTAGAGATAAGTGGTAGTGAGGTAGAGCTGGGTGTCATCAGTGTACATATGGAAACTTGATGCTGTGTTTCGGATGATGTCGCCAAGGGGCAGCATATAGATAAGAAATAGGGGGCCAAGGATAGATCCTTGGGGGACACCAGAGGTAACGCTGCGGGGCGGGAAGAGAAGCCATTGCAGGTGATTCTCTCGCTACAATTAGATAGATAAGAATGGAACCAGGCGAGTTGAGTCCCACCCAGCTGGACGATGATGGAGAGGCGTTGGAGTGGTCAATTGTATCAAAGGCTGCAGACAAGTCATGAAGGATGAGAAGGGATAGTTTGCCTTTGTCACAGTCACAAAGGATGTCACTAAACTACGACATGCCGTATATATTGTATTTAAAATATGTGTAATCTCCTGAGTGGCTGTATGATTCGAGTCCTGCAGTGGGAGTTGAGTATTTTTATTGCGTAACATGAACTGTTTTCTAGAGCAATTTTTACCTTCGATATTTTCTGTTCTCTTTCCTCTTTTGGTCTAAACCAAATTAAGCTGTGGTCACTGTTACCTAGATGGTTTCCTACTGTAACACACTTCACTTGCCCTACTTCATTTCCCAGAATCGGATCCTTGTTATACTAGAGATGCATTGATCTAGAAAGTTCTATACACATCAGAATTTTCTCTCCTCCCCTACCCTTAGCGCTGTGTTTTCCCCAGTCTATATTGGGGTAATAAAAACCAAATAGATTCAGTCCTAGAAACATCTAGTATATCTTTTCTATTTAGAACTGTAACATCATACTTAATCAATACTGACCTTGCGTCTCCTCTGTTCTCCTCTTTATCATTCATGAATACTTCGTAACCAGGAATATTAAGAACCCATTCCGAGCCTTGTTTGAGCCGTGTCTCTGTTAATGCAGTCACATCATAATCCCATGTGGCAACTTGTGCCTGCAGCTCACCAACTTATTAGTTACATTGATGTACAGACAATTTAATACCTCTTTCATCACTTGCTATTTTCCTCAATCTGGTCCCTGCAATTTTGGGGATATTTCTAATTTTACTACTGTTTATATCTGTGTCCTCTGATCTCATTGCTGCTCTTTTCTGCTATTTTCTGGTCCCCCTACCCAGCTAAATTAGTTTAAACTCTCCCCAACAGTACTAGTTAACCTCTCGGCAAGAACATTGGTCCCGGCTCTGTTCAGGTACAACCAGTCCATCTTCCCCAAGAATCTGCACCACCTCTCCAGTCACGCATTTGCCTGCACTATCTTCCTTTTTCTATTCTCACGAGCATGTAGCACTGAGAATCCTGCGATTGCTGCATTTTTTGAGGTCCTGTTTTTTAAATCTTTTTCCAAGCTCCTGAAATTCTGCCAGAAGGACCTCAGCACTTTTTCTGTCATTGTCATTGGTTACAATATGGACCACGACTTCTGGCTGTTCCCCTTTCCCTCACAGATTGTTCTGCACCCGCTCGGTGATATTGTTTAACCTGGCATCAGGGAGGCAACATACCATTCGGGATTCATGTTTGCAGTTACTGAAATGCCGTCTATCCTTTTAATTATCGAATCCCCAGTGGCTACTACATTTCTACTCCTTTTTTTTTCCCCCCTGTGTGCAGTCAAATCTCCTTCAGTGCCGAGTGTTTGATTCTTGCTGCATTCCTCCAAGGAGTCGTCACCCTCCTCGGTGTTCAGAACTGGCTTGGAGGATTTCTGCGCTATCTGTGTCTTCCTCCTGCCCTGTCGCCCACTCTCTCACCTTCTGTGGCAGTGGGGTGACCACCTCCTGTAATATACGATCCAAGAAACTCTCACACCCCTGGTGGCACTTCCAGGACGCATGAAGTGTCCTGGAGTTCTCCCATAGAACAGGATGCGCATGGATCAGAAGCCCGCTGACCTGCTCTGGTAGTCAATCCACTGACCTCTGAATCACTGAGACTCTGACCACTAAAACACTTGACACTGGATTCTTTTTATTTAAAAAAAATTAAGACACTGATAAATTGACCTAAAAGGCTGAGCTACTAAAATAGTAAAAATGTTAACTAAAAACACTATAATTGATGTCTATCAATCGAAAACACAATAGAAATTACCATCCAGTAAATCACCATCAAGTAAATCATCAACAGTGAAAAAACAATTTAATGACACAAACTAACACTTGCCTGTTACCCACCAATCTGCTCCCTTCGCAGCAGTGACATCACTTTGAATTTCTGTGTGTTCCGTGTTCAGCTCCTGCTGACTAGCCCTCGGGCTCTCTCCGCTCTCACTGACTCTGCCTCTGGTTCTCCTGCTTTTATCTACTGGCCTCTCGCACTGTTCCTGCTAGGCTCGCGCGCTCCGCTCGCACTCACATTTCGACACTTTCAGTATCTCCACAAGTTGGCAGTCATCTCAAGCCTGTGCTTGTTAACCTAATAGCTTGTTTCAAGGATCAAAGGACGGTGTTTGGCAGCAAATTATCCCTTCAACTAATATGAGGAGAAATTGGAAAAAAGGCTTTAAAGGGATGATTATCTTTGCAAGAAAGTAATTTCTCCGTTTTGAATTGAACGATGACAAATCTCACTGCGTATAGACTTGAGTGAATAATCAATTACCATGGGGCTTTAGTATTTATGCGTGGGGTGAAAGTGTATTTTAACTGTTTTCTTCTCTCTGCGCTCCAGGGTTGTTAACAGAAGTTGGTTGGACTGTCGAACAGAGAAGTTACTGATTTACAATTCTATTGTCGAATATTAACTAATGAATGAGGATTACCTATCTGCTAACTTCTTGTACTGTCTTCTGACCTTTTTGTTTTCTCTTAACAGAAATCTGATCCAGTTGTGTCTTACCGTGAGACAGTAAGTGAAGAGTCAAGCCAGCTCTGTCTATCCAAGTCTCCAAACAAGCACAATAGGCTATACATGAAGGCCCGCCCCTTCCCAGATGGCCTGGCCGAGGACATAGACAAGGGGGACGTCACTGTTCGTCAGGAGTTGAAGCAGCGGGCCAGGTACCTTGCTGAGAAATATGAGTGGGATGTTTCCGAGGCTCGCAAGATCTGGTGCTTTGGACCCGACGGCACAGGCCCCAATATCCTGGTTGATGTTACCAAGGGAGTTCAGTACCTGAACGAAATAAAGGACAGTGTTGTAGCAGGTTTCCAGTGGGCAACCAAGGAAGTAAGTTCAAGCAGTACAAGTTACTGTAATGGAGAATACAAACTGAAGCTAGATTTGAGGTTACAATGTATTTTTACACCTGACAGTGTGAAATTGGGGAGATTGAAGTGCATACTGGGTGGGTTAAAATCCTGACCATGCAGTCATGTACACTTCTGTGTATTCTCTCTGATAGTCTACACTCTGAAATGGCTGCTGACAGTAAACATGTAGCTCATGGGCTTCTTGTGACTTGTGAACATGGAGGATGATATTATGCTGCAAATAAAACATTAGAATTCTGGAATAAACTTGCTAAATCGGGATCCAGCTTATCGATCTTCTAACAATTTAACTTAGCAGGAGAACTTTTCACATTTCACTCACTGAAAACTGGAGTATTCTGACTTTCATTTCTGGGACTTTTTGGGATGGTTCTAACTTCACAAAACCAATTCAGTAAAATGTAATGATCAGTGTATGAAATTTTCACACTACCCAGTTGTGAAAATGCTCCTTTATACACTTATTATGTAGATTTCAAAATTCTTAACTTCCGCAACGGGTTATTGTTTGAGACATATCAAAAACTAATGCTACCCACTGGCTATAGAATTGTTTGGAAAGAGAAATAGATTTATGTGTTTTAAAAAATAAAATAAAAAACCTTTACCCAACTTTAATGGATTATAAATGATCAAAAATACCCATCAGTACAGTTGTAGATTCTTTCCTCTGAGTTTGACTTGGTCTGGGGTGAGCATTTTTCATTGTTTCTGGTAAACTGCGGCATGCAGTATATACTGACTTTAAAATATGTGTAATCTCCTGAGTGGCTGTATGATTCAAGTTCTGCAGTGGGAGTCTCTGGTCCCGAGTGTGTTTTTCTCGCATAACATGAACTGTTTTCTAGGGCGTTCTGTGCGATGAAAATATGCGTGCTTCAAGGTTCGACATCCATGACGTGACATTGCATGCTGACGCCATTCACCGCGGTGGTGGCCAAATTATCCCAACAGCCAGGAGAGTCCTGTACGCCTGTGTACTGACTGCACAACCAAGACTTATGGAGCCCATCTATCTAGTAGAGATCCAGGTAAGGTCCGTCCTCAAGGGAGTGCTGAATTAAAGTATAGTTGCGTATGTCTTTATATACCATCCCTCATCATCATAGACAGTCCTTCAGAATTGAGGAAGACTTGCTTCCACTCTTAACCTGAGTTCTTAGGTGGCTGTACAGTCCAATATGAGAGCCACAGTCTCTGTCACAGGTGGGACAGATAGTCGTTGAGGGAAGGCGTGGGTGGGACAGGTTTGCTGCACGCTTTTTCCGCTGCCTGCGCTTGATTTCTGCATGCTCTCGGCGACGAGACTAGAGTAGCTCAGCGCCCTCCCGGATGCACTTCCTCCACTTGGCAGTCTTTGGCCAGGGACTCCCAGGTGTCAGTGGGGATGTTGCACTTTATCAGGGAGGCTTTGAGGGTGTCCTTGTAATGTTTCCGTTGCCCACCTTTGGCTCGTTTGCCGTGAAGGAGTTCCGAGTAGCGCACTTGCTTTGAGAGTCTCGTGTCTGGCAAGTGAACTATGTGGTCTGCCCAGCGGAGCTGATCAAGTGTGGTCAATGCCTCAATGCTGGGGATGTTGCCCTGGTCAAGGACGTTAACGTTGGTGCATCTGTCCTCCCAGGGGATTTGTAGGATCTTGCGGAGACATCGTTGAGATAGTAGACAACCTGAAACCCAAAATAGAGAGCAAACACCTCACTGACCACTAAAGTTCAGTATCTTGTGGGAGCTATTTTACTTGATTGGCAGTGGTTTGCACAGTAATTGTGGTATTGGTACCACTTTTGCTATTAAATCAACTGCATAGTAGACATTCCACAGAATAGCAAACTTGAGGCATGAAATGCTTTGTTGAATTGAATGCAATGTATCCTCAATTAAACATAGAAAATAGGTGCAGGAATAGGCCATTCGGCCCTTCGAGCCTGCACCACCATTCAATAAGATCATAGCTGATCATTCCCTCAGTACCCCTTTCCTGCTTTCTCTCCATACCCCTTGATCCCTTTAGCCGTAAGGGCCATATCTAACTCCCTCTTGAATATATCCAACGAACTGGCATCAACAACTCTGCGGCAGGGAATTCCACAGGTTAACAACTCTGAGTGAAGAAGTTTCTCCTCATCTCTGTCCTAAATGGCCTACTCCTTATCCTAAGACTGTGTCCCCTGGTTCTGGACTTCCCCAACATCGGGAACATTCTTTCCGCGTCCAACCTGTCCAGTCCCGTCAGAATCTTATGTTTCTATGAGATCCCCTTTCATCCTTCTAAACTCCAGTGTATAAAGGCCCAGTTGATTCAGTCTCTCCTCATATGTCAGACCAGCTATCCCGGGAATCAGTCAGGTGAACCTTTGCTGCACTCCCTCAATAGCAAGAATGTCTTTCCTCAGATTAGGAGACCAAAACTGAACATAATATTCCAGGTGAGGCCTCACAAAGGCCCTGGGCAACTGCAGTAAGACCTCCCTGCTCCTGTACTCAAATCCCCTAGCTATGAAGGCCAACATACTATTGGCCACCTTCACTGCCTGCATGCTAACTTTCAATGACTGATGAACCATGACACCCAGGTCTCGTTGCACCTCCCCTTTTCCTAATCTTCTGCCATTCAGATAATATTCTGCCTTAGTGTTTTTGCCCCCAAAGTGGATAACCTCCCATTTATCCACATTATACTGCATCTGCCATGTATTTGCCCACTAACTTAACCTGTCCAAGTCACCCTGCAGCCTCTTCGCATCCTCCTCACAGCTCACACCGCCATCCAGTTTAGTGTCATCTGCAAACTTGGCGATACTACACTCAATTCCTTCATCTAAATCATTAATGTATCTAGTAAAAGATTGGGGTCCCAGCACTGAGCCCTGCGGCACCCCACTAGTTACTGCCTGCCATTCTGAAAAGGACCCATTTATCCCAACTCTCTGCTTCCTGTCTGCCAACCAGTTCTCTATCCACGTCAGTACATTCCATGTGCTTTGATTTTGCACACCAATCTCTTGTGTGGGACCTTGTCAAAAGTCTTTTGAAAGTCCAAATATACCACATCCACTGGTTCTCCCTTGTCCACTCTACTAGTTACATCCTCAAAAAATTCCAGAAGATTTGTCAAGCATGATTTCCCTTTCATAAATCCATGCTGACTTGGATCGATCCTGTCACTGCTTTCCAAATGTGCTGCTATTTCATCCTTAATAATTGATTCCAACATTTTCCCCACTACTGATGTCAGGTTATAATTACCCGTTTTCTCCCTCCCTTTTTAAAAAGTAGTGTTACATTAGCTACCCTCCAGTCCAAAGGAACTGATCCAGAGTCGATGCATCCACTATTTCTAGGGCCATTTCCTTAAGTACTATGGGATGCAGACTATCAGGCCCCGGGGATTTATCAGCCTTCAATCCCATCAATTTCCTTAACACAATTTCCCACCTAATAAGGATATCCTTCAGTTCCTCCTTCTCTCTAGACCCTCGATCCCCTAGTACTTCCGGAAGGTTATTTGTGTCTTCCTTCGTGAAGACAGAACCAATTTATTTGTTCAATTGGTCTGCCATTTCTTTGTTCCCCATTATAAATTCACCTGAATCCGATTGCAAGGGACCTACATTTGTCTTCACTAATCTTTTTCTCTTCACGTATCTATAGAAGCTTTTGCAGTCAGTTTTTATGTTCTCGGCAAGTTTCCTCTCGTACTCTATTTTCCCCCTCTTAATTAAACCCTTTGTCCTCCTCTGCTGAATTCTAAATTTCTCCCAGTCCTCAGGTTTGCTGCTTTTTCTGGCCAATTTATATGCTCCTTACTTGGATTTAACACTATCCTTAATTTCTCTTGTTAGTCACAGTTGAACCACCTTCCCCATTTTATTTTTACTCCAGACAGGGATGTACAATTGCTGAAGTTCATCCATGTGATCTTTAAATGTTTGCCATTGCCTATCCACCGTACACCCTTGAAGTATCATTTGCCAGTCTATTCTAGCCAATTAACGCCTCAGACCATCAAAGTTACCTTTTCTTAAGTTCAGGACCCTAGTTTCTGAATTAACTGTGTCACTCTCCATCTTAATAAAGAATTCTACCATATTATGGTCACTCTTCCCCAAGGGGCCTCGCACAACAAGATTGCTCATTCGTCCTTTTGCATTACACATCACCCAGTCTAGGATGGCCAGCTCTCTAGTTGGTTCCTCGACATATTGGTCTAGAAAACCATCCCAGTACATTCCAGGAAATCCTCCTCCACCGCATTGCTACCAGTTTGGTTAGCCCAATCAATATGTAGATTAAAGTCACCCATGATCACTGCTGTACCTTTATTGCACGCATCCCTTATTTCTTGTTTGATGCTGTCCCCAATCTCACTGCTACTGTTTGGTGTTCTGTACACAACTCCCACTAGCGTTTTCTGCCCTTTGGTATTCTGTAGCTCCACCCATACCGATTCCACATCAACCAAGCTAATGTCCCTCCTTACTATTGGATTCATTTTTTCTTTAACCAGCAATGCCACCCCGCCTCCTTTTCCTTTCTGTCTATCCTTCCTAATTGTTGAAATCCCTGGATGTTGAGTTCCCAGCCTTGATCACCTTGGAGCCATGTCTCCGTGATTCCAATTACATCATAACCGTTAACTGCTATCTGCGCAGTTAATTTGTCCACCTTATTCCGAATACTCCTCGCATTGAGGCACAGAGCCTTCAGGCTTGTCTTTATAATGCACTTTGCCCCAATTGCATTACTTGTTCATCTATTGAAAATGTTTTAATAGTGCACACTCCACTAAGTAATAGACTTAATGGGATGCAAGATATTCTGTTTAATTCCTTTAGGTGATTAAGCTAAAATGGGCAGAAATATATTTTGCAAAAGGCAAATGCAAATGCAACCCTTTCACCTCCTCCCTTCCCACCATCCAACGCCCAAACATTCCTTCCAAGTGAAACGCCGATTTACTTGTACTTTCAATGTAGTATACTATATTCGTTGCTGACAATGCAGTCTGCTCACCATCGTGGAGACCAAATGTGGATTGGATGATCACCTTGCATGACCCTGAGCTTCTGGTCACTTGCCATTTTAATTCTCCACCCCACTCCCATTCTGTCCTCTGCCTCCTACCAGTGAAGCTCGAGGAACAGCACCTCATCTTTTGATTAGGCACTTTACAGCCCTCCAGATTCAACATTGAGTTCAATAGTATCAGACCGTAACCACCGCTTCTATTTTTTCAGACAGCGGGTGCTGGGGGTGATTCTGTTGTTGCCAGTTACAGCTTCTCCAGACCCATCTTTTGTTTCTTTACTTGTCCCATTATTACCCAATTTTTAACCTTGCACCATCATCACTTTGTCATTTAATCTCTCCTGGCTTCCACCCTATCTCAGAACTTCCTCTTTGTTATTTCCTCCCCTCCCCCCCATTCCCTGCCTCTGTTACATCGCTAATCTTTTCCAGAATGAGTAGGCATATGGGATCAAGACTTACACATGTGGAGCATGAACACTTAACAACAACAACTTGTATTTATATAGCACCTTTAACATAGTAAAATGTCCCAAGCCCACAGGAATATTATCCCCAAAATATTTTTAAAGCTGGCTGATTGGGCCCTACAGCCTGTTTCTATGTTGTAATTTCTATGTATGTAACACCATTTTGTACCTGAAAAACTGGTCACCTTTTCCAAACACTGCCTTTCTGCACTATAACAAATCCATCGTTTTCAGTGGCTTTGGTTGCTGAACCCTTCTACCCCCTTCAGTGTGGTGTTTCCTCTGTGATCAAGATTAGGATCCGACTGCTCCAGGAGCTTACGCCTCCTTAAAGAACATTCGTCTAATGTTGTAGAAAATGTTTTATTCAGAGCACTGTACTAGTTGTTGAAATGTTATACATGTTAAATATTGCATTGTAATTGAGCACCTTTTCCACAGTGCCCAGAACAAGTGGTTGGGGGCATCTATGGTGTGTTGAATAGAAAACGTGGACACGTGTTTGAGGAATCACAGGTAGCTGGAACACCTATATTTATTGTCAAGGCATACCTCCCTGTAAATGAGTCTTTTGGTAAGTATCTTTTAATTTGATTTTTAGAAAAATGCTTCTTTATCATCAATGCCAATTGGATATGTCAGTTGGTGGGACTTTATCAGCCTCTTAGAATCATAGAATAGTACAGTCTGAGCCAGCTTTTTCAAAGAGCTATTCAGTTAGTCCCACTCCCTTGCTCTTCCCATAGCCCTGCAATTATTTCTTCAAGTATTCAATTCCCTTTCGAAGGCTACAATTGAATCTGTATCCACCACCCTATCAGGCACAGCATTCCAAATCCTAACCACTCGTTGCGTAAAACGTTTTTCCTCATGTTGTCTCTGGTTCTTTTGCCAATCACCTTAAATCTGGTTAGCGACCCTTCAGCCATTTTAAACAGTTTCTCTTTATTGGTTCTATCTAAACCCTTCATTATCTTAAACACCTCTATCAAATCTCCTCATAAGTCTTCTCTGCTCTAAGGAGAACAACCCCAGTTTCTCCAGTCTATCCACATAACTGTAATCCCTCATCCCTGGAACCATTCTAGTCATTTTAAGAACATAAGAAATAGGAGCAGGAGTGGGCCATTTGGCCCCTCGAGCCTGCTCCTCCATTCAATAAGATCATGGCTGATCTGATCTTGGGCTAAGCTTCACTTCCCTGCCTACTCCCCATAACCCTTCACTCTCTTATCGCTCAAAAATGTGTCTATTTCCACCTTCAATCTATTCAATGACCCAGCCTCCACAGCTCTCTGGGGCAGAGAAATCCACAGATTTACGACCCTCGGAGAGAAGAAATTCCTCCTCATCTCAGTTCTAAATGAGCAACCCCTTATTCTGAAACTATGCCCCCCCAGTTCTAGATTCCCCCATGAGGGAAAATATCCTCTCTGCATCTACCTTGTTGAGCCCCCTCAGTATCTTATGTTTCAATAAGTTCATCTGTCATTCTTCTAAACTCCATTGAACATAGGCCCAGCCTGCTCAACCTTTCTTAAGTCAACTCCTTCATCTCTGGAATCAACCTAGTGAACCTTCTCTGAACTGCCTCCAATGCAAGTATATCCCTCCTTAAATAAGGAGACCAAAACTGTATGCGGTACTCTCGGTGTGGCCTCACCAATACCCTGTACAGTTGTAGCAAGACTTCCCTGCTTTTATACTCCATTTCCTTTTCAATTATGGCAACATTCAATTTGCCTTCCTGATTACTTGCTGTACCTGCATACTAACTTTGTGTTTGATGCACAAGGACCCCCCAAGGTCCCACTTGCCTGCAACATTTTGTAATTTCTCTCCATTTAAATGATTTGCTTTTTTATTTTTCCTGCCATAGTGGATAACTTCACACTTTCCCACATTATACTCCATCTGCCAAATGTTTGCCCACTCACTTAGCCTGTCTATATCCCTTTGCAGATTCTTTACGTCCTCACAACTTGCTTTCCGTCCATCTTTGTATCATCAGCAAACTTTACACTCTGTTCCTTCATCCAAATCATTAATATAGATTGTAAATAGTTGAGGCCCCAGCACTGATCCCCGTGGCACCCCACTAGTTACTGTTGCCAACCAGAAAATTACCCATTTATCCCGACTTTGTTTTCTGTTAGTAAGCCAATCCGCTATCCATGCTAATATATTATCTCCAACCCCGTGAGCTTTTATCTTGTGCAGTAACCTCTTGTGTGGCACTTTATTGAATGCCTTCTGGAAATCCAAATACACCACATCCACTGGTTTGCCCCTTATCCACCCTGCTTGTTACATCCTCAGAGCTCCAGCAAATTTGTCACACATGATTTCCCGATCATAAAACCATGCTGACTCGGCTTGATTGAATCATGCTTTTCCAAATGTCCTGCTACTGCTTCCTTAATAATGGACTCCAGCATTTTCCCAATGACGGATGTTAGGCTAACTGGTCTATAGTTTCCTGCTTTCTGTCTGCCTCCTTTTTCAAATAGAGGCGTTACATTTGCGGTTTTCCAATCCGCTGGGATCTCTCCTGCTACCAGCCCACAAAATATTACTGAATTTTTGGAATGGTATGAATGGAACTGGTGATTGCTTGTTTTAATATTCCAGTACCTAACCAGTGCATTGCCGCACCCATAAGCAGTGCTGGTAATAACTCTGTAACCCTCAATCTTCCTTCCAACTCTGGTCCATTGGACATACCTACAGACAGCAATCCACGAACTTCTCCAGTGATCCAGAACTGTGAGATGGGATACAGGGAATGGTAGCATAGTTATGTTACTGGGCTAGTAATCCAGAGGCCTGGACTAATCCAGAGATTTGAGTTCAAATCCCACCACTGTTAATTAAATAAATTTAGAATTAAAAAGCTAGTATCAGCAATGATGACCATGAAACTACCGGATTGTCGTAAAAATCCATCTGTTTTACTAATGTTCTTTTTAGGGAAGGAAATCTGCTGTACTGGCCTGGCCTGTATTTCCAGACCCACAGCAATGTGGTTGACTCGTAACTGTCCTCTGAAATGGCCGAGCAAGCCACTCGGTTGTAAAAGCGTATGGAAACACCACTACCTCCAAGTTCTCCTCCAAGTCACACACCATCCTGACTTGGAAATATATTGCCATTCCTTCATCGTCACTGGTTTAAAATCCTGGAACTCTCCCCCCAACAGCAATGTGAGAGTACCTTCACCACATGGACTGCAGCGGTTCAAGATGGCGACTCACCACCACCTTCTCAATGGAAATTAGGGATGGCCAATAAATGCCGGCCTTGCTGATGACGCCCACATCCCATGAACGAATAAATAAAAATAAAAAAATACTAGGTTCAAACACAGAATGACCACTTGAGTGAGGATCTGGAAGGTGGTTTATAAGTGAAACGGATACCCTAGTGTTAGTCTGCAAAGAGAACACTGAGGAAGATTGGGGGAGGGTGGGGGGGGGTAGTTTTTCTGAAAATAAGTGGTGCTAAGGTACTTGTTCATATTATGATATGAATGATAGCTCGTTTCAAGCTTATTACAAGGAGATTCATTTTTTTTTTTGTCATTTCTAACCAGGTTTTACAGCTGACTTGAGGTCAAACACCGGTGGCCAGGCCTTCCCTCAGTGCGTCTTCGATCACTGGCAGATCCTACCTGGAGACCCCTTTGAAGCAACCTCACACCCATGCCAGGTCATAGCAGAGACCCGCAAACGCAAGGGCCTGAAGGAGGGTGTCCCAGCCCTGGACAACTTCTTGGACAAATTGTAAAAGTGTTGTCTGCATCTTGTATATTGTATTTGTCTTGCCTGCATTAGCACTTAATCTTAAAATCAATACACACTAAGAGGAGCAGAAATCCAAGCCAGGTTTTAATAAAAGAAAAAAGTAAACATCCAAGTGGGACTATTCAATATGGAACATATTTAATATCTGTGGCTTAAAATTTCGCCATAAAACAAAACAAAGATTAATCAAAAAGACTGCAATAAAACAACCTGTTAACGCTATCTGTTGCGTGTTGGTGATTTATCTTCCTTGCATCACTGCATTTTTTAGAGCTTTCATACTTTGTGTTCCCACTTGTTTGAATCAATGTTTTTATCAAACACTTGCAGGTCAAAATAGGACAGACTCATTGTAGAATAAAGTTCCCTGAGCGCGCACTTGACTTAATCCTGACCTTCTGAAGATTGCCCACAATGCATCCGTATGGCACTTGCAATACCTTCCCTTTGGCTTCTGTCAGATTTAGTGTCGAGCTGTGCAGGGAACTCTTGCCTGCTGAGAATTGAAACCCTAATGCCTAGCAATAAGAGAGACTTGTAGCAACAGAATAGACTGGATTCTCAGAAGTGACAGGACAGTTTGCTATTCATTGAGGGAAAACTGAGTTCAAAAAAAGTCTTAGCATTGCTCGTGATGAATTGGAGGTTATCCAGTTGCAAGAACATATTTCTGTTGATCTCCCTCACAATAAGGCTCAGGAGTCAGATAAGTATGGTTAAACAACTACTTTTATTCAGCCACAAAGGTTGCTTCATTAACGGTGATGACTGATGCAACATCACATCAGTAAATACAAAAAAGATTCGATGTAACTATTTGTACTGCACTTCTTTTGATAGACATATGACGAGCTCCGCCCCCCCCCCCCCCTCCCCCGGGCCCAAATCATTCCATTCACGTGGTGCTGAGAAGCAGGACCTGAGGCTCCGACTCTTTTAACCTTCCCCACCTCCCCCCGGTGGGTCTGCGGCCGAGAAAGAGACACTCGCGGGGGCGGGGGGAGGGAACACTGGGAAGACAGATCACATTCTTCCAACCCCCTACAAGGGACATCGTTGGAATGGATGATATCCAGAAGTCATAACACTGTCTCTATTCACTTCATACCCAATAAACCTGTTAACAATGCCTGCCCCATCTATGCGGATGAGGGGGGAGGATGCACTTGTGCTGGGATAAGGTATTTTGGCTGGGGAAGGGATTTACTTGGGCTGGTGTAAGGCACTTTGGCTGGGGAAAGGATTTACTTGGGCTGGGGTAAGGCACTTTGGCTGGGGAAGGGATTTACTTGAGCTGGGGTAAGGCACTTTGGCTGGCCCTTGCTGTCTTCAAAGAGTGGAGCATGGTGGCCATTTTGACAGTTCAAATAAGCACGTCCATAAAATGTACACTTAACCAACCAGGTTAAGGCTCCTAGACAAATTATTTTTAAAATGCTTTAAACATTAATACTTTTTCTCTCGTTTCTTTCATGGTTCGAGGTGTAAACTACTGACGCCGTGAAATTTGGCACCTTAGCGCTGGCTGTTAAGGCCAGTTGCAAGAGAGAAATGGCAGCGCCCACTTCTAGTCCGGCATGCTATAGTTACCATCTTGTTGAGGGCGATAGCATAGGTGTGCATTAGCAGCATGCAGATTAGGCAGATCGTTGTGTTAGCATGTAATGCTGATTTGATGCATGACCTGCCATTTTTGATGTCGCTGTTTCAATCAACTCCGTGTCAACATGCCTCAGCTGCACGAGAGACCCCCCCCCACCAGCACTATTTAAAGGGATACACCCAACTTGCAGATAAGTTAATTATTTCTCTTATAAGCTCTGTAAGAGCCAGTATATCAATACTGGCTTGCTGGAAGATATTTAGAATAAAGTGCAGGGAATGCTGCTGGATATTGGGAAGATGTTTGGTACAACTGGAAGGCCTCTACCAGTCATGGGACTCT
Source organism: Pristiophorus japonicus (assembly GCF_044704955.1). Taxonomy (NCBI): domain Eukaryota; kingdom Metazoa; phylum Chordata; class Chondrichthyes; family Pristiophoridae; genus Pristiophorus; species Pristiophorus japonicus. The sequence continues at coordinate 47,747,123 of NC_091978.1, forward strand.
ACTTTCACCAGCAGATCCTTCCCGGCTGGAACAGGTGACATAGCAAACATCTTGCAGTTTGCCATCTATCGCAACATCTGGCAGGTCACTGAGGCTCTACTCTCGGAGAAGGGACTTCATTGTCTTCTCTCTAAAGAGAGAATCGGGAGGAGTGCACACATGGCTTTGCCCGGATATTGGTTTTCCCCATGGTGCAGGGTGCCATCAACAGCAGATGCTGCAGATCCATGATGAGATAATTGGCTATGCACTTTGAAGTGCTGTAACCGACAAGACTCCAGACCAAAAGCTGGAAAGTGGGATTAGGCTGGATAGCTCTTTTCCAGCTGACACAGACATGGGTGAATAGCCTCCTGTGTGGTAAATTTCTATAATTCTATGTAACCACAAAGGCTATCTCTCAATGTGCAGTTGGTGTGTGACCACGCCCAGCACATGATGATGGTGAATGTCTGGTATCATGGCAACAGATGATTAATGTTCCCTATAAATGTTTTTGGGAGGTGTGGCCCCTTTAAGGGGCTGCATGACCTATTCGTACCTGGCTGTGCGGGACTGGCAGAGAGCTGCATTGCAGTGCAACCGCACACCTTAGAGGAATATTGGTCATGATGCCTTCATCCTGAGCCAGTCCACTATGCCAGCAATCTTCCAGCCACCACATCAAATCCAAGGGTGGCTGTTTGAAAATGAGGGCTACACCTGGTTGATGACTCCTCTTTGCAACCCCACTACTCGTGGCCAGCAATCATATAATGATAGCCATGCTGTCATGCGAAACCTCATCGAGCAGACCATCAGGGTGCTCAAATAATGGTTCTGCTGCCTTGACCACTTGGGAGGAGCTCACAGTGTGGGTGTCCTATTCGTGGTGGTCTGCTGCATCCTCCAAAACATGGCCACCATGAGGGCGCAGCCTTTGCCATCACGGATTCTCAGGAGGAGGAGGCATCCTGCAAATCTCTCTTCCAGACGGGCTGTCCACGAGTGCATCAGACTCCAGTTCACCTGAATGAAACCCCAGATCCCCATTGCTCAACACTTCCCCACCTTCTGATCCCTTCTGAACATCACTCTTGGCCACATTGCTGAACATAAGAATTAGGAGCAGGTGTAGGCCATGCAGCCCTCCGATATTCAATAAGGCTGATCTTCGACCTCCACTTTCCCACCTGATCCCCATATCCTTTGATTCCTCTCGAGTTCAAAAATCTCTGCCTCGAACAAACTCAGCGACTGAGCATCCACAGCCCTTTTGGGTAGAGAATTCCAAAGATTCACAACCCTTGGAGTGAAGAAATTCCTCCTCATTGCAGTCTTAAATGGCCGACTCTTATCCTGAGACTATGCCCCCTAATTCTAGACTCTCCAGCCAGGGGAAACAACCTCTCAGCAATCTCCCTCAGAATTATTTATGTTTCAATGAGATCAACTCTCATTCTTCTAAATTCTGGAGAGTATAGGCCCAATCTACTCAATCTAGAGTAGAGGACCCATCTATTCTCCATCACTCTTCTACTGAAATGATAGTCACCACAAAACAAATATTCCAAACATAATTTATAAATGATTAATTCCAATATTACATTACAAAGTCAACTAATCGCCCTTGTGCATTCGCTTGGTGTCTTGTCTCTTGTGTTCCTTTACATATTCTAGTGTTCCTCCGAAGTGCTACCCAATCGCTGCAGTATGGCTGGTGGAAGGCTGCTCACTTTCCATGGTGGACACTGCAGGACGACCTCAAGAAACTCTGGGCCTAGAAGGCTCGGCTGTAGACTGCACCATCTCAGCGTAGGCGGCAGCAGTGAAAGAGGATGGCAGGTTCGTGCTCCATGGAGCCACTGCCACTCGGTACCCAGGGCAGCGCCTCAGTATTCCTAGCCATCTGTTGGAGGACAGATTGCTGGATTGCTGCGAGACCCTGCAAGCCTTTTTCCACACACGTAAACCCAGCAACAATGGCAGCAGCCTGATCTTGTGTGGCACCAAGCTGAGCCTGCATGACAGCAATCTGAGCCTGCATGACCGAAGTCTGAGTTTCCACTGCAGCGCTCAAATGTTGAGTCACTTTTGCTTATGCTGCAATGGGAGCTGTGACATCGCTCATCACACCCAGCCTCATGGTTGGGTCCACAAGTGCTCTAATGGAGTTGCCCATCACTTCCATCCTGAAAATCATGGGCTTCAAGCTCCAAGCAAAGCCCTGTGAAACGTTGATGCTGGTCTCCTCCATGGTCCTTGACAATGACAAGAGGCTCTCTGGTAGGTCTGCCATTGCAGCAAGCATTTCTGGGTGCATGCCCATCACCTTCCTCTGAAGGCTGCCCCATCAAAGTCCTAACCGAGTGCTGTGCAAGAGAACTCATGGGCGACCTTGCCCTTTGGGAAGCTGGCACCTGCGTTACCCTTTCCGCCTGGCCTGGCTGCAGTCCACTCACGCCCGGTGATTCACCTTGTGCTGATCCCACCTCTACACTACTTTCTAAAGTTTGCCCTGTGCTATTTTCTGAGCTGGTACCTGGGAATGTCAGATCGAGTGACAGTATCTCTTCTCCATCACTCTTCCCCTCTTCTACTTCCTGCACAGGTTGGGCTGATGGCAGTTCTTGGGACTCTGAAAGGAGAAATGCACAAGGGAGGGGGGGAAGCAAGTTGTGCATGCTTAAACCATCAGAGCTTGTAAGTGAGAAGAGATTGTGGGATGAGGGGGTAGTGGGATGTGAGAAGGATTAGGTATGAGCATACCATCACCATCAATGCTTTCAGCCCTGCCGATTGCCAAGGCCTCAGTGACGGCCCCTCCAATGACTTCCTAACATCGCGAGACCTCACCAGTGCGGGGCTACAAAAGGCGGCACGCGGCGGGAAAGCCAGAGGTCAGGAGGAGCTGTATGCAGCAATGCCAAATGAACCTGCGTGGGTAAGAGATAAAAAGTAAAAAGAATCGAAGGGTGGCATCACAGCCAAGCAGATAAGTGATTGGCCGGTTGATTGGTGAGTATTTCTCTTTTTTTAAAACCTTGGGCATTGGCGTAATTTAGGAGCCGCAATTAAATAGCTACGTGATATTTATTATCTAAAAAACCTAATTAATTAGATCAGCTGTTTGCTGAGTAGCTGCTGGGTGTGTTTTGCGAAGGTTTAGAGTTTATTTTTGCTTCATAGTTCCGAGTCTAACTCGAGGGATGACAGGACAGCTCAGTCCCGTGGATTGCACATCCTGTGGCATGTGGGAAATCCTGGACGCTTCATGCAGCCGGGATGACCATGTGAGTAGGAGGTGTCTCCAGCTGCACAAACTTGAGCTCTGTGTTTCGGAGCTTGAGCGGCGGCTGGAGTCACTGCGGTGCATCCGCGAGACTGAGAGCTAAGTGGATAGCACGTTTCTAGAGATGGTCATCCCGCAGCTTAAGAGTGTGCAGGCAGAGAGGGAGTGGGTGAACACCAGACAGAAGAGGAGGACTAGGCAGGTAGTGCAGGAGTCCCCAAGTCCCTCTTGGTATCCAACAACGCGGTATTCTCTTCTGAGTATTGGTGGGGGCGATGGTGCCTCTGGGGAGTGCAGCCAGAGCCAAGTCCATGACACCACGAGTGGTTCAGCTGCACGGGGTGAGGAAGAAGATGGAAGAGCAATAGTGGTAGGGGATTCAATAGTCAGGGGAGCAGGCAGGCGTTTCTGTGTGACTCCAGGATGGTATGTTGCCTCCCTGGTGCCAGGGTCAAGGATGTCACCGAGCTGCTGCTGGGCATTCTGGGGGGAGAGGGTAAACAGCCAGAGGTCGTGTTCCATATCGCTACCAATGACATAGGTAAAAAGAGGGATGAGGTCCTGCAGGTAGAGTTTAGGGAGCTAGATTAAAAAGCAGGCCCTCAAAGGTACTAATCTCCGGATTACTCCCGGTGCCACGAGCTAGTGAGTACAGAAATCGGAGGATAGAGCAGATGAATGCGTGGCTGGAGAGATGGTGCAGGAGGGAGGGTTTTAGATTCCTGAGGCATTGGGACCACTTCTGGGGGAGGTGGGACCTGTACAAGCCAGACAGGTTGCACCTCAACAGAGCCGGGACCACGGGTGGGAGGGGGGGGGGGGTTTGCTAGTGCTGTTGGGGAGGATTTAAACTAGCTTGGCAGGGGGATGGGAACCTGAGAATAGATTCAATAGGGAAGGAAGTAAATCTGGAATTGGAAAGCAAAAATGTAGAAAGTGAATTTGAAGGACACAGGAAACAAGGACTAGAAAGCAGTCAACAAGGAGGTCTGGCTGTACTAAACGGTATATACTTCAATACAAGGAGTATAGCGAATAAAGCAGATGAGCTGAGAGCACAGGTAGACATTTGGGAGTATGATATTATAGCTATTACAGAGACATAGCTAAAAGAGGGTAGGATAAAAAAAAAGGGAAGTGTAAAGTCCTGTCCCTGCAGTACAGATTCACACAAGGCACATACTGAAGTCAAGGTCACTCAAGAACTGCACCTTTATTACACAGCTCTCGAATGCCACACTTGCCTGAGACCTGTCCTTATATAACTGTCTGGGACAAGTATCCAGTGTCTCCTGCAAGTGTACCCCTGGTGGTAAGGTAAGCTTGTGGTTACAGGTCATCTCTAGTTACAGTCATGTATAGCATGGTAAGATACAGTTATGTACAGTAGTGTGAGATACATGACATCACCCTCCCCCAAGGTCTTATTGTCTTTATAGGTTCAGTCTCTCAGGTGGTCTACGCTCTCGCGTGGTTCAGTTGTTTGCCTTGGTGCCTGTGTTTTTTTCGGTGTGATTGCTGGTATCTCGCCTGGGCTGTCTGTTTCGTTCAGTATAATTGTTGGTGTCTCGCCTGGGCTGTCTGTTGGAATTGCCCTTTCCTCAGGTTGTTCCCTCTGTCTGTCCACCAGGTGTGGTGTGAGTTCCACATTGTAGTCTGCTTCTGGTTCAGCAGTGTTGTTGGTAAATCTACTTTTGACTTGGTCTACATGCCTCCGGCAGATTTGGCCATTGTCCATTTGTACAACCAGTAGCCTGTTTCCTTCCTTGCCTGTTACTGTCCTTGCAAGCCATTTGGGACCCCTGCAATAGTTTAGCACAAACACTTTGTCCCCTATCTCGTTCCACCTCTCCCTCGAATTTCGGTCATAGTACTCAGTTAGCTTATGGCGCTTTGCCTCAACGATTTCATGCATGTCTGGGAGGATTGTTGAGAGCCTTGTCTTTAAGGTCCGTTTCATCAATAGTTGCGCGGGGGGATCCCAGTCAATGAATGCGGACGAGATCTGTATGCCAGCAGCAGTCGCGACAGGCGGCCCTGCAGCGTAGGACCTTGGATTTTGAGCATGCCTTGTTTGATGATCTGCACTGTTCACTCCACCTGGCCATTGGAGGCCGGCTTGAATGATGCCGTCCTAACGTGATTTATGCCGTGGTCACTCATAAAATCTTGGAATTCTGCGCTGGTGAAGCACGGACCATTATCACTGACCTATATGTCAGGGATTCCGTGCATTGCGAATATGGTCCCAAGGCTTTCCACAGTGGTGGAGGTTGTGCTCGAGTTTTAAATGGTGTATTCGATCCACTTTGAAAATGCATCTATAACTACGAGGAACATTTTGCCCATGAATGGGCCTGCATAGTCTACGTGCACCCGCGACCACGGTTTAGTGGGCCAGGGTCAGGGGCTCAGTGGGGCCTCCCTGGGGCCATTACTGAGTTGGGCACAAATGGTGCACCGGCGGATGCAGAGCTCCAAGTCCGTGTCAATGCCAGGCCACCAGACGTGGGATCTGGCTGTGGCCTTCATGAGAACGATCCCCGGGTGCTCGCGGTGGAGCTCCCGGAAAAATGCCTCTCTGCCTCGCAGAGGCATAACTACTCGGCTACCCCACATCAGGCAGTCTGCTTGTAGTGACAGCTCATGCATGTGCCTATGGAAAGGTTTGATCTCCTCGGGGCAGGTATCGCGAGCCTCTGCCCAGTCACCAGTTAAGACACCTCTTTTTACTAAGGATAACGTGGGGCCGCTGGTCGTCCAGGCTCTGATTTGGCGAGCCATCATGGGCAAACCTGTGGACTCAAAGCCATTGATTGCCATGACTATCTCACAGTTCTGTGCATCAGACCCTTCCGTGGTCGCCAGGGGTAGCCTGCTAAGTACGTCGGCACAGTTGTCTGTGCCTGGCCTGTGCCTTATGGTATAGTCGTAGGACACCAGCATGAGTGCCCACCGTTGAATGCGTACCGAGGCTTTGGCGTTTATTGCCTTGCTAGTAGGGGCGTGAGGGGCTTGTAGTCGGTTTCTAACGCGAACTTGGCCCTGAAAAGGTATTGTGCATCTTTTTGACATCGTACACGCACGCGAGCGCCTCCTTCTCCACCATACCTTACCTGCGCTCCGCCCGCGAAAGTGACCTGAAGGCATAGGCTATGGGTTGTAATTTACCCGCACTTTTGACATGTTGTAAAACACACCCGAGCCCGTAAGCTGACGCATCACATGTAAGAACTAACTTTTTACCTGGATCAATGAAAGCCAAAACACTGTTGGAACACAGAAGGTTGCGTGCCTTATTGAAGGCGCGTTCCTGGGTGTCCCCCCAAAACCAATCGCACCCTTTTCTGAGTAGCACGTGGAGAGGCTCCAGCAGCCTGCTCAAGTTCTGCATAAAGTTCCCAAAGTAATTGAGTAGCCCGAGAAAGGCACGCAGTTCTGAGACATTCCGGGGCCTGGGTGCCAGGCGAATTGCTTCGGTTTTGGACTCTGTTGGGCGGATTCCATCAGCGGCAATCCTTCTGTCCAAAAATTCAACCTCGGGCACGAGAAATAGGCACTTGGATTTCTTGACTCATAGGCCTACCCGATCCAACCGCTTTAGTACTTCCTCCAAATTGCGGAGATGGGAGTCAGTGTCCCTGCCCATGATAAGTATGTCGTCTTGAAATACAACCGTCCCCGGGATGGACTTGAGCAGACTCTCCATGTTGCGCTGGAATATGGCAGCTGCCGACCTGATGCCAAATGGGCATTGATTCTACATAAAAAGGCCTCGATGTGTGTTGATGGTGGTGAGTAGCTTAGACTCGTGTCAAGAGAGTTCTTGTGTCATATACGGAGATGTGAGATCTAGTTTTGAGAAAAGTTTTCCTCCAGCCAATGTGGCAAATAAGTCATCCGCTCTGGGCAGCGGGTATTGGTCCTATAGGGAGACTCTGTTTATGGTAGATTTGTAGTCCCCACAGATTCGTACGGATCCATCAGGCTTCATGATTGGGACGATGGAACTTGCCCAGTCGCTAAATTCCACGCGTGATATAATGCCTTCCCGCAGAAGCCTGTCCAGTTCATGTTCAATCTTTTCCCTCATCACATAGGGTACAGCTCTAGCCTTGTGATGGACCGGACTAGCCTCCTGTGTGATGTAGATTTTGACTTTAGCCACTTTGAAGGTGCCCACACTTGGTTGAAAGAGATGTTCAAATCGACTTAGAACTGTTGAGCAGGAGGTCCGTTCTTCTGACGACATGGCGTGAACATCATCCCATTTCCAGTTTAGTTTTGCCAGCCAGCTTCTCCCCAGCAGTGCTGGGAGATCTCCGGGGACAATCCACAGGGGAAGTCAGTTCACTGTCCCTTTGTGTGTGACTGAGAGCATGGCGCTGCCAAGGACTGGGACGATTTCTTTGGTATAGGTCCTTAGTTTGGTGTCGACCCTTGTGAGCTTTGGTCTGTTGCTTTTGTGCGGCCACAGCTGTTCAAATTGTTGAGCGCTCATGAGAGATTGACTCGCTCCCGTATCCAGCTCCATGTTGACGGGTATCCCGTTGAGTAGGACCCTCATCATTATTGGAGGCGTCTTGTTGTAAGAGCAGTGGCCATTGATCGTGTTGACCCGCTGTACCTCGGTGTCCCGGGTACTGTCCCCACCGTCTTCTGGTCCGCTTTCCGACTCTTCCGATTCGTATACCAGTGAGCTGCCGTTTTTCTGCACATGCGGGCCAGATGCCCTGTATAGTCGCAATTTCTGCAAACAGCATGCTGAAATCGACACCCCTTGGATGAGTGCCTTCCCCCACATCTCCAGCACAGACCGCTTCCATTGTTTCCAAAGGATGAGCTGCGTCGGGCTGATCTCTCTTGTGCTTTTCTCAGTTTGTAGTTAATTGCTCGCATTGTGGGTTGATGAGGTGTGAACAGCCGTTCATGTGGCCCTTGATGGCTTCTGGCGCCACTGCCTGCTGTTGAGGGCCTGCTCTCCTGCCTTTGTCTGAGTGTGGGGGTAGCGGCTTGTTTCACGCTGTGAACCCCTTGTTCCGATGTTTCGTTAGTTGTCGTACCCGCAGTGTAGATCAACCTCGTTTCTTCTTCTCCTGCCAAGAATGTCTGTGCAACCAGTGCTGCTGCCTCTAGGGTCAAGTTCTTGGTCTCTATGAGCTTTTGGAATATGCCTGCGTGACCTATTCCCTCAATAAAAATGTCTCTCAGTACTTCTCTCCTTGGTTCATCGGAGAACTCACATAAGTTAGCCAACCTCCGAAGTTCTGCCACGAAGTCGGGTATGCTCTGGCCCACACAGCGTCTGCAGTTGTAGAACCTGTGTCTGACCATGTGTAGGCTGCTCACTGGCTTCAGGTGGTCTCTTACCAATGTGCTCAACTCTTCAAACGACTTGCTTGCTGGTTTCTCGGGTGCCAGCAGGTCCTTCATTAAGGCTTATGTTTTCGAGCCACAGCTGGTCAAGAGATGGGCTCTTCTCTTGTCTGCCTTATCGTCGCCTAACCAGTCTTTGGTTTACGAAGCTTTGCTGGAGCCTTTCTATAAAGTCCTCCCAATTATCTCCAGCATTGTATTTTTCTTCTGAGCCGTTGATTGCCATTTTGTGGATTCTGTAATCCCGTAACTCGTCGCCACTGTAAAGTCCTGTCCCTGCAGTACAGATTCACACGAGGCACATACTGAAGTCAAGGTCACTCAGGACCTGCACCTTTATTACACAGCTCTCGAATGCCACATTTGCCTGAGACCTGTCCTTATATACCTGTCTGGGACAAGTATCCAGTGTCTCCTGCAAGTGCACCCCTGGTGGTAAGGTAAGCTAGTGGTTACAGGTCATCTCTAGTTACAGTCATGTATAGCATGGTAAGATACAGTTATGTACAGTAGTGTGAGATACATGACAGGAAGCTTATGACAGATACCGAGGGTTAAATACTGCAGAATCTCTAGAGGAGTATAGAAAATCCAGGGGTGAAATTAAAGAGGATATTTGGAAAGCAAAGAGAGAGCATGAAAAATTCTTGGCAAGTAAAATCAAGGAAAGCCCAAAGATGTTTTATAAATACAAGAGCAAGAGGATAACTAAAGAAAGGGTAGGGCCTATTAGAGACTATGAGGGTAATCTGTGTGTGGAGGCGGAAGATGTGGGTATAGTTCTTAATGAATACTCTGTGTCTGCTTTCACAAAAGAGAGGGGCAATGCAGATGAGGAGGAGTGTAAAATATTAGATGAAATAAACATAGTGAGAGAGGAGGTATTAAGGGGTTTAGCAGCTTTGAAAGTGGATAAGTCCCCAGGCCCGGATAAAATGTATCCCAAGCTGTTAAGCGAAGCAAAAGGGGAAATAGCGAGGCTTTGACCATCATTTTCCAATCGCCTCTAGCTTCAGGTGTGGTGCCAGAGGACTGGAGGACTGCTAATGTGGTACCTTTGTTTAAGAAGGAAGAAAGGGATAGACTGAGTAATTACAGGCCAGTCAGCTTAACCTCAGTGGTGGGAAAATTATTGGAAAAAATTCTGAAGGACAGGATAAATCTTCATTGAGAAAGACACTGATTAATCAAGGACAGTCAGCACGAATTTATTAAGGGAAGGTCGTGTCTGACTAATTTGATTGAATTTTTTGAGGAGGTAACCAAAAGGGTCGATGAGGGAAGTGCCTATGATGTAGTGTATATGGATTTTAGCAAAGCTTTTGATAAGGTCCCACATGGCAGATTGGTCATGAAAGTAAAAGCCCATAGGATCCAGGGCAAAGTGGCAAGTTAGATCCAAAATTGGCTCAGAGGCAGGAAGCAAAGGGTAATGGTTAATGGATGTTTTTGTGACTGGACAGATGCTTCCAGTGGGGTTCCGCAGGGCTCAGTACTAGGTCCCTTGCTTTTTGTGGTACATATCAATGATCTGAACTTGAATATAGGGATTACAATTAAGAAGTTGCAGAAGATACTAAAATCGGTTGTGTGGTTGATAATGAAGAAGAAAGCTGCAGACTGCAGGAAGATATCAATCAACTGGGCAGCACAGTGGCAAATGGAATTTAATCCGCAGAAGTGTGAGGAAATGCATTTGGGGAGATCTAACAAGGAAAGGGAATACACATTAAATGGTTGAATACTGAGAAGTGTAGAGGAACAAAGGGACCTCGGAGTGCAGGTCCACAGATCCCTGAAGGTAGCAGGTCAGGTAGATAAGGCGGTTAAGAAGACAAGAGCAGGGGGGTTATGCTTGAACTGTATAAAACACATGGTTAGGCCACAGCTGGAGTACTGCATGCAATTCTGGTCACCACATTATAGGAAGGATGTGATTGCACTGGAGAGAGTAGAGGAGATTTAGGAGGCTGGGACTGGAGAATCTTAGCTATGAGGATAGGTTGGATAGGCTGAGTTTGTTTTCCTTGGAACAGAGGAGGCTGAGGGGAGACCTCATTGAGGTGTATAAAATTATGAGAGGCCTAGATATAGTGAATAGAAAGGGCCTATTTCCCTTAAGCAGAGGGGTCAACAACCAGGAGGCATACATTTAAAGTAATTGGTAAACAGTTTAGAGGGTTGTGGGGGTCTAGAACTCATTACCAGATAGGGTGGTAGAGGCAGAAATCCTCACCACATTTAAAAAGTACTTGGATGTGCACTTGAAGTGCCGTAACCTGCAGGACTATGGACCTAGAGCTGGAAAGTGGGATTAGGCTGGATAACCTTTTGTTGGCTGGCACAGACATGATGGGCTGAAATGGCCTCCTTCCATGCTGTAAACTTCTATGATTCTATATTCACCAGCACTGACCCCTCCAGTTGGGTCAAGTTCTGCAGTCATGCCTCCCCCTGTTATATATATGGACTTGAATTTACTCTGTACAGCCACCAGAGGGCTCATTCCCCGAAGTCCCAAGGGATCCCATAATCTCTTGGGAGCACAGGTATTTAAGAAGGCTTCACAGGTTGGAGAGGTACTCTGGAGACCTGCAATAAAAGACTAAGGTCACACTTTACTTTGAGCTCACAATTTTCCATCTGACTCTTTCTCCATACACAATAACTGGCGACGAGATACAGATAGCGAACCCAAAGATGCAGAGAACAGTAGGCATCCTGGAGAAATTTTCGGAGGGAGATGATTAGGAAATTTTTGTGGAGCGACTCGACCAATACTTCGTGGCCAACGAGCTAGATGGAGAAGAGAGTGCTGCCAAACGTAGAGCGATCCTCCTCACCGTCTGTGGGACACCAACGTATGGCCTCATGAAGAATCTGCTCACTCCAGCGAAACCCACAGAGAAATCGTATGACGATTTGTGCACACTGGTCCGAGAGCACTCGAACCCAAAGGAAAGCGTTCTGATGGCAAGGTACCCGTTCTATACCTACAAAAGGTCTGAAGGCCAGGAAGTGGTGAGTTATGTTGCCGACCTGTGACGCCTTGCAGGACATTGCGAATTTGAAAGACATTTGGAGCAGTATGACTTTTTCATACTTGGCATTGGCCACGAAACCATACTTCGCAAGCTTTTGACTGTAGAGACTCCAACCTTGAGTAAGGCCATAGCGATAGCCCAGGCGTTCATTGCCACCAGTGACAATACTAAGCAAATCTCTCAGCACACAAGTGGTTCTACAAGTACTGTGAACAAAGTGATGTTGTTTTCGAATCGTAACGTACAGGGCAGGTCACACATACCTGCAGCTACATGTCCGCAGATGTCTCAGAGTCCACCATCAAGGATGATGAATGCAAGGCCATTAACGCCTTGTTGATGCTGCGGGGGTGATCATTGTTTCCATTCATGCCGATTCAAAGGCTACGTTTGCAAGGGCTATAGAACAATGGGGCACCTCCAACGAGTGTGCAGGCGAGCTGCTAAGCCTGTTAAACCTGCAAACCACCACGTTGCAGAGGAGGACAGATCTACGGAGGATCACTATGAACCAGAGCCTCAGATAGAGGAGGCAGAGGTATATGGGGTGCACACATTCACCATGAATTGTCCCCTGATAATGCTGAATGTTGAATTAGATGGGCTCCCGGTGTCAATGGAGCTGGACACGGGACCTAGTCAGTCCATCATGGGCAAAAGATTTTTGAAAGGTTGTGGTGCAACAAGGCCTCAAGGCCAGTCTTGACTCCAGTTCGTACGAGACTAAGAACTTACACTAAAGAACTGATTCCTGTAATCTGCAGTGCTACCGTAAAGGTCTCCTATGATGGAGCGGTTCACAAGCTATCACTCTGGGTGGTACCGGGCAATGGTCCCACGCTGCTCGGCAGGAGCTGGCTGGGAAAGATATGCTATCGCCCGCTGCCATCACTTCGTGTGCCCAGGTCTTAAACAAATTTCCTTCATTGTTCGAACCAGGCATCGGAAAATTCCAAGGAGCAAAAGTGCAGATCCACCTAATTCCGGGGGCGCAACCCATCCATCACAAGGCGAGAGCAGTACCGTACATGATGAGAGAAAGGGTAGAGATCGAGCTAGACCAGCTGCAACGAGAGGGCATCATTTCACCGATCGAGTTCAGTGAGTGGGCCCGTCCTATTCTCCCAGTCCTCAAGGGAGACGGCACCGTCAGGATCTGTTGCGATTACAAAGTAACTATCAATCGTTTCTCCCTGCAGAACCAATACCCGCTACCAAAAGCCGACGACCTCTTTGCAACGCTGGTGGGAGGAAAGACGTTCACGAAGCTAGATCTGACTTCAGCCTACATGACGCAGGAACTGGAGGAATCATCGAAGGCCCTCACCTGCATCAACACCACAAAGGTCTTTTTGTTTATAACAGATGCCCATTTGGAATCCGATCAGCGGTGGCAATATTCCAGAGAAACATGGAAAGTTTACTGAAGTCGGTCCCGCACACCGTGGTCTTCCAGAACGACATCTTGGTAACAGGTTGGAACACAGTCGAGCACCTGCAGAACCTGGAGGAGATTCTTAGTCGACTCAACCGCATGGGGCTCAGGTTAAAACGTTTGAAGTGCATTTTCCTGGCACCTGAAGTGGAGTTCCTGGGAAGGAGAATTGCGGCAGACGGCATCAGGCCCACCAACGCGAAGACAGAGGTAATCGAGAGCGCACCGAGGCCACAGAACGTGACGGAGCTGCGGTTGTTTCTGGGACTCTTGAACTACTTTGGTAACTTCTTACCGGGTCTCAGCACCCTGTTAGAACCACTGCATGTCTTACTACGAAAAGGGGGTGAGTGGGTTTGGGGCAAAAGCCAAGAAAATGCCTTTGTAAAAGCGAGAAAATTGTTATGCTCAAACAAGCTGCTTGTGTTGTATGATCCATGTAAGAGTTTGGTACTAGCATTTGATGCGTCGTCATATGGCGTCGGGTGTATATTGTAACAAGCTAATGATTTCGGGAAACTGCAACCAGTTGCTTATGCATCCAGGAATCTGTCTAAGGCTGAGAGAGCCTTCAGCATGATTGAAAAAAAAACGTTAGCGTGTGTCTATGGGGTAAAGAAAATGCATCAATACCTGTTTGGGCTAAAATTCGAATTGGAAACTGACCATAAGCCACTTACATCCCTGTTTTCCGAGAGTAAAGGGATAAATACCAACGCATCGGCCCGCATCCAGAGATGGGCGCTCACGTTGTCCGCATACAACTACGCCCTCCGCCACAGGCCAGGCACGGAAAACTGTGCCGATGCTATCAGTAGGCTGCTATTGCCCACTACTGGGGTGGTAATGGAAGCATTTGAGAGTGAGCAATCGCCCGTCACTGCCCAGCAGATCAAAACCTGGACAAGCCAGGACCCCTTATTATCTCTAGTCAAAAACTGTTTGCTTCACGGGAGCTGGTCCAGTGTCCCAGTGGAAATGCAGGAAAAGATAAAGCCGTTCCAACGGCACAAAGATGAAATGTCTATACAGGCAGACTGCCTTCTGTGGGGCAATCAAGTAGTGGTCCCCAAGAAGGACAGAAACACCTTCATCAATGATCTCCACAGTCCCCACCCAGGCATTGTAATGATGAAAGCGAGAGCCAGATCCCATGTGTGGTGGCCCGGTATCGATGCGGACTTAGAGTCCTGCGTTCACAGATGTAATACATGCTCGCAGTTAAGCAATGTACCCAGGGAGGTGTCGCTAAGTTTATGGTCTTGGCCCTCCATTGGGTGGTTTAGGGTACACGTCGACTATGCAGGCCTGTTCTTCGGTAAACTGTTCCTTGTGGTTGTAGACGCATACTCCAAGTGAATTGAATGTGAGATAATGTCAGCTAGCACATCTGCTGTCACCACTGAAAGCCTGTGGGCCATGTTTGCCACACACGGCTTACCCGATGTCCTGGTGAGTAACAACGGGCCAAGTTTTACCAGTGCTGAGTTCAAAGAATTCATGATCCGTAACGGGATCAAACATGTCACATCTGCCCCGTTTAAACCAGCGTCCAATGATCAGGCAGAGAGAGCAGTGCAAACCATCAAGCAAGGCTTGAAGAGGGTAACTGAAGGCTCACTGCAGTCTCGCCTATCCCGAGACCTACTTAGCTACCGCACGAGACCCCACTCACTCACTGGGATCCCATCTGCTGAACTGCTCATGAAAAGAGCACTTAAGACAAGGCTCTCGTTGGTTCACCCTGATCTACATGAACAGGTAGAGAGCAGGCGGCTTCAACAAAGTGCATACATGATAGCGCAAATGTGTCACATGAGATTGAAATCAGTGATCTGTATTTGTATTAAATTATGGACAAGGTCCCAAGTGGCTTCCCGGCACTGTCGTGGCCAAAGAGGGGAGCAGGGTGTTTCGGGTCAAACTTTCAAATTGACTCATTCACCGGAAACACTTGGACCAAATTAAACTCAGATTCACGGACTACACTGAGCAACCCACCTTGGACCCTACCTTTTTTGATCCCCCAACACACACACCAATGGCAACCGACACCACAGTTGACCACGAAGCAGAACCCACCATCTACAGCAGCCCTGCAGGGCCCAACACACCAGGCAGCCCAGCAAGGCCAGCTGCACAGCAGCCCAGCGAGGGCCCAACAAATGATTCAACAACACCAGCTTTCACACCGAGACGATCAACCAGGGCAAGAAGGGCCCCAGATTGACTCACATTGTAAATAGTTACACTATTGACTTTGGGGGGGAATGTTGTTATATATGTGGACTTGTATTTACTCTGTAGAGCCACCAGAGGGCTCATTCCCTGGAGTCCCAAGGGATCCCATAATCCCTTGGGAGCACAGGTATTTAAAAAGGCTTCACAGGTTGGAGAGGCACTCTGGAGACCTGCAATAAAGGACTAAGGTCACACTTTACTTTGAGCTCACAGTGTTCAGTCTGACTCTTTCTCCATACACAATACCACCCCACCTATTTGCGCCTTCTCTCGCCACTTGTGAGCCACCTAGGCCTGCAAGACAAACATAGAAACATAGAAAATAAGTGTAGTAGTAGGCCATTCGGCCCTTCGAGCCTGCACCACCATTCAATAAGATCATGGCTGATCATTCACCTCGGTACCCCTTTCCTGCTTTCTCTCCATACCCCTTGATCCCTTTAGCCATAAGGACCATATCTAACTCCCCCTTGAATACATCCAATGAACTGGCATCAACACCTCTCTGTGGTAGGGAATTCCACAGGTTAATAACTCTCTGAGTGAAGACATTTCTTCTCATCTCAGTCCTAAATGGCTTACCCCTTATCCTTAGACTGTGTCCCCTGGTTCTGGACTTCCCCAACATCGGGAACATTCTTCCTGCATCTAACCTGTCCAGTCCCGTCAGAATTTTATATGTTTCTATGAGATCCCCTCTCATCCTTCTAAACTCCAGTCAATCCAGTCTCTCCTCATGTGTCAGTACTGCCATCCCGGGAATCAGTCTGATGAACCTTCGCTGCACTTTCTCAATCACAAGAACGCCCTTCCTCAGATTGGAAGACCAAAACTGAACATAATATTCCAGGTGAGGCCTCACCAAGGCCCTGGGCAACTGCAGTAAGACCTCCCTACTCCTATACTCAAATCCCCTAGCTATGAAGGCCAACATACCATTTGCCTTCTTCACCGCCTGCTGTACCTGCATGCCAACTTTCAATAACTGATGTACCATGACACCCAGGTCTCGCTGCACCTCCCCTTTTCCTAATATGCAGCCATTCAGATAATATCCTGCCTTCGTGTTTTTGCCACCAAAGTGAATAACCTCACATTTATCCACATTATACTGCATCTGCCACACGTTTGCCCACTCATCTAACCTGTCCAAGTCACCCTGCAGCCCTTTAGCTTCCTCCTCACAGCTCATACTGCCAGCCAGCTTAGTGTCATCTGCAAACTTGGAGATATTACACTCAATTCCCTCATCCAAATCATTAATGTATATTGTAAATAGCTGGGGTCCCAGCACTGAGCCCTGCGGTACCCCAATAGTCACTGCCTGCCATTCTGAAAAGGACCCATTTATCCCGAATCTCTGCTTCCTGTCTGCCAACCAGTTCTCTATCCACGTCAGTACATTACTCCCAATACCATGTGCTTTCATTTTGCACACCAATCTCTTGTTTGGGACTTTGTCAAAAGCCTTTTGAAAGTCCAAATATACCATATGCACTGGTTCTCCCTTGTCCATTCTACTAGTTACATCCTCTAAAAATTCGAGAAGATTTTTCAAGCAGGATTTTGCTTTCATAAATCCATGCTGACTTAGACTGATCCCGTCATTGCTTTCCAAATGTGCTGCTATTTCATCTTTAAAAATTGATTCCAACATTTTCCACACTACTGATGTCAGGCTAACCGGCCTATAATTACCTGTTTTCTCTCTCCCTCCTTTCTTAAAAAGTGGTGTTATATTAGCTACCCTCCAGTCCATAGGAACCGACCCAGAGTCGATAGACTGTTGGAAAATGATCACCAATGCATCCATTATTTCCAGGGTTACTTCCTTAAGTACTCTGGGATGCAGACTATCAGGCCCCGGGGATTTATCGGCCTTCAATCCCATCAATTTCCCCAATACCATTTCCCGTCAAATAAAGATTTCCTTCAGTTCCTCCTTCTCACTAGACCCTCGGTCCCCTGGTATTTCCGGAAGGTTATTTGTGTCTTCCTTTGCGAAGACAGAACCAAAGTACTTATTTAACTGGCCATGAGACTCGACGTGCTCAGCGCCCTCCCGGATGCACTTCCTCCACTTAGGGCAGTCTTTGGCCAGGGACTCCCAGGTGTCAGTGCAGATGTTGCACTTTATCAGGGAGGCTTTGAGGGTGTCCTTGTAATATTTCCTCTGCCCACCTTTGTCGTTTGTCGTGAAGGAGTTCCGAGTAGAACGCTTGCTTTGGGAGTCTCGTGTCTGGCATGCGGACAATGTGGCCTCCCAGCGGAGCTGATCAAGTGTGGTCAGTGCTTCAATGCTGGGGATGTTGGCCTGGTCAAGGACGCTAAATTAGATTCAAAGGTATGATGGTAGATACATTGCCAAAATTGTCAACGAATATACATACCATTGAGAAATTATGGGAAAAGTGATCCATTGGTGGCTAATTAAAGGCTGCGTCTATTTGTACTGACTGAAATGCAGCCATTTCTCAGATTGGCTTTCCAGACCTATTGCTGATTGGTCCCCTTGCAGGATAAGCCACACCCTGAAGTTCCTCTGGAATGTGTAACTGGAACTGCCCAGCCCAAGTTCTGAATGAATTTCCAATTTGTAATTCCTTTCATTTTGACTTCAGAAGTCAGAGGATAGATCTCCCCAAAAGCCACCAAGTTCCAGCCAAAGTCCCTTACCCCAGCGCAAGTGCAACCTTCCGCCAGCGGAAGACCCTTACCCCAGCACGTGTGCTGCCTCCCACAGCTGAAGTCCCTTACCCCAGTGTAAGTGCATCCTTCCCCCAGCTGAAGACCATTACCCCAGTGTAAGTGCATCCCTCCACCAGCTGAAGACCCTCTCTCTCTACCCCCACCCCCCAAGCTCTCTCTTTCCCCCCCAACTCTCTCTCTCTCTCTACCCCCACCCCCCAAGCTCGCTCTCCACCCTCACACCCCAAGCTCTCTCTCTACCCCCCCCCAAGCTCTCTCTCTGGCCCCCCCAAGCTCTCTCTCTAGCCCCCCCAAGCTCTCTCTACACCCCCCCCCCAAGCTCTCTCTACACCCCCCCGCAAGCTCTCGCTCTACCGCCCCCCCCAAGCTCTCTCTCTACCCCCCCCCCAAGCTCTGTCTAACCCCACCTCCCAAGCTCTCTCCCTCTCTCTCTACCCCCCCGCAAGCTCTCTCTCTACACCCCCCAACTCTCGCTCTCTCTGCCCCCGCCCCACCAAGCTCTCTCTCTCTACCCCCCTCCCCTCCAAAGCTCTCTCTCTCTAACCCCCTCCCCTCCTAAGCGCTCTCTCTAACCCCCCCCCCCAAGCTCTCTCTCTCTCTACCCCCTCCCCCCTCCCAAGCTCTCTCTCTCTCTCTACCCCCTCCCCCCTCCCAAGCTCTCTCTCTCTCTCTCTCTCTAACCCTACCCCAAGCTCTCTCTCTAACCCCCCCCCCAAGCTCTGTCTAACCCCACCTCCCAAGCTCTCTCCCTCTCTCTCTACCCCCCCGCAAGCTCTCTCTCTACACCCCCCAACTCTCGCTCTCTCTGCCCCCGCCCCACCAAGCTCTCTCTCTCTACCCCCCTCCCCTCCAAAGCTCTCTCTCTCTAACCCCCTCCCCTCCTAAGCGCTCTCTCTAACCCCCCCCCCCAAGCTCTCTCTCTCTCTCTCTCTACCCCCTCCCCCCTCCCAAGCTCTCTCTCTCTCTCTACCCCCTCCCCCCTCCCAAGCTCTCTCTCTCTCTCTCTCTCTAACCCTACCCCAAGCTCTCTCTCTAACCCCCCAAACTCTCTCTCTACACCCCCAAGCTCTCTCTGTATCCCTCTCCAAGTTCTCTCTCTCTACCCTCTCCCCCAAGCTCTCTCTCTCTCTCTCTCTACTGTAAAGTCCTGTCCCCTCAGTACAGATTCACACGAGGCATGTAGTGAAGTCAAGGTCACTCTGGACCTGCACCTTTATTTCACAGCTCTGGAATGCTGCACTTGCCTGAGACCTGTCCTTATATATCTGTCTCTTGCAAGTGCACCCCTGGTGGTAAGGTATGCTGGTGGTTACAGGTTATATCTTATTACAGTCATGTATAGCATGTTAGGATACAGTTATATATAATAATGTAAGATACATGACATCACCCTCCCCCAAGGTCTTATTGTCTTTATAGGTTCAGTCTCTCAGGTGGTCTACACTCTCGAGTGGAGTGTCTGAGTTGTGGTTCAGTAGTTTGCCTTGGTGTCTGTTTTTCTTGGGTGTGGTTGCTGGTATCTCGCTTGGGCTGTCCGTTTTGATTGGTGTGATTGTTATTGACTCGCCTGGGCTGTCTGTTGGGATTGCCCTTTCCTCAGGTTGTTCCCTCTGTCTGTCCACCAGGTGTGGTGCGAGTTCGACATTGTAGTCTGCCTCTGGTTCCGCAGTGTTGTTGGTAAATCTGCTTTTGACTTGGTCTACATGCCTCCTGCAGGTTTTGCCATTGTCCATTTGTACCACCAGTAGCCTGTTTCCTTCCTTGCCCGTTACTGTCCCTGCAAGCCATTTGGGACCTCTGCCATAGTTTAGTACAAACACTTTGTCCCCTATCTCATTCCATCTCCCCCTCGAATTTCTGTCATAGTACTCAGTCAGCTTACGGCGCTTTGCCTCAACGATTTCGTGCATGTCTGGGAGGATTAATGAGAGCCTTGTTTTTAAAGTCCTTTTCATCAACAGTTGCGCGGGGGGATCCCAGTCATTGAGTGCGAACGAGATCTATATGCCAGCAGCAGTCGCGACAGGCGACCCTGCAGCATGGGACCTTGGATTTTAAGCATGCCTTGTTTAATGATTTGCACTGCTCTCTCCGCCTGGCCATTGGAGGCCGGCTTGAACGGTGCAGTCTTGACGTGATTTATGCCGTGGTTAATTAGAAAATCTTGGAATTCTGCACTGGTGAAGCACGGACCATTGTCATTGACCAATATGTCAGGGATTCCGTGCGTTGCAAACATGGTTGCGAGGCTCTCCACAGTGGTGGAGGTTGTGCGCGAGTTTAAAATGGTGCATTCGATCCACTTTGAAAATGCATCTACAACTACGAGGAACATTTTGCCCATGAATGGGCCCGCATAGTCTACGTGCACCCGCGACCACGGTTTGGTAGGCCAGGGTCAGGGGCTCAGAGGAGCCTCCCTGGGGCCATTACTGAGTTGGGCACAAATGGTGCACCTTCGGACGCAGAGCTCCAAGTCCGCATCAATACCAGGCCACCAGACGTGGGATCTGGCTATGGCCTTCATGAGAACGATCCCTGGGTGCTCGCGGTGGAGCTCCCGGACAAATGCCTCTCTGCCTCGCAGAGGCATGACGACTCAGCTGCCCCACATCAGGCAGTTTGCTTGTAGTGATAGCTCATGCATGCGCCTGTGAAAGAGTTTTAATTCCTCGGGGCAGGCATCGCGACCCTCTGCCCAGTCACCGGTTAGGACACATCTTTTTACTAAGGATAACGTGGGGTCGCTGGCCGTCCAGGCTCTGATTTGGCGAGCCATCATGGGCGAACCTGTGGACTCAAAGGCATTGATTGCCATGACTATCTCACAGTTCCGTGATCGCCAGGGGTAGCCTGCTGTGTCTGTGCCTGGTCTGTGCCTTATGGTGTAGTCGTAGGATGCCAGCATGAGTGCCCACTGTTGAATTCGCGCCGAGGCGTTGGCGTTTATTGCCTTGCTCTCGGATAGGAGGGACGTGAGGAGCTTGTGGTCGGTTTCTAACGCGAACTTGGCCCCGAAAAGGTATTGGTGCATCTTTTTGACACCGTACACGCACGCGAGCGCCTCCTTCTCTACCATTCTGTACCCGTGCTCCACCCGCGAAAGTGACCTGGAGGCATAAGCTATGGGTTGTAATTTGCCCGCAATATTGACATGTTGCAAAACGCACCCTACCCCATACGCTGACGCATCGCATGTGAGAACTAGCTTTTTACCTGGATCAAAGAAAGTCAAAACACTGTTGGAACACAGAAGGTTGCGTGCCTTATTGAAGGCGTGCTCCTGGGCGTCCCCCCAAAACCAATCGCATCCCTTCCTGAGTAGCACGTGGAGGGGCTCCAGCTGCGTGCTTATGTTCTGCATAAAGTTCCCAAAGTAATTGAGATGCCCGAGAAAAGCGCGCAGTTCTGAGACATTCTGGGGCCTGGGTGCCAGGCGAATTGCTTCTGTTTTGGACTCTGTTGGGTGGATTCCATCAGCGGCAATCCTTCTGCCCAAAAATTCAACCTCGGGTGTGAGAAACAGGCACTTGGATTTCTTGACTCGTAGGCCTATCCGATCCAACTGCTTTAGTACTTCCTCCAAATTACGGAGATGGTAGTCGGTGTCCCTGCCCGTGATAAGTATGTCGTCTTGAAATACAACCATCCCCGGGATGGACTTGAGCAGACTCTCCATGTTGCGCTGGAATATATCAGCTGCCGACCTGATGCCAAATGGGCATCGATTGTACATGAAAAGGCCTCGATGTGTGTTGATGGTGGTGATTCTTGCATCATATACGCAGATGTGAGGTCTAATTTTGAGAAAAGTTTTCCTCCAGCCAATGTGGCAAATAAGTCCTCCGCTCTGGGCAGCGGGTACTAG
Organism: Pristiophorus japonicus; assembly: GCF_044704955.1. Taxonomy (NCBI): domain Eukaryota; kingdom Metazoa; phylum Chordata; class Chondrichthyes; family Pristiophoridae; genus Pristiophorus; species Pristiophorus japonicus. Next base: position 47,769,067 of record NC_091978.1, read on the forward strand.
TCCTGTAGGGAGACTCTGTTTATGGTAGATTTGTAGTCCCCACAGATTCGTACAGATCCATCAGGCTTCATGACCGGGACAATGGGACTTGCCCAGTCACTAAATTCCACAGGTGATAAAGTGCCTTCCCGCAGAAGCCGGTCTAGTTCGTGTTCAATCTTTTCCCTCATCACATAGGGTACAGCTCTGGCCTTGTGATGGACCGGTCTAGCATCCTGTGTGATGTAGATTTTGACTTTGGCCCCTTTGAAAGTGCCCACACCTGGCTGAAAGAAATGTTCAAATCGCTTTATAACTATTGAGCAGGAGGTCCGTTCCTCTAATGACATGGCATAGACATCATCCCATTTCCAGTTTAGCTTTGCCAGCCAGCTTCTCCCCAGCAGTGCTGGGGGGTCTCCGGGGATAATCCACAGGGGAAGTCGGTTCACTGTCCCTTTGTGTGTGACAGAGAGCATGGCGCTGCCGAGAACTGGTACGATTTCTTTGGTATCGGTCCTTAGTTTGGTGTCGACCCTTGTGAGTTTTGGTCTGTCTCTTTTATGCGGCCACAGTTGTTCAAATTGTTGAGCGCCCATGAGAGATTGACTCGCTCCCGTATCCAGCTCCATGTTGATAGATATCCCGTTGAGTAGGAGCCTCATCATTTTAGGAGGCGTCCTGTTGTAGGAGCAGCGGCCATTGATCGTGTTGACCCACTGTACATTGGTGTCCCGGGTACTGTCCCCACCATCTTCTGGTCCACTTTCTGACCCATCCGATTCGTATAACAGCCGAGCTGCCGTTATTTTGCACATGCGGGCCAAATGCCCTATATATTCACAGTTCCTGCAAACAGCCTGCTGAAATCGACATCCCCTTGATGAGTGCCCACCCCCACACCTCCAGCACAGACCAGTTCCATTGTTCAAAGTGTTCCCAAAGAATGAGCTGCGTCTGGCTGATCTCTCTTGAGCTTCTCTCAGTTTGTAGTTGATTGCTCGCATTGTGGGTTGGTGAGGTGTGAACGGCCATTCCTGTGGCCCTTGATGGCTTCTGGCGCCACTGCCTGCTGTCGAATGCCTGTTCTCCCTGTTTTGACTGTGTGTGGGGCTAGCAGCTTGTTTAGTGCTGTGAACTTCTTGTTCCGATATTTCGTTAGTTGTCGTACCTGCATTGTAAATCTACCTCGTTTCTTCTTCCCCTACCAAGAATGTCTGTACAACCAGTGCTGCTGCCTCTAAGGGCAGGTTCTTGGTCTCTATGAGCTTTCGGAATATGCCTGCGTGGCCTATTCCTTCAATGAAAAAGTCTCTCAGCATTTCTCTCCTCAGTTCATCGGAGAACTCACATAAACTAGCCAACCTCCGAAGTTCCGCCACGAAGTCGGGTATGCTCTGGCCCACACAGCGTCTGAAGTTGTAGAACCTGTGTCTGGCCATGTGTAGACTGCTCGCTGGCTTCAGGTGGTCTCTTACCAGTGTGCTCAATTCTTCAAACGACTTGCTTGCTGGTTTCTCGGGTGCTAACAGATCCTTCATTAAGGCGTATGTTTTCGAGCCACAGCTGGTCAAGAGATGGGCTCTTCTCTTGTCTGCCTTGTCGTCGCCTAACCAGTCTTTGGTTACAAAGCTTTGCTGGAGCTTTTCTATAAAGTCCTCCCAATTGTCTCCCGCATTGTACTTTTCATCTGATCCGTTGTTCGCCATTCTGTGGATTCTGTAATCCCGTAACTCATCGCCACTGTAAAGTCCTGTCCCCTCAGTACAGATTCACACGAGATATGTAGTGAAGTCAAGGTCACTCTGGACCTGCACCTTTATTTCACAGCTCTGGAATGCTGCACTTGCCTGAGACCTGTCCTTATATACCTGTCTCTTGCAAATGCACCCCTGATAGTAAGGTATGCTGGTGGTTACAGGTCATATATTATTGCAGTCATGTATAGCATATTAGGATACAGTTATATATAATAATGTAAGATACATGACATCTACCCTTCCCCCAAGCTGTTTCTCTACCCGCCCCTCCCAAGCTCTCTCTCTATTCCCCCCCCAAATTCTCTCTCTCTTACTGCCCCTCCCAAGCTCTCTCTGTCTACCTCCCAAACTCTCTCTCTACACCCTTCCCAAGCTCTCTCTCTCTCTAACCCCCCCTCCCAAGCTCTCTCTCTCTAACCCCCCCTCCCAAGCTCTCTCTCTCTCTCTCTCTCTCTCTCTACTGTCTCCAAACTCTCTCTCTACCTCTCCCCCTCCCAAGCTCGCTCTCTCTAGCCCCACCCCCAAACTCTCGCTCTCTCTCTAACCCCCCCTTCTTCTCCCAAGCTCTCTCACTCTCTAAACCCCCTCCCAAGCTCTCTCTCACTCTCTAAACCCCCTCCCAAGCTCTCTCTCTCTCTCTAACTCCCCCCCCAGCTCTCTCTCTCTCTGACCACCTCCCTCCCAAGCACTCTCTCTCTATTCCCCCCCCACCCCTCCCAAGCTCTCTCTATCTATCCCACCCCTAAATTCACTCTATCTATCTCCCCCTCCCCAAACTCACTCTCTCTCTAACCTCCCCTTCTCCTCCCAAGCTCTCTTTCCAACCCCCCCAAGCTCTCTCTCTCTCACCCCCTCTAGCTCTCTCTACCCCCCCCAGCTCTCTCTACCCCCCCCAAGCTCTCTCTCTCTACCCTCCCAAGCTCTCTCTCTACCCCCCCCCAAGCTCTCTCTCTACCCCCCAAGCTCTCTCTCTACCCCCCCAAGCTCTCTCTCTCTCTCTCTCTCTCTCCCTAGCCTCTCTCTCTCTACCTCCCCCCAAGCTCTCTCTCTCTAACCTCCCCTTCCCCTCCCAAGCTCTCTCTCTAACCCTCCCCCAAACTCTCTCTCTCTAACCCTCCCCCAAACTCTCTCTCTCTAACCCCCCCAAACTCTCTCTCTCTAACCCCCCCAAACTCTCTCTCTCACACCCCCCCCCCAAGCTCACTCTCTCTATTGCCTCCAAACTCTCTCTAATCTCCCCAAGCTCTTTCTCTAACCCCCCCCCAAACTCTCTCTCTCCAACCCCCCCCCCACACTCTCTCTCTCTACCCCCCCGCCAAACTCTCTCTTTCTCTCTAACCCCCCCGCCCACCAGCTCTCTCTCTCTATCCCCTCCAAACTCTCTCTACCCCCCCCCCCCCCAAGCTCTCTTTCTCTAACCGACACCCCCCCCACCCCCACCAAGCTCTATTCCCTCTGCCCCCCCTCCAGGCCCCCCCGCCTCTACATAAAAAGCAAACCAAAAACAGTGGGGAGCCAAGGGGTTAATAAGAGTGAGGAACTTAAAGTAATTAATATTAGAAGAAAAAACTCGAGAAACTAACGGAACTTAAAGCCAACATTTCCCCAGGACCCGATGACCTCCATCCGAGGATTGTAAAAGAGGTAACTACAGAGATAGTGGATGCATTGGTTGTGATCTTCTAAAATGCCCTAGATTTTAGAGTGGTCCCAGTGGATTGGAAGATAACAAATGTAACCCTGCTATTCAAGAAAGGAGGGTAGAAAAAAACGGAACTACAGGCCTGTTAGCCTGACATCAGTCGTCAGGAAAATGCTGTAATCCATTATTAAGGAAGTGGTAACAGGGCACTTAGAAAATCATACTATGATTAGGCAGTCAATATGGTTTTATAAAAGGGAATTGGTGTTTATCAAATGTATTAAGAGTTATTTGAAGATGTAACTATCAGGGTAGATAAAGGGGAACCAGTGGATGCAGTCTATTTGGATTTCCAAAAGGCATTCGATAAGATGCCACAAAAATGTGGCTATGCAAGATAAGGGTTCATGGGGTTGGGGGTAATATCTTAGCATGGATAGAGGATTGGTTAATGGACAGAAGAGAGTAGGGATAAACAGGTCATTTTCCAGTTGGCAGGCTATAACTAGTGGGGTGCTGCAAGGATCAGTGCTCGGGCCTCAGCTATTTACAATCTATATTAATGACTTAGATGAAGGGACCGAGTGCAATGTATCCAAGTTTGCTGATGATATAAAGCTAGATGGGAAAGTAAGCTGTGAGGAGGAGACGATGAGCCTGTAAAGGGATATAGACAGGTTAAATGAGCGGGCAATAAGGTGGCAGATGGAGTATAATGTGGGGAAATGTGAGGTTATTCACTTTGGTAGGAAGAACAGAAAAAAAAATATATTTTTTTTTAAATGGTGAGAAACTATTAAATGTTGGTGTTCAGAGAGATTTAGGTGTCCTCCTACAGGAAACACAGAAAGTTAGCATGCAGGTACAGCAAGCAATTAGGATAGCATGCAGGCCTTTATCGCAAGGGGGTTGGAGTGCAAGATTAAGAAAGTCTTGCTACAGGGCTTTGGTGAGACCACACCTGGAGTACTGTGCACAGATTTGGTCTCTTTATCTGAGGAAGGATATACTTGCCTTACAGGTGGTGCAACAAAAGTTCACTAAATTGATTCATTGGATGAGAGATTGAGTAGATTGGGTCTATACTCTCTGGAGTTTAGAAGAATGAGAGGTGATCTCGTTGAAACATGGAAGATTCTGAGGTGGATTGATAACGTAGATGTTGACAGGTTGTTTCCCCTGGCTGGATAGTCTCGAACTAGGGGGCTTTGTCTCAGGATAAGACGGTTGACCATTTAAGTGAATGTGGTGTATTTGGATTTCCAGAAGGCATTCGATAAGGTGCCACATAAAAGGTTACTGCACAAGATAAAAGTTCACAGGGTTGGGTGTAATATATTAGCATGGATAGAGGATTAGCTAACAGAAAGTCAGGACAAATGGGTCATTTTCCGGTTGGCAAACAGTAACTAATGGGGTGCCACAGGGATCGGTGCTGGGGCCTCAACTATTTACAATCTATATTAATGACATGGATGAAGGGACCGAGTGTAATGTAGCCAATTTTGCTAATGATACAAAGATAGGTGGGAAAGCATGTTGTGAGAAGGACACAAAAAATCTGCAAAAGGATATAGACAGGCTATGTGAGTGGGCAAAAATGTGGCAGATGGAGTATAATGTGGGAAAGTGTGAGCTTATCCACTTTGGCAGAAAAAAATAAAATAAATTATTTAAATGGAAAAAAATTACAAAATGCTGCAGTACAGAGGGACCTGGGGGTCCTTGTGCACGGAACACAAAAAATTAGTATGCAGGTACAGCAAGTAATCAGGAAGGCAAATGGAATGTTGGCCTTTATTGCTAGGGGGATAGAGTATAAAAGCCGACAAGTCCTGCTACAACTGTACAGGGTATTGGTGAGGCCAGACCCAGAGTCCTGCGTACAGTTTTGGTCTCCTTATTTAAGGAGGGATATACTTGCATTGGAGGCAGTTCAGAGAAGGTTCACAAGGTTGATTCCTGAGATGGTTTGACTTATGAAGAAAGATTGAATAGGTTGGGCCGATACACATTGGAATTCAGAAGAATGAGAGGAGATCTTATTGAAACATATAAGAGAATGAGGGGGCTCGACAGGATAGATGCAGAGAGGGATTTTTCCACTCATGGTGGAATCTAGAACTAGGGGGCATAGTTTGAGAATAAGGGGTCACCCATTTAAAACTGAGATGAGGAGAAATTTCTTCTCAGAAGGTTGTAAATCTGTGGAATTCTCTGCCCCAGAGAGCTGTGGAGGCTGGGTCATTGAATATATTTAGGCGGAGATAGACAGATTTTTGAGCGATAAGGGAGTAAAGAGTTATAGGGGGCGAGCAGGGAAGTGGAGCTGATCCCATGATCAGATCAGCCATGATCTTATTGAATGGCAGAGCAGGCTCAGGGGGCCAAATGGCCTACTCCTGCTCCCATTCCTTATGTTCTTATGACTGAGATGAGGAATTTCTTCTCTCAGGGTTGTGAATCTTTGGAATTCTTTACCAGAATGGGATGTGGATGCTGCATGGTGTAGTATATTCAAGGCTGAGATAATATAAAAAGAGGCAGCTTGTGCAGAGCACGGAGTGCAGCAGCATGGAGTGGCATTCGTGAGTTTGGTAAGTGGGTGAGTTTTAAGGGCTATTCTCTTTAAACCATTTGGAGGCTGGAGTAAATTGTTAGTGGCAATTGCCAGTAGCTTCTAAGTAAGTAGCAGTTTAATTTAAAGGGGAAAAGTTAAATAGTTGGGAATCTTTCAGGTTTAGGCAGAGAAAAACAAGGTAACTCTCCAGTAGGAGGCAATTAGCAGCTAGTTAAAACCAGTTCTGTAAATGACTGACCAGCAGTGAATCATCTGACCTAGCTGGTAAGTGGTTGCCTGTTCGACTGGTAAGTATAACTCTCTTTTAGACTGACTTTTAGATTGGTTTAATTGGCAGCGAACTACTAGATAGCTGTTTGGTGTTTAAGTAAATATTAGTAAGTAAATTAATTTAAGGGTTAAGTCATGGCAAGAGAGCTTGGACTCGTGTCATGCTCCTCCTGTGCTATGTGAGAAATCAAGGACACTTCCAGTGTCCTTGACTACTGTGTGTGCGGGAAGTGTGTCCAGCTGCAGCTCCTGACGGACAGCATGATGGCACTGGAGCTGTGGATGGACTCACGCTGGAGCATGCGCGATGCTGAGAATGTTGCGGATAGCACATTTAGTGAGTTGGTCACACCGCAGGTAAGGGTTAGAACAGATGGTGAATGGGTGACCAAGAGACAAGGCAAGAGCAGGAAGGTAGTGCAGGAGTCCCCTGTGGTCATCTCCCTCCAAAACGGATATACCGTTTTGGATACTGTTGGGGGCGATGACTTACCAGGGAAAGGCACCAGCAGCCAGGTTCATGGCACCATGGGTGACTCCGCTGCACAGAAGGGCAGGAAAAAGAGTGGGAGAGCTATAGTGATAGGGGACTCTATTGTAAGGGGAATAGATAGGCGTTTCTAAGACTGCAACCGAGGCTCCAGGATGGTATGTTGCCTCCCTGGTGCAAGGGTCAAGGATGTCTCGGAGCGGCTGCAGAGCATTCTGGAGAGGGAGGGTGAACTACCAGTTGTCGTGGTACATGTAGGTGCCAACGATATAGGTAAGGAGCGGGAAGAGGTCCTACAAGCTGAATTTAGGGAGCTAGGAGTTAAATTAAAAAGTAGGACCTCAAAGGTAGTAATCTCTGGATTGCTACCAGTGCCACATGCTAATCAGAGTAGAGGGAGCAGGATAGTTAGAATAAATATGAGGCTTGAGCAGTGGTGCAAGAGGGAGCTGATTCAAATTCCTGGGACATTGGAACCAGTTCTGGGGGAAGTTGAACCTGTACAAAAGGGACGGTTTGCACTTGGGCAGGACTAGAACTGATGTCCTGGGGGTAACATTTGCTAATGCAGTTCGGGAGTGTTTAAACTAATATGGCAGGGGGATGGAAACCTATGCAGCGAGACAGGGCAAAGTAATATGGAGTCAGAAACAGATGTTAGAAAGGTAAAAAGCAATAGCGGAAGGCCGAGTAAACAAAGGCAAGAAACAAAAAGGGCCACACTACATTATAATTCTAAAAGGACAAAGGGTGTTAAAAAAACAAGCCTGAAGGCTTTGTGTCTTAATGCAAGGAGCATCCGTAATAAGGTGGATGAATTAACTGTGCAAATAGATGTTAACAGATATGATATGATTGGGATTACAGAGACGTGGCTCCAGGATGATCAGGACTGGAAACTCAACATCCAAGGGTATTCAACATTCAGGAAGGATAGAATAAAAGGAAAAGGAGGTGGGGTAGCATTGCTGGTTAAAGAGGAGATTAATGCAATAGTTAGGAAAGACGTTAGCTTGGATGATGTGGAATCTATATGGGTAGAGCTGCAGAACACCAAAGGGCAAAAAACATTAGTGGCAGTTGTGTACAGACCTCCAAACAGTAGTAGTGATCTTGGGGAGGGCATCAAACAGGAAATTAGGGGTGCATGCAATAAAGGTGCAGCAGTTATCATGGGTGACTTTAATATGCATATGGATTGGGCTAACCAAATTGGAAGCAATACGGTGGAAGAGGATTACCTGGAGTGCATAAGGGATGGTTTTCTAGACCGATATGTCGAGGACCCAACTAGGGGAGTGGCCATAATATGGTGGAATTCTACATTAGGATGGAGAATGAAACAGTTAATTCAGAGATCATGGTCCAGAACTTAAAGAAGGGTAACTTTGAAGGTATGAGGCGTGAATTGGCTAGGATAGATTGGTGAATGATAATTAAGTGGGTGACAGTGCATGGGCAATGGCAAACATGGAGACCCCGCATGGATGAACTACAACAATTGTACATCCCTGTCTGGTGTAAAAATAAAAAAGGGAAGGTGGCTCAACCATGGTTATCAAGGGAAATCAGGGATAGTATTAAAGCCAAGGAAGTGGCATACAAATTGGCCAGAAATAGCAGCGAACCCGGGGACTGGGAGAAATTTAGAACTCAGCAGAGGAGGACAAAGGGTTTAATTAGGGCTGGGAAAATAGAGTATGAGAGGAAGCTTGCAGGGAACATTAAGACGGACTACAAAAGTTTCTATAGGTATGTAAAGAGAAAAAGGTTAGTAAAGACAAACGTAGGTCCTCTGCAGTCAGAATCAGGGGAAGTCATAACTGAGAACAAAGAAATGCCAGACCAATTGAACAAGTACTTTGGTTCGGTATTCACCAAGGAGGACACAAACAACCTTCCGGATATAAAAGGGGTCAGAGGGTCTAGTAAGAAGGAGGAACTGAGGGAAATCCTTATTAGTCGGGAAATTGTGTTGGGGAAATTGATGGGATTGAAGGCCGATAAATCCCCAGGGCCTGATGGACTGCATCCCAGAGTACTTAACGAGGTGGCCTTAGAAATAGCGGATGCATTAACAGTCATTTTCCAACATTCCATAGACTCTGGATCAGTTCCTATGGAGTGGAGGGTAGCCAATGTAACCCCAGTTTTTAAAAAAGGAGGGAGAGAGAAAACGGGATTATAGACCGGTCAGCCTGACATCGGTAGTGGGTAAAATGATGGAATCAATTATTAAGGATGTCATAACAGCGCATTTGGAAAGAGGTGACATGATAGATCCAAGTCAGCATGGATTTGTGAAAGGGAAATCATGCTTAACAAATCTTCTGAAATTTTTTGAGGATGTTTCCAGTAGAATGGACAAGGGAGAACCAGTTGATGTGGTGTATTTGGACTTTCAGAAGGCTTTCGACAAGGTCCCACACAAGAGATTAATGTGCAAAGTTAAAGCACATGGGATTGGGGGTAGTGTGCTGACATGGATTGAGAACTGGTTGTCAGACAGGAAGCAAAGAGTAGGAGTAAATGGGGACTTTTCAGAATGGCAGGCAGTGACTAGTGGGGTACCGCAAGGTTCTGTGCTGGGGCCCCAGCTGTTTACATTGTACATTAATGATTTAGACGAGGGGATTAAATGTAGTATCTCCAAATTTGCGGATGACACTAAGTTGGGTGGCAGTGTGAGCTGCGAGGAGGATGCTATGAGGCTGCAGAGTAACTTGGATAGGTTAGGTGAGTGGGCAAATGCATGGCAGATGAAGTATAATGTGGATAAATGTGAGGTTATCCACTTTGGTGGTAAAAACAGAGAGACAGACTATTATCTGAATGGTGACAGATTAGAAAAAGGGGAGGTGCAACGAGACCTGGGTGTCATGGTACATCAGTCATTGAAGGTTGGCATGCAGGAACAGCAGGCGGTTAAGAAAGCAAATGGCATGTTGGCCTTCATAGTGAGGGGATTTGAGTACAGGGGCAGGGAGGTGTTGCTACAGTTGTACAGGGCCTTGGTGAGGCCACACCTGGAGTATTATGTACAGTTTTGGTCTCCTAACTTGAGAAAGGACATTCTTGCTATTGAGGGAGTGCAGCGAAGGTTCATCAGACTGATTCCCGGGATGGCGGGACTGACATATCAAGAAAGACTGGATCAACTGGGCTTGTATTCACTGGAGTTCAGAAGAATGAGAGGGGATCTCATAGAAACATTTAAAATTCTTATGGGTTTAGACAGGTTAGATGCAGGAAGAATATTCCCAATGTTGGGGAAGTCCAGAACCAGGGGTCACAGTCTAAGGATAAGGGGTATGCCATTTAGGACCGAGATGAGGAGAAACTTCTTCAGCCAGAGAGTGGTGAACCTGTATAATTCTCTACCACAGAAAGATGTTGAGGCCAATTCACTAAATATATTCAAAAAGGAGTTAGACGTAGTCCTTGCTACTAGGGGGATCAAGGGGTATGGTGAGAAAGCAGGAATGGGGTACTGAAGTTGCATGTTCAGCCATGAACTCATTGAATGGCGGTGCAGGCTCGAAGGGCCGAATGGCCTACTCCTGCACCTATTTTCTATGTTTCTATGATAGATTTGGATTCGAGGGGAATGAAGAGACATGGAGATCGAGCAGGGAAGTGAAGTTGAGATCCAAGATCAGCCATGATTTCATTGCATGGCAGAGCAGGCTTGAGGGGCTGTATGGCCTACTCCTGTTCCTATGGTATCCTCCAAGGAACTATCCTTAGATCCTATTTCTTCCTCATCTACATGCTACCATATGGTAGCGTCGGAGGAGTGGGAGTCCAGGAGAGGCCCAGCAGTCGGAGGAGCGGCAGCATCGAGGAGCGGTGAGTGCAGAGGAGGCCCATAAAAGGCCCAGCACTCGGAGAAAGTGGCAGCGTCGGAGGAGGAGCGGGAGTCCAGTGAAGTACCATAAAAGGCCCAGCAGTCGGAAGAGTGACACGTCGGAGGAGGAGCCAGCTGGTGCAGCAGGGAGATAAAGCAAAAAAGAAGTAAAAAGAAATCGAAGTATGATGTCACAGCCAAGGGGGTAAGTGACTGGTGAGTAGTTTTTCTTCTTTTTCTTCATCAGCAAGAAACCTTTGGCATTGTTGCCAAATTTAATTAATTTAAGGGTTAAGGAGAGCCCAGACCCGTGTCATGCTCGTCCTGTGCTATGTGAGAAATCAGGGACGCTTCCAGTGTCCCGCACGACTACATGTGCAGGAAGTGTATCCAGCTGCAGCTCCTGCCAGACCGTATTGCGGCACTGGAGCTGCGCATGGATTCACTCTGGAGCATCCACGATGCTAAGGATGTCATGAAAAGCACGTTTAGAGATAGTCACACCGCAGGTAAAGGTTACACAGGCAGATAGGGAATGGGTGACCAGCAGTGGAAGGAAGGTAGTGCAGGGATCCCCTGCGGCCATCCCCCTCCAAAACAGATACACCACCGTGGGTGTTTTGGGGGGGGTGGGGTGATGACTCATCAGAGGAGGGCAACAGCAGCCAAGTTCATGGCACATGGGTGACTCTGCTGCACAGGAGGGCAGGAAAAAGAGTGAGAGAGCTATAGTGGTAGGGGATTATATTGTAAGGGGAATAGATAGACGTTTCTGCGGCTGCAATCGAGACTCCAGGATGGTATGTTGCCTCTCTGGCGCAAGGGTCAAGGATGTCTCGGAGCATCTGCCGACATTTTGGAGGAGGAGGGTGAACAACCAGTTGTCGTGGTGCAAATAGGTATCAACGATATAAGTAAAAAATGGGATGATGTCCGACAAGTTGAATTTAGGGAGCTAGGAGTTAAATTAAAAAGCAGGACCTCAAAAGGTACTAATCTCAGGATTGCTACCAGTGCCATGTGCCAAGATAAAAATCAAAAAGGGCCACATTACAGCAAAATTCTAAAGGGACAAAGTGTGTTAAAAAGACAAGCCTGAAGGCTCTGTGCCTCAATGCAAGGAGTATTCGTAATAAGGTGGACGAATTAACGGCGCAGGCAGCTATTAACGAATAGGATATAATTGGGATTACAGAGACATGGCTCCAGGGTGACCAAGGCTGGGAACTCAACATCCAGGGGTATTCAACATTCAGGAAAGATAGACAGAAAGAAAAAGGAGGTGGGGTAGTGTTGCTGGTTAAAGAGGAAATTAACGCAATAGTAAGGAAGGACATTAGCTTGGATGATATGGAATCGGTATGGGTAGAGCTGCGGAATACCAATGGGCAGAAAACACTAGTGGAAGTTATGTACAGCCCACCAAACAGTAGTAGTGAGGTTGGGGACAGCATCAAACAAGAAATTAGGGATGCGTGCAATAAAGGTACAGCAGTTATCATGGGCGACTTTAATCTACATATAGATTGGGCTAACCAAACTGATAGCAATACAGTGCAGGAGGATTTCCTGGAGTGTATTAGGGATGGTTTTCTAGACCAATATATCGAGGAACCAACTAGAGGGCTGGCCATCCTAAACTGGGTGATGTGTAATGAGAGAGGACGAATTAGCAATCTTCTTGTGCGAGATCCCTTGGGGAAGAGTGACCATAGAAGCTTTTGAAGTCAGTTTTTATGTTCCCAGCAAGCTTCCTCACATACTCTATTTTTCCCCCTCCTAATTAAACACTTTGTCCTCCTCTGCTGAATTCTAAATTTCTCCCAGCCCTCAGGTTTGCTGCTTTTTCTGGCCAATTTATATGCCTCTTCCTTGGATTTAACACTATCCTTTATTATAGAATTCTTTATTAAGATGGAGAATGACACAATTAATTCAGAGACTAGGGTCCTGAACTTAAGGAAAGGTAACTTCGATGGTATGTCACGTGAATTGGCTAGAATAGACTGGCGAATGATATTTAAAGGGTTGACGGTGGCTAGGCAATGGCAAACATATAAAGATCACATGGATGAACTTCAACAATTGTACATCCCAGTCTGGAGTAAAAATAAAATGGGGAAGGTGGCTCAACCGTGGCTAACAAGGGAAATTAAGGATAGTGTTAAATCCAAGGAAGAGGCATATAAATTGGCCAGAAAAAGCAGCAATCCTGAGGACTGGGAGAAATTTACAATTCAGCAGAGGAGGACAAAGTGTTTAATTAGGAGGGGGAAATAGAATATGAGAGGAAACTTGCTGGGAACATAAAAACTGACTGCTAAAGCTTCTATAGATATGTGAAGAGAAAAAGATTAGTGAAGTCAAACGTAGGTCCGTCGCAGTCAGAATCATGTGAATTTATAATGGGGAACAAAAAAATGGCAGACCAATTGAACAAATACTTTGGTTCTGTCTTCACGAAGAAAGACACAAATAACCTTCCAGAAATACTAGGGGACTGAGGATCTAGCGAGGAGGAGGAACTGAAGGAAATCCTTATTAGTCAGGAAATTGTGTTAGGGAAATTAATGGGATTGAAGGCCAATAAATCCTCAGGGCCCGATAATCTACATCCCAGAGTACTTAAGGAAGTGGCCATAGAAATAGTGGATGCATTGGTGATCATTTTCCAACAGTCTATCGACTCTGGATCAGTTCCTATGGAATGGAGGGTAGCTAATGTAACACCACTTTTTAAAAAGAGGGAGAAAGAAAACAGGGAATTATAGACCGGTTAGCCTGACATCAGTAGTGGGGAAAATGCTGGAATCAATTATTAAAGATGAAATAGCAGCGCATTTGGAAAGCAGTGACAGGATCGGACCAAGTTAGCATGGATTTATGAAAGGGAAATCATGCTGGACAAATCTTCTAGAATTTTTTTGAGGATGTAACTCGTCGAGTGGACAAGGGAGAACCAGTGGATGTGGTGTATTTGGACTTTCAAAGGCTTTTGACAAGGTCCCATACAAGAGATTAGTGCGCAAAATTAAAGCACATGGTATTGAGAGTAATGTATTGATGTGGATAGAGAACTGGTTGGCAGACAGGAAACAGAGAGTCGGAATAAACAGGTCCTTTTCAGAATGGCAGGCAGTGACTAGTGGGGTGCTGGAGGGCTCAGTACTGGGAACCCAGCAATTTACAATATACATCAATGAATTACATGAAGGAATTAAGTGTAACAAGTTTGCAGATGACACTAAGCTGGGTGGCGGTGTGAGCTGTGAGACGGATGCTAATAAGCTGCAGGGTGACTTGGACAGGTTAGGTGAGTGGGCAGTTGCAGTATAATGTGGATAAATATGAGGTTATCCACTTTGGTGCCAAAAACATGAAGGCAGAATATTATCTGAATGGTGGCAGATTAGGAAATGGGAAGGTGCAACGAGACCTGGGTGTCATGGTACATCAGTCATTGAAAGTTGGCATGCAGGTACAGCAGGTGGCAAAGAAGGCAAATGGTATATTGGCCTTCATAGCTAGGGGATTTGAGAATAAGAGCAGGGAGGTCTTGCTGCAGTTGTACAGGGCCTTAGTGAGGCCTCACCTGGAATATTGTGTTCAGTTTTGGTCTCCTAATCTGAGGAAGAACATTCTTGCTATTGAGGGAGTGCAGCGAAGGTTCACCAAACTGATTCCCGTGATGGCAGGACTGACATATGAGGAGGGACTGGATCAACTGGGCCTTTATTCACTGGAGTTTAGAAGGATGAGGGGGGATCTCATAGAAACATAAAATTCAGACGGGACTGGACAGGTTAGATGCAGGAAAAATGTTCCCGGTGTTGTTATTGGGGTCACAGTCTAAGGATAAGGGGTAAGCCATTTAGGACTAGGAGGAGGAGAAACGGCTTCACTCAGAATTGTTAACCTGTGGCATTCTCTACTGCAGAATTGTTGATGCCAGTTCATTGGATATATTCAAGAGGGAGTTAGATATGGCCCTTACGTCTAAAGGGATCAAGGGGTACGAAGAGAAAGCAGGAAAGGGGTACGGAGGTGAATGATCAGTCATGATCTTATTGAGTGGTGGTGCAGGCTCGAAGGGCTAAATGGCCTACTCCTGCACCTATTTTTGTATGTTATCTCAAGTTCATGTGGTCAATATTCACATGTATACCGATGATGCCCAGATCTACCTCTTCACTACCTCTGTCAACCCCTCCACTGCTTGTGTTATCAGATTTTTGTAACATTCAGTTCTGGATAGGATGCAATTTCCTGCAGTTAAATATTGAGACGACCAAAGCCTTCTGCCCTCACCACAAATTCTGTACCCTCGTCTCAGGTTAAACCAGACTGTTCACAACCTTGGCATCTATTAGAGTTCAGTTTTCTGACCCCATAACAAAGACTGACTACTTCCACCTCTAACATTGCCATCTCCACTGCTGGCTCAGACCACCTGCTACCAAAATTCTCATCCAAGTCTTGACCAACTCCAAACTCGACTATTCCAATGTTTTCCTCGCTGGCCTCCATATATTTAAAGTTCAGCTCTTCCAAAACTCTGCTATCACACCCTGTCTCGCTCACCCTCCTGTGCTTGCTGACCTACATTGGTTCCTAACACCTCAAATTTAGAATGGATATAATTTTCAAATCCCTTACTTGGGCTAATCCTTTCCTAAATTTAACCTTCTCCAGCTGTGAAACAACTTGCATTTATATAGCCCCTTTTACATAGTATAATGTCCTAAGGCACGTCACAGGAGTGTTATCAAGCAAAATTTGACACCGAGCCACATTAGGACAGATGACCAATAGTTTGATTAAAGAGGAGCATCTTAAAGGAAAGGCAGAGAGTTGGAGAGATTTAAGGAGGGAATTCCATGCTCAGGGCCTAGGCAGCTGAAGGTACAGCCGCCAATGAGATGAGCAATTAAAATTGGGACTGCACAAGAAACCAAAATTGAAGGAGCAGAGACCCCGAAGGGTTGTAGGGCTGGAGGAGTTACAGAGGGGCAAGGCCATGGAGGGATTTGACAACAAGAATGAGAATTTTTAAAATTGAGGTAATGCTGGACCGGGAGCCAATGTAGGTCAGCAAGCACAGAGATGATGGATGAATGGAACTTAATGCAAGGTAGAAGTTTTGGATGAGTTCAAGTTTGTGGAGGGTGAAAGATGGGAGGCTGGTCAGGAGAGCACTGGAATAGTCCAGTCTCGCGCTAACACCGACATGAGGGTTCCAGCAGATGAGTTGAGGCTG
Source organism: Pristiophorus japonicus (assembly GCF_044704955.1). NCBI lineage: Eukaryota > Metazoa > Chordata > Chondrichthyes > Pristiophoridae > Pristiophorus > Pristiophorus japonicus. The sequence continues at coordinate 47,784,893 of NC_091978.1, forward strand.
AACCCTCCAAGAGCTCTGCATTCCAACTGTAGTCTCTTGTCCATTCCCACTGCCCCAACATTGGTGGTTGTGGCTTCAGCTGTGGAGACTCAACTCTGGAATTCCCTCCTTAAATCTTCCCACTGCTTTACCCCCCTCTCCTTCTTTAAGACTATCCTTAATACCCACCTGTTTGACCACCTTTTAGCCAGCTTTCTCAAGATCTCATTCTTTGGCTTGGTGTTTTTTTCTGCTTACACTTCTGTGAAGTACCTTAGATGTTTTTCTACATTATAAATGTGAGTTGTATAAAAATTAGATTATCTCTTCAGTCCTACCCAAAAGAAATAAAAACGGTAGAAAATATCAAAAGGACATGTTTTAAAGGTCTCGTGGAAGAAATGTTAGAAAAACTTTTAGAGGGAGAAAAGAGGAAAAGAGTCGGCCTGCACAGTATTTTATTCACTATTTCAATGTGATCTTCATGGCAGAAACAAATAATCATTTCAAGCTATATTTAGCTGGTCATTAAGTGATTGAGAACATTGTGTGTTAACACTATCAATAAACAGTATGAAGGAAGAACTACAGAGTGAAGTTAAACTATGAACATTCACATTCATTTCCACCCACCATACTGTTAGTTTGGAGCATGAAGTTGACAGCTGCCAATTTCTTTACAACCATCACACCTCAGTGCTTACACAAATAGCAGATACCTGGCATAACTCTTAATAATCAGATGTAAAAAGTGCAATGATATAGACTTGGAGGGAGGAGAGACTACAGGAAAAAATGAAGTGAAAAGGTGATTTGCATCTTCTGCTTTCTTTACCCAATAGTTCTTCAAAAGCACTTAAGGCTATCAAAAACAAACTTAAAACACAATTTCAGGATTTTTATTCAGAACCTCCCTCTAAAAACTCAAATAACCATTGTTCATATAAATAAATTTTAAAATGCTGCCTCCATAACCATTTAGATGTAGTACAAAATATAAAGACCTGCTCTGGGGTCTTCCTTGCATTGCTGGTTTCTCCTCTCACTAGTACCTGTGTCCGAGTCTCCTGCTTTCCTTGCCAACTGTAATTGTGGGACATCAGCTAGTTTTGGTTTGAAGAGCTCATTAAATTGTTCTGGTGTTTTATACAAAAACATTGTTACTCCTAAAAATGTTTTCCTGGAGATTTTCTCAGTCATCTTCCTTTGAAGGCAGATTCTTACAAACAGGATTATGTCTGACTGTCCCACCTTGCTATTAATTATATATTCTAGCAGTTTCAGAACAGCCGCATGCTGGGATGAGTTTCCCGTTTGATGCGCGCGTCTTTCGCCAACAGTACTGGGTCTGGGAACCTGCATGAACTCGAGGCTCTCTGGCTTCGCACAGAACTCTAACAAAAAACATAGTTATAGGCCATTTAAACATAAAATGCTACTGCAGGTGCAAGTTTCATAATTTTCTTGTAACGGTTTTTTTTAATGCAAATCTTATTTCCAGTAATCAAAGGCTCATCTTAGTGAAGAAACCAAGTTATTAACCAGCGTTGTTACTTCCTTTATTTTAAATGTGTCCACTGTTCAGGATTGATATTATTTGTATATAGTAGCACTTTGTTGATAATCTAGCTGCTTTCTTCACTTTTGATTTGTATATTTCAGTGATTTAATGTTGTTGTAGGAATACAAAATTTGAGCTGATGCAATCCAAATGTGACACAAAGTTGTATATATACAAGATAAAAATACACTGGACGTAATGTAGATGCTGTATTGAAAATATATCGCCAAAAGGCCAGGTGAAGTGGCTAAAAATGTTCGTGCCTTATGTTTTCCTAGAATTCTTCAGACATGGTTTGAGTAAGTTTTCTCTTCTCCCCACCGTCACTTAACTAGCTACATCATTCATAATGAAAATGTGAACTGTTAAGCAACTAAAAATGAAACCTTGCTACTGCCTCTGGCGCTTTGTAACCAGCCAACAGAAGGTACCAAGGAGCCTCCAGCTATTACTTCTCCCTCCTTGTGCAGCCATATATTATAGCTTCCACCTCCCTGTTCCTTCGATTGGAACTCAAACCTGAAACCTTGTTTTGTGGTACCAGTTTTTAAACACGTTGGCACTCTGTACCAGCAAGTCCATATTGATAATTATGATGCCATACTTTAGGCTTTAGCCTGTGCAGTGCAGGCCTGCCAAAATACTACCCACATGATGGCCGATTTATTTTCCCAAGTGATTTGTGTCCACTGGGACTTGGACTGACATTTCTTGAACCAATTTCACACAAAAACTTCTAGCATTGAGAGGAATAAAGTGTCGTCTCCTTTTAGCCGTTGGACTGAACATAATGCTTTCACTAAGATTTATAACCCAAGATTATTTATTACCGGGAGGCAGAGCTTGGGCTTTAGAGAATACATCATTGTCCTTTTTCGATCCTGAATTCACAAGTGCAGAGTGTAATATGTTACAAACTTATTCTGCATAGAGGAAAAAAAATGGCACAGGAATTTTATTAAAACTCCCACAGCAAAACAGGAGACAATATTAACAGCTTCAAATGTTACTTTTAAAAAGTTTGAAAGCTTCCTTTAAAAAAAAATCCAGCTTGTATAATATATTTTTATAAATGCATTTCCCTAGCTGGTTACCGAAGGGGTTTGATCCAGTCAATGTGGCCAAGATCAATTGAAAAAAAACTGTATAATTATAAAAGTAAATTAAAAAAGTCCAACCAAATTAATGGCAAGCATTGGTTTACTTTTCCTTGCCAACTCTCCTCCCTCATTCCCTCCTGAAGGCACTATTACTGGGCTAGTTTCACAGGCACCAGCTGCTAACTTGTACCACAGAAAACTGGCCAATCAACTGTGGAGCACAACACAGCCCGCACTGATGCTCTCCTGGGCTCATTCATACAGGCATATTTTGGAGGATTCATTCGATGGACATTGTGAGCGAGAAACCCCATCTAGCTTAAGAGATACTGAGACCAATCATAACACCACAACAAATACACTGGCCGAGATCGGCGAGCTCAGCACAAACTGAAAATCGAACCTCGGACTTGCTGGTCTACATTGCTTAATAAATGGTGCATTTATCCACATTAGACCATCAAAGGAGCTAGAAAAAAAAAAATCACCAACTGTTTCAAAATGTACGGGCTCCCAAGTACTAATCACTTCCAGGCCAGAATTGCCACTTTGTTTCAAATGCTGCATAGGCTGGAACTCAAAATCATCAGGAACTTTTAGTTACAACTGCAATTAAACATTTGCATTAGGACATGTACAACAATTAGCGTGCAATTCGTTATCTCCTCCAATCTCCCTCCCCATAATGCTCATTACAGATCTCCCTTTGAGGCTCAGATGGGTTACTATGGCACAGGGAGAGAGGATGCAATTGAGGCACTTGTATGATTTGAGTGAATTATCAACTCCAGTTTTGTCCTATCCTCAGCCACAGGTGAGGAGAAATGGTACACTGTCCCCCAGGTGCTGGTCTACTTTACCTCACCCATGTAGCCATTATTCATAATCGGAGACTAGACAGTGACTGCTAGCAAGCTATTCAACAGCAGGGGTGGGGGGGGGGGAAGACATCAAAACCAATCTTGCTTACATATTTGCACTTCCAAGAAGTCGTCACTGGATTTTTCCTCACATCCCTACCCAGGAGCATAGAGACGGTTTGTAGCACCGAAAGTTTGAGCATGCACAACAGCATAACGAAGAGCTCTCAGAGGGTTGGAGAACTAGAGAAGGTTAGAGAGATAGGGAGGTGCGATATTTCCAATATTTAATTGGAGATTTCCAAGGAGGGCAAGGATAGATCCTTGGAAGATTCCAGAGGTAATGAACAGGAGCAGGAAGAGAAGTTACTGCAGGAGATTCTCTGGCTACGACTGGATAGAAAAGAATGGAACCAGGCTTAGCCAGTCCCAGTCAGCTGGACGACAGAGGAGAGACAGTGGATGATGGTGTGGTCAAACGTGTTAAAGGTTCCACACAGGTCGAGAAAGATGAGGGATAGTGCACCACAGTCACATAGGATGTCATTTGTGACTTTGATAAGGACTGTTTCAGTACTGTGGCAGGAGTGGAAATCTGAAGGCTTTTGACAAGGTCCCACACAAGAGATTGGTGTGCAAGATTAAAGCACATGGTATTGGGGGTAATGTACTGACGTGGATAGAGAACTGGTTGGCAGACAAGAAGTAGAGAGTCGGGATAAACAGGTCCTTTTCAGAATGGCAAGCAGTGACTAGTGGAGTACCGCAGGGCTCATTGCTGGGACCCCCAGCTATTTACAATATACATTAATGATTTAGATGAAGGAATTAAGTGTAATATCTCCAAGTTTGCAGATGACACTAAGCTGGGTGGCGGCATGAGCTGTGAGGAGGACGCTAAGATGCTGCAGGGTGACTTGGTTAGGTGAGGGGGCAAATGCATGGCAGATGCAGTATAATGTGGATAATTATGAGGTTAGCCACTTTGGGGGCAAAAACACAAAGGCAGAATATTATCTGAATGGCGGCAGATTAGGAAAAGGAGGTGCAACGAGACCTGGGTGTCATTGAAAGTTGGCATGCAAGTACAGCAGGCAGAGAAGGCGGCAAATGGTATATGTTGGCCTTCATAGCTAGGGGATTTGAGTATAAGAGCATGGAGGTTCTTGCTGCAGTTGTACAGGGCCTTGGTGAGGCCTCACCTGGAATATTGCGTTCAGTTTTGGTTTCCTAATCTGAGGAAGGACGTTCTTGCTATTGAGGGATTGCAGCGAAGGTTCACCAGACTGATTCCCGATGACAGGACTGACATATGAGGAGACTGGATCGACTGGGCCTGTATTCACTGGAGTTTAGAAGGATGAGAGGGGATCTCATAGAAACATAAAATTCTGACGGGACTGGACAGGTACAGGAAGAATGGTCCCGAAGTCCAGAACCAGAGGACACAGTCTAAGGATAAGGGGTAAGCCATTTCGGACTGAGATGGAGAGAACTTCTTCACTCAGAGTTGTTAACCTGTGGAATTCCCTACCGCAGAGAGTTGCTGATGCCAGTTCATTGGCTATATTCAAGAGGGAGTTAGATATGGCCCTTACGGCTAAAGGGATTAAGGGGTATGGCGAGAAAGCAAGAAAGGGGTACTGAGGTGGATGATCGGCCATGGTCGTATTGAATGGTGGTGCAGGCTCGAAGGGCCGAATGGCCTACTCCTGCACCTATTTTCTATGTTTTTGATTGGAGGTTCAAACGTGGAGTTGCGGGAAAGATGACCACAGATTTTGGAGGTGACATGTTCAAAGACTTTGGGAGTAAAGAGATTGAAGATGGGGCGATAGTTTGTAGGGACAGAAGGTTCAAGGGTGTATTTTTTGGAGGATGGGATAATGAGGGCAGATTTGAAAGGGAGTGGGACAGAGGAGAGGAAACCATTGATATCAGCAAGCATTGGGGCCAGGAAGAGACGTTGGGTGGTCAGCAGTTTAACAGGAATAGGGTTGAGAGCAACAGCAGATGGGTCTCAAGGACACAATGAGCTTGGCGAGAGCATAAGGAGAGATAGCTATAGTGCCTTTAACAACTTGTATTTATATAGCGCCTTTAACGCAGTGAAACGTCCCAAGGCACTTCACAGGAGTACTGAGATTAAAGAATTTGACACTGAGCTACAGATGTAGAAATTAGTGCAGGTGACCAAAAACTTGGTTAAAGAGGTAGGTTTTGAGGAGCATCTTGAAGGAGGAAAAAGAGTCGGAGAGGTTTAGGCAGGTAGTTCCAGAGCTTGGGGCCTAGGCAACAGAAGGCACGGCCACCAATGGTTGAGCGATTATATTCAGGGATGCTCAGGAGGACAGAATTAAGAGGAGCGCAGGCATCTTGGGAGGGTTGTGGGGCTGGAGGAGATTAGAGAGATATGGAGGGGCGAGGCCATGGAGGGATTTGAAAATAAGGATGAAAATTTTGAAATTGAAGCGTTGCTTAACCGGAAGCCAATGTAGGTCAGCGAGCACAGGGGTGATGGGTGAGCGGGATTTGGTGAGAGTTAGGACTTGGCCAACTGAGTGTTGGATCACTTCTAGTTTACGTAGGGTAGAATGTGGGAGGCCAGCCAGGAGTGCGTTGGAATAGTCAAGTCTAGAGGTAACAAAGGCATGGATGGGGGCTTCAGCAGCAGATGAGTTGAGGCAAGGGCGGAGACGGGCAATGTTACGGAGGTGGAAATAGGTAGTCTTAGTTAGGCTATGTGGTCGAAAGCTAATTTCAGGGTCAAATATGACACCAATGTGGCGAACAGCCTGGTTCAGCCTCAGAGAAGTTGAGAGAGGGATGGTGTCAGTGGCTAGGGAATGGAGTTTGTAGCGGGGACTGAAAACAATGGCTTCCCAATATTCAATTGGAGAAAATTTCTGATCATCCAGAACTGGATATCGGACAATATAGAGACCGTGGAAGGGTCAAGAGAAGTGTTATTGAGGGCATCATCAGCGTACATGTGGAAACTGAAACTTTGTTTTCGGATGATGGTGCCAAGGGGCAACATGTAGATGAGAAATAGGAGTGGACCAAGGATAGATCCTTGGGGACACCAGAGGTAATCATGCGGGGCCAGGAAGAGAAGCCGTTACAGGTGATTCTCTGGCTACGGTTAGATAGGTAAGAATGGAACCAGACAAGTGCAGTCCCACTCAGCTGGAATACGGTGGAGAGGCGTTGGGAGGATAGAGTGGTCAACCGCATAAAAAGCTGCCGATAGGTCAAGGGACAGTTTGCCTTTGTCAGTCAATCACAAAGGATGTCATTTGTGATTTATATGAGAACCGTTTAGGTATTTTAACATCGTGAAATGTCCCAAGGCCCTTCTCAAGAGTAGTGAGAGATAAAAATTTGACATCGAGCCGCATAAATAGAAATTATCGCAGGTGGTCAAAGTAGTATGTTTTAAGGAGCGTCTTGAAGGAGGAAAGAGAGGTAGAGGCGCGGAGAGGTTGAGGCAGAGAATTCCAGAGCTTAGGGCCTAGGCCTCAGAAGACACGGCCATCAATGGTTGAGCGATTATAATCAGGGATGCTCAAGAGGGCAGAAGTAGAGGAGCGCAGATGTCTCGGGGGGGGGGGGGGAGAAAAATTAGAGCAAGATGAGAGTTCAGGACTAGGAGGGAGGGGATCTTTGTTTTGCTGGGTTAAGGGAAGGGAGGGATGCAGCAGAGGCAGCTGAACTGATGGTCATCAACCTTGTTTTGGGCAAGGGTGGAGAGGCAGGGTAGGAGAGTTTGGGGAGTCCTATTACCAACACATCTGCGTTTCTAAAATGAATGAGCACAATAGAGGTAATTAGATAGAGTAGGAGACTATATAAAAGTCAAATTGAGGAGCACATCAGTTCTCTTATATCGTCAGCTGGCATCCTCTTAACTAAGCCTTAGATAAGCCAAAGGTTTGGAAAGAGTAGAGAAATGGGGGGAGGGGGGGGGGGGGGCGGGTAAACGGATTAAAGGCTGTGATACTACAAAATAACAAACATTGTCCTGCAGTCAAAGACCTTTTTCAAAGCAAAAGTTGATTGGAAAACTCAAACTCAACTTCTGGCAGCAACCAACCCCTTTTAAATGTGCTTACTTGCCAAGTCAGCAAACAGTAACAGTCACTGGTGTCAGTTTCCAAATCTTCACACCACTGCCCAACAAAATGACAAAATCACAATTAAGACTCAGGTAAAACTAGCATAAATTGTCAGCATCTCCTGCCGCTCAGGTTGGTAATATACTATCAGTAAAAAGTTCTTTGTTCCCACTACTGCTGGAAGGGTTGTCTGAAAATCATTTATGTTTGCTGTGCAACTTTGAGTGATGATATATATCATTTTTTAAAGAACTGAAAACTGCACATTTAAATTTAAAAAAATGAATGGAAACCGTAAAAGAAAAATGATTTTTTTTGCCATCCTGGAAACACTGTACAAGCTTACAAGTAATTTAATCATCAATAAAGAGTTAAATCTCAGAACTAGTTATTACAATATTTATCCTAAAGATGTCAACCTCTGGCTCAGTTACTGCATTTGAGACAGGATTACAGAATTTAACCTCAGTAAATGTGAAAGGATGTTGTTCTTCGACAGTGGCTAAGGCTATAATATTCTTCACAATAAAGCACCAATTATTTGAACTGTTACAGAGACAAAGCCTAAATTTGAGGAGGGATGTGGATATCCAGTCAACTGTCAGAAGAATAAAAACTTACTGCGAATTTCATTGGTGGCCATAAATGTAACTACACTACATTAACCGCAACAGAACACATTACAATTTTCTTTCACAATACCCGAAACCCGCTTTGGCCAGGTATTTCAGACAAGACTTCAGATTCAAACTCTCAGTTCCTGCCGTCCAATCTTGTGCCCATACTCATCCAAGGAAGTGCTGCACTGGGTAAGTCTCAGTGAATGCCGCAGGTCAACAAGGTTCTTGGTATTTCAAAACCAAAAAATAAAGTGGCAGCATCATGGAGACTGCATAAAATGTTTAAGTTTTGCTCCTTGGCGGAGTATGATTACTGCTCCACTCTTTCTCCCTCCAACCGCCACCCCGCGCCCCCCAACCTCCCTCCCCTCCCCCCACCCCCAGCTTTTGAATACAAAATTAAGTCTATGTGAAATTGGTCAATCCAAAGAGATGATGTCTGGGATGCTGCTGCCTCCTCCTCCGCCTCCTGCTATCACCCCAGCTTCTGTTCGGCTGGTGCTGCTGCCCTCGTGGTGTTGGGTTGATGAGATGATGCTTCCGCCGACAGTGCTGGGCGTCATAGTCGGTGATCCAACGGCAGAGGAGAGATTATCCAGAAATATAGATTGACAGTACTGCAGTTGAGAAAAGAGAGAATAATAAAAAGTAAATGAGATACACTATAATCTGATGTGGACTGAAGCTTTCTTTTCAGGGAGAAGGGGGCAAATTGTTTTCCTCTCTGCACCATTCCACAGTTGAAGGCTCTCGAGTAACTTGCTCCCAGACCTTGGTCAGTCACAAGGAGGTAGGGAAGGAGAATCCTACAGAAAAAGACTCGCTCACCTTCCTTACGAGAAAGTACCTGCTTCTCTGCTTAGTATAGCTGAGATTAGAGACCTGCTGCTTAGCACAAAACCATGCTTTACCACAGCACATGGGCATATCAATGCATTGATAAGAAATGCGGAGATGAAATCCAGGGTTTATTGATCCCGTTGTGGCGGTGTATATTTTAAAAAATCCTGTCACTGGAGTTAAAATTAATTTTGTTCTTCATTTTAAAATGTTAGTTAGTCTCAAATCAGTCTACCAAAACAGCATGCTAACCTGTGATCTGACGTATAATTAAACAGTATGAAATTATACACAGCATGGAAGGCAATACAGCAGCACACTATCGCTACTGTGCAAAGATATGTTTTTAGCATAATTTTCCATTTTAAATTACTCCTGGCTTTCGGGATTTAGAAACATAGAAATTTACAGCGCAGAAGGAGGCCAGTTCGGCCCATCGTGTCTACGCCGGCCGACAAAGCAGCTCTAACGGTTACATACATGAACAATAATGGAAAGGCAAAAAGCACCCAGCCCAACCAGTCCGCCCCACACAACTGCGACACCCCTTATTCTGAAAACATCTACACTCCACCCCAACTGGAGCCATGTGATCTCCTGGGAGAGGCAAAAACCAGAGCTGTCTGTCTCGTGGTTTTAAAAATATCCTCATGTCCTCAAGTTTAACAAAGACCCAGGCCAATTTAGGGAGAAAAAAATCTGGGAAAATTCCTCTCTGACCCATCCAGGCGATTTCTTTTTAACATTTTGAATAATAGGAGGGATTGTGTCTTTGTTAAATTTTGAATAGTTTTGCAGTGGTTAGATCAAAGATTTTATAAGATGGAAGTTTTTTTATTGTTCAGTTCACCCAAGAATTCATCTGACTGACCAGTCCAAGGAACCAAGTGAGCACATGAGGATATTTTTAAAACCACGAGACAGCTCTGCTGGAGAACAAGCAGAGAGCGCAGATTTGATACTTGTGCGAACATTCATCGAATCATAGAATGGTTACAGTACGGAAGGCGGCCATTCGGCCTGTCAAGCCCATGCTGACTCAAGCTCGTCCAACTCCCTCGCCCCTTTCCCGTAGCCCTGAATTTTTTTTTTCTTCAGATACTAATCCAACTCTCTTTTGAAATATAAAATTGAGTTTGCCTCCACTACCCTTTCAGGCAGTGAATTCCAGATCTTAACCACTCGCTGCATAAAAAAGTTTTCTCTTACGTCGCCTTTGGCCAATTTGCCAATCACCTTAAATCTGTGTCCTCTGGTTCACTACCCTTCTGCCAATGGGAACAGTTTCGCTCGATCTACTCTGTCCAGACCCCTCATGATTTTTAACACTTCTATCAAATCTGCTCTCAATCTTCTCTACACCAAGGAGAACAACCCCAGCTTCTCCAGTCTATCAACATAACTGAAGTCCCTCATTCATAGAAACATAGAAAATAGGTGCAGGAGTAGGCCATTCGGCCCCTCGAGCCTGCACCACCATTCGATAAGATCATTGCTCATCATTCCTTCAGTACCCCTTTCCTGCTTTCTCTCCATACCCCTTGATCCCCTTAACCGTAAGGGCCATATCTAACTCCCTCTTGAATATATCCAGTGAACTGGCATCAACAACTCTGCGGTAGGGAATTCCACAGGTTAACAACTCAGTGAAGAAGTTTCTCCTCATCTCAGTCCTAAATGGCCTACCCCTTATCCTAAGACTATGTCCTCTAGTTCTGGACTTCCCCAACATCGGGAACATTCTTCCTGCATCTATCCTGTCCAGTCCTGTCAGAATCTTATATGTTTCTATGAGATCCCCTCTCATCCTTCTAAACTCCAGTGAATAAAGGCCCAGTGGATCCAGTCTCTCCTCATATGACAGTCCAGCCATTCCTGGAATCAGTCTGGTGAACCTTCGCTGCACTCGCTCAATAGCAAGAATGTCTTTCCTCAGATGAGACCAAAACTGAACACAATATTCCAGGTGAGGCCTCACTAAAACCCTGTACAACTGCAGTAAGACCTCCCTTCTTCTATATTCAAATCCCCTAGCTATGAAGGTAAACATACCATTTGCCTTCTTTACCACCTGCTGTACCTGCGTTCTCACTTTCAGTACTGATGAACCATGACACCTCCCCTTTTCCTAGTCTGCCGCAATTCAGATAATATTCTGCCTTCGTGTTTTTGCCCCCAAAATGGATAACCTCACATTTATACACATTATACTGCATCTGCCATATATTTGCCCACTTACCTAACCTGTCCAAGTCACCCTGCAGCCTCTTAGCGTCCTCCTCACAGCTCACACCGCCACCCAGTTTAGTGTCATCTGCAAACTTGGAGATATTACACTCTATTCCTTCATCTAAATTGTTAATGTACAGAGCTGGGGTCCCAGCACTGAGCCCTGCGGCACTCCACTAGTCACTGCCTGCCATTCTGAAAAGGACCCGTTTATCCTGACTCTCTGCTTCCTGTCTGCCAACCAGTTCCCTATCCACGTCAGTATATTACCCCCAAAACCATGTGCTTTGATTTTGCACACCAATCTTTTGTGCGGAACCTTGTCAAAAGCCTTTTGAAAGTCCAAATACACCACATCCACTGGTTCTCCCTTGTCCACTCTGCTAGATACATCCTCAAAAAATTCCAGAAGATTCGTCAAGCATGATTTCCCTTTCATAAACCCATGCTGACTTGGTCCGATCCGGTCATTGCTTTCCAAATGCGCTATTTCATCCTTAATGATCGATTCCAACATTTTCCCCACTACTGATGTCAGGCTAACCGGTCTATAATTACCCGTTTTCTCTCCTTCCTTTTTTAAAAAGTGGTGTTACATTAGCTACCCTCCAGTCCATAGGAACTGATCCAGAGTCGATAGACTGTTAGAAAATGATCACCAATGCATCCACTATTTCTCGGGCCACTTCCTTGAGTACTCTGGGATGCAGACTAAGAGGCCCCGGGGATTTATCGGCCTTCAATCCCATCAATTTCCCGAACACAATTTCCTGCCTAATAAGGATATCCTTCAGTTCCTCCTTCTCACTAGACCCACTGTCCCCTAGTACCTTCGGAAGGTTATTTATATCTTCCTTCGTGAAGACAGAACCGAAGTATTGGTTCAATTGGTCTGCCATTTCTTTGTTCCCCATTATAAATTCACCTGAATCCGACTGCAAGGGACCTTTACTAATCTTTTTCTCTTCACATATTTATAGAAGCTTTTGCAGTCAGTTTTTATATTCCCTGCAAGCTTCCTCTCATACTCTATTTTCCCCCTCCTAATTAAACCCTTTGTCCTCCTCTGTTGAATTCTAAATTTCTCCCAGTCCTCAGGTTTGTTGCTTTTTCTAGCCAATTTATATGCCTCTTCCTTGGCTTTAATACTATCCTTAATTTCCTTTGTTAGTCATGGTTGAGCCACCTTCCCAGTTTTATTTTTACTCCAGACAGGGATGAACAATTGCTGAAGTTCATCCATGTGATCTTTAAATGTTTGCCACTGCTTATCCACCGTCAACCCTTTGAGTATCCTTTGCCAGTCTATTCTAGCCAATTCACGTCGAATTTACCTTTCCTTAAGTTCAGGACCCTAGTTTCCAAATTAACTGTCACTCTCCATCTAAATAAGGAATTCTACCATATTATAGTCACTCTTCCCCAAGGGGCCTCGCACAACAAGATTGATAATTAGTCCCTTCTCATTACACATCACCCAGTCTCGGATGGCCAGCTCCCTGGTTAGTTCCTCGACATATTGGTCTAGAAAACCAGCCCTAATACACTCCAGGAAATCCTCCTCCACTGCATTGCTACCAGTTAGGTTAGCCCAATCAATATGTAGATTAAAGTCGCCCATGATTACTGCTGTACCTTTATTGCACACATCCCTTATTTCTTGTTTGATGCTGTCCCCAACCTCACTACTACTATTTGGTGGTCTATACACAACTCCCACTAGCGTTTTCTGCCCATTGGAATTCCACAGCTCCACCCATACCGATTCCACATCAGCCAGGCTAATGTCCTTTCTTACAATTGCATTGATTTCTTCTTTAACCAGCAACTCCACCCCGCCTCCTTTTCCTTTCTGTCTATCCTTCCTAAATGCTGAATACCCTTGGATGTTGAGTTCCCAGCCTTGGTCACCCTGGAGCCATGTCTCCGTGATGCCAATCACATCGTATCCGTTAACTGCTATCAGCGCAGTTAATTCATCCACCTTATTCCGAATACTCCTCGCATTGATGCACAGAGCCTTCAGGCTGGTTTTTTTCAACGCACTTTGCCCCTTTAGAATTTTGCTGTAATGTGGCCCTTTTTGTTTTTTGCCTTGGGTTTCTCTGCCCTCCACTTTTACTGTTCTCCTTTCTATATTTTGCTTCTGACTCCATTTTATTTCCCTCCGTCTCCCTGCATAGGTTCCCATCCCCCTGCCATATTAGTTTAACTCCTCCCCAACAGCACGAGCAAACACTCCCCCTAGGACATTGGTTCCGGTCCTGCCCAGGTGCAGACCGTCCGGTTTGTACTGGTCCCACCTCCCCCAGAACCGGTTCCAATGTCCCAGGAATTTGAATCCCTCCCTTCTGCACACTCAAGCCACGTATTCATCTGAGCTATTCTGCGATTGCTACTCTGACTAGCATGTGACACCGGTAGCAATCCTGAGATTACTACTTTTGAGGTCCTACTTTTCAATTTAACTCCTAGCTCCCTAAATTCGTCTCGTAGGACCTCATCCCGTTTTTTTACCCATGTCATTGGTATCATTCCTGGAATCATTCTCGTAAATCTTTTCTGCACCCACCCTAAGGCCTTCGCATCCTCCCTAAAGTGTGGTGGCCAAAACTTGACAGTATTCCAGTTGGGGTTGAACCAGTGTTTTATACAGGTTCATCATAATTTTCACTTTTGTACTCTATACCTCAAATTTATGAAGCCCAGGATCATGTAAGTATTTTAAACTGCTTTCTCAACCTGGCCCACCACCTTCAACGATTTATGCACACATACCCCCAAGTCTCTCTGTTAGTGCACCCAGTTTAGAATTGTACCATTTAGTTTATATGTCCTCTACTCAGTCTTTCTACCAAGATGCATCACTTCACACTTTGCTGCATTAAATTTCATCTGCTGTGTGTCCGCACATTTCACTAACCTGTCTATGTCTTCCTGAAGTCTATCACTCTCCTTCTTCACTGTTCACTATACTTCCAAGTTTTGTGTCATCTGCAAATTTTGAAATTGTGTCTTGTACACCCATGTCCAAGTCATTAATATATATCAAGCATATGCCGTGTGCTCCAAATGCTGGAAAAATCTGAACTCTAAAAATATTGCCGTGTCTATGCATCATTATATTATTTCATTTGAAAATAAATCAGTTATTTTAGCCTATATGGATCTGGTTTTGCATTTGATATTCCTATAATTCAAGTGAAATTGAATGCATCACATGTTATTGTTATGCCAGATTATGCAGTTTGGTGCATAATCAGGTGGTGAAACATATAACTTCTGAATTTAAGGGGGAAGGGGCCAGGAAGCACTGTGAAACCACTGGAAGGAAATGAGTGTCTTTGGGAGCAAAAATTGCAACAAGGATTTATTTAAAAACTAAGGAGTCAGGGCTGAAATGAGTTAAACACTAGCCTTACATCTCTGAAACATGGGTTCAAATTATGGGATAAAATTCCTCTATCTTTGGAGTATAAGGATCCTGTATGAAATGAGTTCCTATAGCACAAAACTGTCTCTGAATTGGCTATTTCACTAGGAGACCACAGGATGGTTGCTGTGGGAAACAGAAAATAATGTTAAACTAGTGCAATAGGGGTGCACTGCTGAGGTTGGGACCTGAAGCATGTTGTTGTGGCACATTCTGGCTATGCGGTACCTGATCTGGGAATGCTTGATGCAGACAACAAATGCTTGAAGTGGGAGGAGTATCATTCCCCAGCACCAAGATCTCTCACCTTAATGAACAGAGAAAAAAAATAAAACAGGAGAAAAAAAAAAACAGCCCAATTCTTGCAATGATTAACAAGCTAAAAAGGAAGAAACGTATGAAGATTTGGAATCTATAGATAGAAACTGTGCTCCCATCTCTTAGGGAAGGGATGTAGGACCAGCACATGCTCTGCAATAGTTGGGCGGACACTATTCCCGATCAGTACAAACCACTTGGTACGATGAGTTTTCATTCACTGCCACTGGTCCACTTTCTTTCTCAAGGATGGCTCAGCATCAGTCTGTATAAGGCCATTGAGTGGTTCCCAGTGAAATTAACTTGTAACAGCGAAGACTTGTGTTTTGGTAGGTCTCATGAGCTACCACTGGATGTAACAGCACAGTCTCTGCCAAACACTCGATGAAGAATGGAAAATGTGAACGGGGTTTTGTGGGGGAGTGGGGGGGGGGGGGGAGGGGGGAGGTGTGG